>NW_027211700.1:397500-620000 GCF_022749685.1 Semicossyphus pulcher | reverse complement strand
TAATGAGACTTTACAGAACCTGCTGTCACTGACCGAACAGAGAAAAACTCCTTCATCGATGTTTCAAACTGATTTCTCTTTGCTTTGTTTCAGTTCCTCATCAGCTCACCTGAAGAGAACGCTGTGTCAACTGGTCTGTTCTGGTTATTCTCCTACAAACACCAGCTTATGTGAGGGAGATACAGCACACACGTTTATTGTGCTTACACGTTAGCGTGTGTTAAACCTGTGAGAGCATGTGAGCTCACCTTGCAGCAGCCTCTTCAGCTTGGAGCAGTCCACGTTGATGTACTGCATCAGCTCGATGTCGTGAACATCCACATTGTCCTCGGAGCACACGGTCAGCTCCTGCAACCTGAAATAAAACACACAGGGGAACACCTGAAGTCGCTGCGTGGAAGGACCTCCAACACATCAAACATAGCAAACACGGAAATATTGTTTCCGCCTTCGTCCGGGACAGAAAGCGAAGACGCAGCGGTCGCTCAAAAGTGATCAGATTGGAGAGTTTACCTGGTGGAGATTCGGCTGAAGACGGCGTTGAAGTTGTTGCAGCTGAGAGAGAAGAGGACGGCCGAGGCGGAGACGCGGAGCTCGGCGGCGTGCTGGTGGCCCTCGCGGTACGTGTGGATGAAATGGCAGATCTCCGGCAGCAGCTGTTTGACCAGCATCGTCTCATCCAGACGCAAGCAGTCCTTTGATTGCTGAGGAGGAAGCACAGGGAGGAAGAGGAGAACAGTGAGGACAAAGACACTGATCAGACGTGAAGGTGAAAGACAGGGGAAGAAGTTTGTGGAGTAAACGCTAAAACGAGGCAGAGAATCAAAGTGTTCATGACGAGCAGAACAACGGAGGACCATCGGCTGTGCACCAAGCAGCTTTCTTTATAACCCACTGATACCGAGAGGTACCTGGCCACCGTCTGTGAACGCTCACGACAAAAACCTGAACAGGAAGCAGAGATCAGGTCCCGTCGGGTGCTGGACTCCCAGCAAACGCCTGCAAATGTAATCTGGGGCTGCTGGTCCACAGAGGAAGCTCCCAGAGAGGAGGAGGAGGAGGAGCAGGAGGAGGAGGAGGAGGAGGAGGAGGAGCAGGAGGAGGGAGTGACAGATGCAGGGTAAGCACTTTAACAGAGGTTAGCGTCTCTCAGCAGCAGAGACACTGAATCTTTTCACGAGGATGGGAGGTAACACAGCTGACACAAAGGTGTGCATCAGCGGCCTTTAGGTCATCTTCAAAGTGTTTGTTTATCACAGGTGAACACAGCGAGGTATTCAGACTCACCCCAGCCAGACACTTCTCCAGCGTGTCCAGGATGATGAGCTGGGAGAGGTAGAGGTTCTTCTCAGACGCTTCTCCGAATATCCGCTGTGAAGACATTCATGGTACACACATGGTCAGAGTGAAGAACTGCACTTTTTATTTTTGTCCGCTAACCTGAAAATAACTGGAGCTGGCTCCCTCATGTGAGGCCATGCAGGAAAGTAACAGTTGAAAAATTAAGAATTCAGGTCAAAAGAGTAAAAAAGTCATTAAAAGAAAGAAAACATGAAAAGGTCGAGCGCTTTAGTAAACCACAGACCTTATCTCCATACGCAACGATACTTTATTTCGGGCACTGAACCAGAAAGGCAACACTATTTAATCCAACACAGGAAGCCAAACACGACCAGCAGCACAGTGTATGTTTCCGTCAGCTCTGTTGATGCAACAGGGAGAAAAGTTGCTCGAGTTGTCAGCTGATGTCTTGACGCGTCTCTTTTAGGCAACGTAACCTCCAGGACCTTCTGGTTTCATGTTTCACTTTTATGAGACAAAATGTTATGAGTGAGAATCTTTGTTCCACAGGACCAACGACAGACATCCAACGGAGCTTATGAGCCACTGTAGATCAAAAGTATTGATTACGTAGGAGGGGGAATATTCAGACAACTTACAGAACAGACTTTCTCTAACCCTACCTAACCCTAACCCTACCTAACCCAACCTAACCCTAACCCAACCTAACCCAACCCTAACCCAACCTAACCCTAACCCAACCCAACCCAACCTAACCCAACCTAACCCAACCTAACCCAACCTAACCCTAACCCAACCTAACTCTAACCCAACCTAACCCAACCTAACCCAACCCTAACCCAACCTAACCCAACCCAACCCAACCTAACCCAACCTAACCCTAACCCAACCTAACCCAACCCTAACCCAACCTAACCCAACCCAACCTAACCCAACCTAACCCTAACCCAACCTAACCTAACCCTAACCCAACCCTAACCCAACCCTAACCCAACCTAACCCTAACCCTAACCCAATATAACTCAGACTACAAGCGTAGTTCAAACAGAACCAGAACACTTGCCTCGCCTGAAATCCCCATCCCTGCAGTAAACATGACTAACAGGGTCCGTCACTAAACTAACTAGGATGAATGTATTCCAGCCCCGTGTATAAAATATCATCTCTAATCTTTACCCGTTCTTCCTTCATACTACACGCTGCGATGCTACGCGCTGCGATGCTACGCGCTGCGATGCTACACACTGTAACATACTGATCCACCACAGAGTGTGCTGTAGAGCTGCCCATAATGCTCAGCTCGTCCCGTCACAGACAGCTTATCCCACAGTCTCCTGGTCACACACTCACCATGTTGTTGACGTTCTTGAGGATGGTGGTGAGGCCGCTGATGACGAGGGAGAACTTGTACTTGGAGATGTTGATCAGACATTCCTTGTTGTGCTCTGTGCTGACTTTGGTGTGAGTGTTCTGGTGTCCAACTTTAATGGGAAGCTGAAGGGAAACAGAGGCAGGAGGACGGTGAGGCTGTGATACGGTTCACATGATGAACAACACTGGATGACCCTCATAGTCTGTCTCTACTGCTATGTACTTTATATACACGTGACATATCGTATGTAAACTGATACTCAGGAACTATTCTAAATACCAGGTCAATTACCCACTGTTTACTTGTATATTTTCTAAGAGTGTATATTTTATATATTTTGTTATCTAATTTTGTACTTTTTATATATATATATATATATATATATATATTTTGATCTTTATTTTTTTTTACCCTCTGTGTGCTGATTCTTTCCTATTGTATTGTACTGTATAAGCTGCTGGAGACTGAATTTCCCAGAGGGAGTCATCCCAAAGGGATCAATAAAGTTGAGTCTAAGTCTATTCTCATCGATGTCTTCATATTGATCCCAACACCGTCATGAAAGCAGTATTTTAAGGCGTAAATCTCTGAGATGTGTTTCAGTGTGATTTATCTGTTCTGATCAGCTGATCATGTTGTTGTGATAATGATAACAAACTGCAGTTTCTGGTTCTTATTAAGGCTCATTTCACCTGATCGGACTGTAAGCAGAAGACCTGAGAACGCTGTGTAGACACTGTTACTGCTGCTGTAGATTGAATGTGTGGAGGAAGAGAAGACAAAACAAACATGTCTGCTCCAGCACAGAAACCAGACCAGGGATGAGCGCCACCAACTGTTCATCTCTAGGTACTTCTGGTTATCCCACAGTCAACAGAAACATGAAATAATGATTGTATGTGAACAGTCCCCATAGAGCCCCATGTTAAACTTTACAGCAGAAATAAACATGTTTACAGCCTGGTACAAAAAACAGTTTGGGTCTCTATAGCTCATTTCTCTCTTCATGACAACTGTACGGGGAGAATCTTTATACAGCTCACCTGTTTACATTATATTAAGGCTTACAGTGATGCAGCATTAGGGGCGTGGCCTCTTTGAGTGACAGCTGGGAGCTGTCTGCTAGGTGTCCCCTCAGCTCACTCTTAACTAACCTCTCGATCAAACACGGTCACTTATAGATCAAGAAAACTAAGACGGCCACAATGGCCCCTCGAGGGACGACGTCATGGCAGCTGCTTCGACTCGATTAGTGTCCATAACGGGCGCACCAAACAGCTGATCTATGATGTAATACATTATCACCTATTTGTCTCATAAACTCTGAAAGGTACGTTCTGAGGGTTCCGTCACAGCCGTTGAGCTTCTGAGGAAACAGTTTGTACTTCCTAGTTGCTAATTAGAGGTGTGAGATCATGGACATGGAAATCAGCAGTGTATTCTGTGTTGTGTTTCACCCTCCGGACACTAGTTGGCAGTGTTGTAATCATGTTCAGCTATTTTTCACTACAACCACAACGTCACAGAACAAACTGAGACAAACTGAGGCAACAGACAGAGTTACACAGAACACAACGTCTGCATCTTTGATATGAAACCATAACGCAGGTAACTTGATGCGTACGAGTCTTTTGGATGAGCAGCGCGGTTTTATTACAACTTTAAAAAGATCAAACGACTCTTCATTAAGTGTCATTTTCTAATCACTATGTTTTACATCAGGTTGGGGGTCTAAATCATAACGCACACAAGCATAAACTCTTCAGCATCTGTGATTGTTAAAGTGAATTAAAAGTGATTTTCTTTCAAATATTTGTCGATATGTTTCAGCTCCTCGTGAGTTTCCTGAAACCTTATTTGATTTCACTTTCAGTAAAACACAGTTTTGACTTTTGCCTGTATTTTTTTTAACACTGATGAAACGCAGCTGGTGAAACTTTGGGATCAGAAACGGGCCGGTCTCCATGGAGCCGTTACCCACCCTGATCCCGGTCCTGTTGACTGCGTTCGGACGTCCTGATCTTTCATAGAGGCGGACTTGTTGTTGAGCCACAATGCACAGCTGAACAGGCACATCAGTGTCTTTAAGCAGCTCACATTCCTCAAGTTCTGTCAGGAACACTCACATCATTTATTGCAGATGATCGGGCTGTGACAGAGCTGGCAGCGGGAACATAAACAGGAAGTGGGCCACGACGCTGCAGTGCTGACTCCAATTTGGATCAGCATCTCTGTGGTGAAGACAAGTCCTCATTGTACCTGTGAGCGGCTCACTTCTGCTTGGCCCGACAATTTTATGATAGTAAGTCAGAAAAACGTGGCAGCGTGCGAGAGAGGGGACCAGAGAACATTTGTGTTTTAAAACAGTGAAAACAAAGCTGCTGAGGCCTCCCACAGATAAACACAAGAACCATGAATACTTCCCTGATGTCGTTTAACAAACAGATTTTTACTGGGTTCAAAGGTGAAATTGTGACCTTTGTATTTTGACTGCCAACGATTATATTTTATTATCTTTTAATCTGCTGATTGTTTTCATGACTAAACAGTTTACCTTCTCGTCCTTGAGATAAACGTCTTAAGATGTTTCTTTTGCCTGAAACCCAAAGACTCTTCCTTCAGTGACAGACATGACGAAGAAAAGAAGCTAACTCTCACATGTGACAAGGCTGGGACGAGTCGAGCACACTGTTTGACTTTTCTGCTTCAATAAAGGCTGAAAGGATTAATCGATTATTTAACTAGTTGCTGATAACTTTCCTCCAATCGACTCCTCGATTAACGGTTGCAGCTGCACTTGGAGCATTCAAAGCTTTCAGCCACACGTCATGGCCTTCCTCTGCACACACAGGCCCTTTTTACTGTGCGGGTTCGCCTCAGCGCTGTATCCAAGCTCCGCCCTCATGCCGCCTGTCATTTCACATTGGACCACGCAACGCCTTTTGGTGGCGTCAGTATTACAAAATGAAAAGGTCCTCTACTTAAAACATGACTGTAGCTCCTTTTGCTCCGTTGTCAATGTTAGGAACACAGCACTGTGTTGACATGTACATATAAACAAACAATAAGACTTTAAAGTCCCAAATAATAATCAGTAGATTTTCTATTTTACGAAACAAACATCCTCCTCCTGTTACCACACTCGGTTCAGCGACTACAAACAGACCTGTGGGCTGCAGCTGGGTTACTCCTCATCTACCGTTTCTAACGCTGTTCAAATGTTTGTGTGATCAGCGGGAGCAGCCCCCGTGACGGGAACTCGCACATCCAACTTCCTGTCCCCAAACGCACAACCTCACGCCGTGTGCGCGCAGCAGGTGAAGCCGCTCTGCAGCACCTCTGCTCCGTGAGCGGTTCGGGCGAGGTTCCACTCACACAGGGACACATTCACTGAGAAGCCGACTTTCATAACTGCACGTCTGACTCAATCATCCCGCTGACATCTGCATCATATATGACGCTGAAGCATCGCGCGCATGTTTACAGGCAAGTGACACACACACTCTGCATGCAGAGCGTCAGGTCTCTGTGTGCTCTGCAGGAAGAGATGCACTATGGGATATCAGACGTACTCTTCCTGTCGATAAGTTATGGAAAACATGTACGAAAACCAAAACGTGTGTTTATCACGGTTGACGATATTGCAAATCATGGCAGAACGTGACACTGGTGACGGTGTGAAACCGGCACACCGCCCAGCCATCATTAAATACCTTCTGATTTTAACACCTTTAGCTTCCCTTACACTCAGTGCTCGACAAACATTTCACCAAAATGGGCGGAAATATAAGGACGTATCACTTCACACTATCATTAATTAGTCGTCTATATGTTCCAACAGTCAGGTAACTTTATTTTGAAAATCTGCAGTAAAGATACAAGTTTCAAAGATCTAAGCGTGTCTGCATTAATGGAGGTCGGAGCTTTGATCTGCACGTTAACACAAAGATCAGCTTCAGGAAACACTTCACAGGTCACAGGTCAGAGAGCTTGTACAGGAAGTGATGCGACGATGTGGACAAACGTGGACAGCACAGCAGCATGATGTGGGACATCAAACACACCTCTGACTGTGGTAACGCCCAGAGCATTAAAATAAATCACTGTACTGTTAAAACTGTAGTTAAATCAACCCACCAAGGACCCCCGATCATGTTCTGCTTCAGAACAACAGAACGTAGCATCACAAACAAGCAGCATATTTTTGTAGAGAAACAGTAAACTAAACTGACTGGAGGGCTTTAGTGGAGGATTAGGGTAACAATAACCAACAAGTGGATATAACACCTTAAGCTAATGGTGCTAATCCAAGCTGAGCCACTAAAACCCGCCTGAAAGCCGTGATCCTTTAAGACTTACACCAGACCCAAAGACCCAGAGGCCTCCGAAGACTCGGCAGAGACTCGACAGAGACTCGACAGAGACTCGACAGAGCCAAGTGCAACACTTTCCCTTCAAACAACACAGACAGTTAGTGCTGGTAACTCAGCCTGAAGGGGGTGATGTTAAATAAGAGCATCGTCTGACAATAACAGAGAGGTCTCCTACACACTGCACGCACAAGTTAAAGCAGGAGCAGAGGAGAAATGTGAGGCGTTCAGGGACAGGTGGAAAAAACACAACTCGATCTATTCTGGTTGTTGTAAAAGGACCTATGTGAGGCTCTCCGCTAACTTCTCACTGATTGCTGATTTGTTTCACACGTCTCCTCGGTGCTGTTAAATTAACAAGCCATACTCTCCTGATCCTGCAGCAAACATTTAATGCAGGACAGACAGACAGCAGATGATGAGGTAAACAGTGCAGGAACTACTATTTCAATATTATGATTAATTATTAGTAACATTAATGTATCAACGTTTATCAAAGTCTAGTCAGTAAATGTTGAATTATAGCAGGTGTGTAGTAAATGTGGGAACATGTTTAAATGTGAATTATGAAGGTGTGAATGTAGATACGGTGCAGAGAGGGCAGAAAACAGCACGAACATACAGCTTGTTTATATTCCCCTCACTGAGCTCCGGGCAAAGACGCCTAAAAACGCTCCCTATGTGCACTAAGTCAGATTTAAGTAAACTTGATCTGTACTGACATGTCTGATCAATCAGCGAGGCCTGTACTGGATTACTGTGTTCCAAAATGACGATGCTGTGTGGCTAAATAAATTATTTACCATTTGGGATTCTAATAGTGCGACATTTTAAGATAACCACCGACCCGAGAGGCTGGTGAAAGTATGTAGTAGAGATTTAGCATTGTGTTGTAACTTATCTTTGTGTTGATGAGGTGGGTCTGGTAGTGTGTGTGTGTGTGCGTGTGCGTGTGCGTGTGTGTGTGACGGGGCAAATACTAATCTCAACTAAGGCATGAAGATGGATGGAGTGCGCCCGATGAGCACAAATATGGAAATACTTGCTGTAGATGAAGAAAATAAAGCTTCCTGTTGATGCTAAAGCTGCATTTTCCTGCAGAAAGTTAGTTAGTTAGCACATTAGCTCACATGTAGTTCACTCTCACTGATGATGTCTCCTCACATGCTGCTAACTTCTACTGATGTCGCTCCCAGGTATATTAAAGGCTCATCATATAACGTGAAGTGCAGGAAAATAACTCAATTAAATTCTTGAACAGCTTATAAAATACAAATGCTTTATATTATGTCAAACAAATTAAAGCACATATATTTGTCTGTGTGATTATTTATTAACAACATTATTCAGTAGTTTGTTATTTTTGTTAACAACAAGGATTGTGACACTTGACATCTCACACTATTTAATTTAAAGTAAGTATTAAAAATGAAGAATGCTGCATATTTATGTCTGGAAACAAATAAAGTAATCAATAAATACAGATATGTTATAAAGTTTGACATTTTCATTGAAAGTGTTTATACAAAACACAATGTTAACTTCTGGTATTCTGGAAATTACAAGGTTTAGTGTTATTATATTTGATATTTTCTGTGATTTATGTCAACATATATCGTTAAATTAGGCTGAAACATCAACTCCAGAAGAGGCACTAAATGAGGAGAGAGCAGAGAGGGTCTCTTCTTGATGAACGGAGCCAAATGATCTTAATTACATTCCCATCACTACTAAGTTAATTAGCCGATATGAATGCAGCGTGCTAACATTAGGTGCTAACCCAGTCACATCTTATTTGTTTACATTAGAAGGCTAGGCCTGCTGCTAATGTTAGCTAGCTAGCTGGCAGGAACCACAGTGCTATCGTAGGGGCTTTAACTGACACACAGACAGAGTTTAAATATTTAAATGTCCCTGATGTGACGTGTTATTGTGCATTGTGTTTTGTGAGCGGCTGTGTGTGGTGAAATCCCGGGACAGATGTGGGATAAATCAGCTAATTGATCGTAGAGACGGCGCTAGCATAAAAAAGAGCCCATCTTCAGTGTTTTACAGCAGTATATAAAAACCTTTTAAAGTCCTCCTGTTTGGGATTATTCCTACTTAACCTGCTTATTAAAAATCTAGTCTGTGTTAGTGTAAAGTTATCTTAAGAGCCGGGGCCTGAAGACCACCAGAGCCTGCTACACCCATCCCCTGAATCAACCCCTCTTACCTGCTCATCAAATCTGGTGATCACGGCCTGGACCCACTCCACGGGTTTGTGAGCCGCCATGTCCGCGCGGGGGGACACCGCAGCGCTGTGCCGGCAGATCCGAGGTACGAGGCCGCAGCTGACGGGCTTATTTCCGCATGAAAATCTGTCCCGAGTGGATGGGAGAGGACGAGAGGGGCGAGTATTTTTCCCTTTCTGCAGGATTCACCATGCCACCGCCATGACACACCACCGGAAGTCTTCTTCACAGAAGCTGATGGGAGGTGTTGGAGAGCAGGGTGAAGCTAGCTGGAGTGACACAGACCTTCTTCTTCTTCTTCTTCGGTGTTTTTTAGAAGCGACGGGCATCCACAGTGTTGCATTTCCGCCTGCTGCTGGTTCTGGGAATTAGAAATACTTGGACAATAATTTCTGCCATGATAGTTATGATTGACTAGAGTCTAAATACCTTCACTTTCCCATTTAACCAGATTATCATATCTTATATGGTATCACAATTTCATTAGATTAGAATACACTTAGTCATTACACAAGTAGAAGTACTGAACAACGAAATGCAAACAATAATGGAGGAAAAGAAAACTTATGTTGAATACTTAAAATATTTTAGGCGATTTTTTCAATCCATAAATGTGAGTATGAAGACACAATCCCCATTGGGTGTTTTTATGAGAGAACTGCTGCAAATCTTTGAAATAAAAAAAGAGAGAGCAAAACACTGTCGCACATGAGAGTTAGAGATCCAAAGCTTTATTTATTTCTGCTGTCATTTTAAAATGTTATCTGTATCTTGTCTTTTCATGTTTTATGATCACCTTTTATTATGTCTGTGTCAATTTACATTTTAAAAAAAGAAAGTAATGTAGCCGTGAGGGCCCTGAACGCCTCTCTCAGCAGCCCGTGCTTCTCTCCAATAATTCCCTCTTTCTTTCAACTTTCAAAAACTTTCTTCAAGCATCAACAATTTATGTTCTTTCAGATTTTCATTCTGCTACTCATAAGGACTGATAATAATCCCAGAATAACATGTTTAGATGTTGTAGTAATGAATTCGTATCTATAGCACCTTTACAAACTGACTTTACAAAGTGCTTTGACAGACAAAACTAAAAGCAGGATACTCAGAAAGTAGCAGAGACTCAAATATGGCTGCACAGGAGCAGAACATTAATCATTTTACATGTTGAATTAGTTGTTGAATGTTTTTTGAAGATTTTTGTTTTATTTTGACGTAAGATTTTCCGTACTTCCGCTACTTCTCCGAGAAAGTTACAGCTCGTTTACAGCGCATGCGCCAAGTCGGATCAAATTTATCAGAATGTTTTCAGTTCTTAGAATTACCAATCTGTGGTGTTTTTAAATAGTTTTAACATTAACGAATGCACACTATTATAAGACTTAACACTAGTTATAACAATTATACACTTTTATGTCTTTATGTCTAAAAATGTTCAAATTCAAAGGACTAGATTAAGAGGCCGCAAAGCTGCTCTTAACATGGAAATTCAACTTTAATGGATCATGGCAGCAAATTCGGAACATCAGGGAACATTTTAAAAATCGTTTTTCCAGTGCAGTATCCAGGTTTTTCCTCAAGCACCTATTTCACTTCTATTTCGGTACCTACACATGCTCAGAACCATCTCTACCCTGATAGCGACACAATCCTGAAAACTGCACACATTTCAAAACAGTTTATCATCAGGCAAACATTTTAAACCCAAATAACTTTGTGTGTCCTCTTTAAATCAGTATAACTCTGTTAATGTTGTGCAGTGAGACGTTATTTTCTTTTCATGAACACCAGCTTGAAGATTATTTTATACAGGCCTAACTATAAATGAGCTACTGACACTGGATCAGACAACCAGGGGATCTACTCCAGGATTAAAGAGTCTGACAGACATTTTAAACTAGTTTATACAATTTTGGCAGATTACACAAAAAGTAAGAATTGCAGATGAATGTGTATAAATCATGAATTCTAAAACACCAAATAAATCAGATAAAAAATCATTTATTGAAGTGAAACAACACAGTCACATCTCTGTTAAGGCACTTTAACTCCATCTTCACAGATGTCAGGAGTGACTCAAAGGTCTGGTTGTCACGTTCAGAGTAACATTCACATTAGAGCTGTGTTTGAACTTACTGGGCTTACATTCAATACGACACTTTAGTGCTGCATTCAGCTGTTCACACAAGAGACGGGCAACTGAAGCCTTCTGGTTCTCCACGGATCAGTCATGCATACAGGTGTGAGTGCTGTCTGAGGGGTGCATGTGTGAGACCAGGCTGGAGATATTTAGAAAACAGAGGAAACCTGTTTTTAACACGTCTGCTCAAACTTGGCAGCTGTGCACGAGTCTTTGGTATCCATAATATTGCATCATTTTGTAAGACATCAACATGAATCCGCCTGCTGCTTTAACATGAACGGGATTAACTGGACGTCACCTGAAGGCACCACGGAGCAGCTGTTCCTCTGCTCGGTCTGATTTCTTCTCCTGCAGCTGCTTAAAGCAAACAAACACACTTTGGAGGGAGGAGGGCTCTCATTAAGACTAACGCTAGGCCGTCACTGGTTTTCATCCTTTGGGTAAAGCCACTGTCACTCTGTCCTACCCCGTTCAGCCGGGGAGTTCATGTCTCTTTTTAGTAGAGCTCTAATGTCTACTCGATAGCACCAGGCCGGGTGGCCACGTAGACAAACACAACGATGAGCAGCACCACCACGGCCAGCGTGGGCAGGACGATAGTGGCCACCTGCTGCCGGGCCTCCTGCATGGCCGCCTTACGCTCCTTCTTGTCCTTCGATGTTTCCTTCTTGGGTTTGCCTTTCAGCTGCCTCATGATGTCTCCACGACTGTCTGTGCTGCGGTCGCAGGAGCCTGACAGACACAAAAACATTAGAATTAGTCACTTTGATATAAACAGATAAGCGTCAGTTTCCTGGAGGTAAAACACTCCTAAACCTCTCTAGCTGTTTCTGACAGCTCCGCTCAGCTGTGTGTTACAGCAAACTCACTCCCCCTGACTTTATCATTATTATCACCACTATTAATATTGATTATATTGTAAAATTATAGTGTTCATTGTTAAAAGTGGAAGCACTGTTAACTGGTCTGCAGTGTGGTGTTAAAACGCCATCTAGCGGCCTCATTGACACTAGCAGCTGCTTCAGACAGAGAGAACCACGAGAAGAGGACGGAGAGGAAACAGGATCAATGATGTCGGTTGTTTACTAGTGAGGATCGATCGGTCGACCTTCGTGTGAACGCTGTTACTCTGAAACCGTTTCACTGATTGTGGTGGATCAATGGAATGACCTGAGGTCAGGGCTTCTCTTTTAATCACTTGTTTACGTGTTTACTCGTTTTTTGTTTTCCTTGAAATAAATAAATAAAGACATTTCTACTATAATTGGTCAAAAATAAATAAGTACCAGGACACATGTAATAAAGTCTTTGACACTCAAAATTCCATGAGGGAGAACCCCAAGACCCCCACCCATGTAATATCAATGTGTCCCCACCAAAGAAAACTCACCTGAGGGTTCCTGTAGGAAGTTCAACTTTGTATTAAATCACATATTGCATTTACAGCCCGCACAGTCGAGACATCCGAGGAGCATGTGAACGCAGCATCAAACTTACGTCCTTATGTAAAAACATTATTACAGCATTATTATCATTATTATCTGAACCTGGCTAAATGACTTTTACTGCTGTAAGTCCGATCATCCTATATAATCAATATCATGACTTTGATGAACAAACTCAGGTGCTGGATGAACTGGAGCTAACATTACACACTCTTCACTGGTGGGAATTACAGCTGTTTTCAGTGATCGGATCATTTGCCTCGTCTGAGCAATAACAGCCGACTCTCGGCTCCCAAACATTAATTCTTAATTTAGTACCACTTCTGGATTTTAGAATTCATTCAAATTTAGCAACATGTTGACCTATGATAAGTATGTGTGCACATATATCACTTAAACGATTTATTATAAATATCCTAAGCTTTATAATTTTCAGAATACCATAATTTTATATTGTTTTAATAATGACATAATTACATGTGTATTGTAATTAATCATGCTCTTAGTTGTTACAAGAAATACATAAAAGCGATCATTAATTTTTAACTCATAGCAATATTGAGCGATATTGTCGAGACATTTAAAAATGGGCTAAAAAGTCAAAAAGAACTATCCTCATTTTAAAAGAAGCTAAAACACCATTAGTTAATATACTAAACTACAATAATTACACAACTCTTTACAAACTCATGGGACTATAGTTTTCAATTTGAAGGGTATCATATAAAACATGTTATAAACGTGTTCTTTGTAATGCATTTTACGTTTTATGATCAGCCTTTCATAATAATTTATGACCTTTCATAATAATTTATTTAAAAAGAAGAACAAAACAGCTCTCAGATGGGAGCCGCTTAAAGAAGCCGACTCGTTCACCAACAGCACATCACTGTCGCTACCGTGGTCGGGCAGCAGCCATGTCCCAGGAGCTAACGTTACGCACTGTAATTAGTAAGGGTTACCACTGTATATCCGCGGGTCAGTTTGCCATTTGACAACAGGTAGCTAGCTAAAAAACCACTCCGTGTAGTGTTAGCCACATGGCTGCACACCCCTTTCCCCTGCTGTACTGTAGGGGAAGTAGTATGTACTGTAGTATGCTGCTCAGGAAGTTGGAAAACACACTAACTGTATCCGGTCCGGTGGCTACTCTATACTGTCCATGTTCATGCTAGTTAGCAAGTACTAATGCTGCGTTCATGTGCCCCTCGGATGCTCGGAGTTCAGAAGTTGGGATATAGTTCTTCCGACTTCGGTGTGTTCACGAGCTTTAAGTCGTTAAACAGAACACCGTAAACGCTTCTAATAAAGTTATATTTCATTGGTGAGAACAAATATAGGTCACCTTACATGTAAAGCAGCAAGAGGTTACAACCTAGTACCAAATTACAAATGAGCAAAACATTTATGTGTAATACGTGAATCAATATAATATTTTTGACCATCAAGACAACATATACTTGTCCGCTATATTTCTGCGTCAAGTGACGTCAAATCTGTCGACTCGGGTGCAACATTTTCTCAGAAGTACCACGTTCAGACCTGAGGGCGTCTTCACGTGAATTTCCCCAGTCGGCACCTCATATTTCCGATTATTCCGACAACACTTGAATGCAGGGTAACTTTCTGAAACGTGAGCCACAGCACTGACTAAATACTGCTGACGGTTCTTAGAGCTGGCACTGAGAGTTTTCTTACAGTCAGAGCAGAGAGTAGGTCCACGCAGCGGGATCTGTTCTGGAAGGTTCTTCGGTAGTTCTCCCGGAGTCCCGGACCCGGACCGGTCTGATACAGCAAAAAGTACAGCAAGTTAAAATCCTGCTGGTGCTCCCCTGGGCTCGACGTGGCAGTCAGTGGACGGGCTGGAGAAGGAATACCTCTGTCAAGTCCGCTAGCATGACAACAAAGAAATGTCCGGCCAGCCCCTCCAAAATAAACTGCTCAATAAGGTTCTGACTAATGAAAAAAATGGTAATAATGACATTACTAAAAATATGTAATTATTGTTGTTAAAACACATTAACATGAATGATTATGATGTTTGATAATATAACCTCTACCCACTTTGATTAGTAAGGAATTATGCCAGAAATAAGCTACTTCAAAGGTTATTTCCACAGCCTGTAAAATAAGTGGGCGTGGCCACAGTGGCGTCATCAATTTGTTTGTGGTTAAAAAAAAAGGTTTAACTTTAATTCTCCTCTAGAATCAAATATCTGTGATCCCAGATAATGATTTCATACACGTTGAAATGTTTCATTTTTTTTATTTAGACATTGTTACATATTTTTATTCCAGCAAGACTGAAGAAATAAAGTTTTGTCTGAATCTGAATTCAAAAAACATTTTGCAGTCAAATGTGTGCTCATTAAAACAGTGACTATATATTATTAATAACCACAGTTTATTTTTCTCTTTGTGAGTAGCAGAGCCTAAAAAGCAGAATGAGCAGCATTCAGACTGCTGCTATCTGACAATTATAACCTGTTTAAATAATCTATCCTGATGGCTTTGGATTAAGCCATTATGATGATGACACTTTTCACATGGACACATTCATTTTGCTCATTATGTTATGTGTGTTTATCTCTGCTGCTTTGAACAAGTGTAATTAATCTGCACTAAGAGCAACACATGAGAACAGAGTAGGACCTGCTTTGTTTTACGTAAAGGGCCAACATCTCTGCCTGCAGAAGAGGTGTGTTAGATGTGTTTTTGATGACTTTTTTTTAGCGAATGTGATTTTACATTAATTGCTAGCTTAAAACAATAAAAAAGTTAGCTTATGTGTAGTTAAAGCTATTGTGAGGATCTTTCATGTTGTGTGGATGTTGGCGCCCCCTGTGGACAAAGTCGAGTTTTCTGATGAAAAATCTCCTGCTTTCTTTGAACAGTCAAAATCCATTAAATCTGCTTGAAATATTTCAGTGGTTAATGGGAGCATGGAGGGAGCATGGAGGGAGCAGGGCTTCACACTCACACTGAACAGAGGACAACAGGTGGGAGAGGTTTGTCATTTACAGATTAGATTTAGATTTTATTGTCTCACATGGAGATTTGTTTTATACAGGAACATAAAGATATAATATATAAAACCTGCAGCTTGCTGATAGTTCAGCTACAGTATTTACATTCTTTTTTAATTTTTTGAGTAGTTAACAAGTGAAACAAGAAACATTTTTAGACCTTAAAAGGAAACAAAAAGTGACATTTAAGCAGGAAAAAAGACGATTAATCAGTTTAATAAAACTGTTAAAAATGACTTCATCAGTTTTTAGTCCGCAGGTGAAAATCCAGCAGATATAAAAACATAAACTATCACTCTGTAATGTTTCACTCTTTGTTCAAATATGGCTGCTGACTTTTATGTGTTTTTAAAGTTTGATGATTTTTTAATCAACACAAAATAACTTACTTAACTTACTTAATAAAAATCATATTTTCTGATTTTAGTTCAAATATTCTCCCTTACCTCTGACCTTTGACCTCATGCACTGCTCCTTTATTTCTACATCAGAGTCACATGTTCCTCAAAGACTGTCACAAGAAAATTCAGTACTACCTATTCATCCATTCATCATCATCATCATCATCATCATCGTCCTGATGATGTGTTAGTGTTCTACAGTCACAGAGACCTTCACTGGTAAAATCTTCATTTTATCACCAGTGTTAATTAATGGAAACATCCTCTCAGGAAAAGTTTGTGTGTGTGTGTGTATGTGTGTGTTAGTATCAGGGTCAGAGAACGACAGCTCTCCTCTGTTACAGTCCAGATTCACTCTGATCCTCTGGAGCTGCTTCTGCACCTGGAGAACAGTGCGTGGAGCTGATGTGGAGAGGGCTTTATATTTACCATTTCTGAACCGTACTGTCAAACATGCAGACACTTTGTCTCCCTTCCGGTGGACAGACTCTGCTGACACACCCACTGACCAGGCTGTACTGTCTCCAACCTCGACCTCCCAGCTGTGAGTCCCTGAGCTGAAGCCCTCAGAGCCCAGGACAGAGGAGTAATAATCAAACCTCTCTGGATTATCAGGAAGCTGCTGTCTCTCTCTTCGTCTCACGCAGGTCAGATCTTCAGACAGGATGAGGTCTGGACCAGCAGTGTTTGGGTCCAGAATCACAGGACTGTAGGAGACCACGTCCTTCATCTTGTCCCAGATGTTGAAGCTCAGGTTGCCCAGGTGTTTGGCCACATCTATCAGAGCTCCTGAGGGCAGCTGTGGATCCTCCAGCAGGGGGCGCTGCTGGACTCTTTCCACTGCAGCCTTGTAGTTGTGCAGGAATGAGACGTCTGCAGCTCTCTGCTCCTCCTCTGTGGCTCTGACTGTGTCTGAAAGAGCTGCTATCTCTCTGCTCAGAGCCTCCATCTTCTCCTTCATCCTCTGACTCTTCTGCTCCTCTTCCTCCCTCAGTGCAGACATCCTGGCCTCCTCTTCCTCCTCTAGAAACTGGTGAAGCTTCTTAAACTGCTCCTTAATCTGCCTCTCTGTGTGTCGGGCCTGGACCTGAATGTGTTCTGCTGTTTGATCGAACTCCACTTTAACTTGTTTAAAAACCTTTAACTTCTCCTTTAAGGGCTCCAGAGTTTCCTCAAGTTTCTTCTTGTGTTCTCGAGCAGCTTCATCGATGGGTCTGAATCTGTGGTCGGTGTGTTTTTCTGAATCTCTGCAGACGACACACACCGGCTGCTGATGGTCCAGACAGAAGAGTTTGAGTTTCTCAGAGTGCAGACTGCAGAGAGCCTCTGAAGCTCTCTGATCTCTCTCCTGTATGAAGGTCTCACACACGTTCTTTAGAGCAAAGTTAGGAGGTATCAGTTCATTTGAATTTTTTCTCTTACAAACTGGACACTCCCGGTTCTCCTTCTCCCTCCACCAGCTCTGCAGACAGTCTTTACAGAAGCTGTGGCAGCAGGACAGGATGACCGGATCTTTAAAGATGTCATGACAGACGGGACAGCACAGATCCTCCTCTAGTCTGGACGCCATTTAGTCTCTGAGTGGAGGTGAAGACGCCGCAGGCACACAGCTCAAACAGGAAGTCACTCTCTGTTCCCTTGAAAGTTACTTTCTCTTGATTTCTTTTCTTG
The DNA here is from genome assembly GCF_022749685.1 of Semicossyphus pulcher. Lineage (NCBI taxonomy): Eukaryota > Metazoa > Chordata > Actinopteri > Labriformes > Labridae > Semicossyphus > Semicossyphus pulcher. Next base: position 602,039 of record NW_027211700.1, on the reverse strand, counting down.
TTTAATTCAAAATACTTGAAGTGGTAGTGTTCCAGTATTGCCACTATTCCCTGCAACTGTCCTCTCTCAATGGAATAAGTGCTGGTTTTGGTCTGAAGGTAAATCTGACCGTCGGTCTCTCAGAGTGTGCGTCTCGTCTCAGTGACACAGAATAACAACCAGTTTTCCTGGTTCCTCTCAGGTGAGTCAGGTGAGGGAGTGGAGATTCTTCAGCGCAGGAACACATTCGGTTTGGCAGACTTTTATTGTTCTCCCTGCAGTTGAATTAAAATCTTCCAACACATGAATCCTGTTTGTTAGTAGATCCAACACATCAGAGTTGTAGTTGGCTGAACCAGCTCAGTATAATGTTCAGTAAAAAGTGTGAATCATATTGTATTCGTAACAGTTATTACCAGAGGCCGGTCTGCAGCAGCAGCGGGGGTTGGGGGGGTGGGGGCGATGGGTAAAGTGGAGGTTGCTCAGCTACTTTCATCTCATTGACATCATGATTTAAAGGTGAATTCAGACAAGCTGTTACTTCTATTAAGTTTAATGAGCATTGTTGCACTCAGGGGAGAATGGTGATGGGGATGAAACAGGTAGGTAGATATATATATATATATATATATATATATATATATATATATATATATATATATATATATATATATATATATATATATATATATATATATATATGGGTAGATATGCAGGCAGACAAACCAGTAACAGGTAACAGGCTGGCAGGTCAGCAGGATGGTCCAGTACTCGGGTACAAAATCCAAAAGGAAAACATAAACCAACTCGGCATCGAAGCAAGGCAACAAGACAGGGTTAGAGGATGAACTGGTAACCAATCAGTGGAAAGTGTCGAGTGTACATAAAGTGAGACTAATAAGTGAATTAAAGATGAGGGCAGGGAAGATCAGGACACTGATGGGCTGATTAGAAGAGGGTTCAGGTGTGTGGATTGACAAATGAGAGAATTCTGAGGGCATCTAGTGGAGAGGTTGAGAATACCAGGGTACCTTGGAAAGTATGAATGTGACAACAGAGGAGGAACATGTAGACATTGACGGAAACCTGTCCTCAAGGGTCACATTCCAGACATCCCAACAGGCTGGTGAGGAAGCAGAGTGGGTGGAAGGGGTCTGGAAGAGTGTTTCAGAGGCAAGTGGTAAAGGAGCTGAAGAACAGCGCAGGGGGATTTCAGGTGGGCCACTGGCAAGTGAGTTTGTGGAACCACAGAAACAGGAAACTCTAGAATAACCAATATCTGAAGCTAAGCAGGGTCGGGCCTGGTTAGTACTTGGATGGGAGACCGCCAGGGAATACCAGGTGCTGTAAGGTTGATGCGTTGGAGTTGTGAGTGGTTGTCTGGAGCTCTGTCTCAATTAAAAATTTCAACCTAGTTTTTAAGTCATATTCTATACTGCACCTTTAGATCCTGGCTGTCTTTATCTGCATGTTTTACCAAGTTGAAGTGTTTTAGCGATCATGCTTTGGACCTTAAGTTTTATGTTTCTATGTAGGGTTACACTTCTGTTACCAGCTTGTTTTTAGCTTTGGGACCTAACGCTACGTGAACTACAGACACAGGGTGCCACGACGAGCTACAATCTGCAAACTGAAGCCCAATCTCCGAGTCCATAAGTTTTGCTGTTTTCTGCTTGATGTCCTACTGTGTTTCACCCTGGCTAAAACCATACTAACGCTGTGAGCTCTGAGTAGGAGCCCCCATGTGTAAGTGCCTGCGACCTCCCTGTCCATGGCTGCTATCTACAACTAGTTGCTTAACTATTAAAACTGTATGCACTTTTATCCCTGTACTGTCCTCCTTTTCTGTTCTCTACTCCCCAGCCACCACATCCACATGGCTCCAGTCACCTCCCTGTCCAGCTGTGTAAGCTGCGCCCACCTGGCCGATAAAATTGCAGAGCTGGAAGGAAGAATTCTACACTGTACCAGATCCAGGAAGCTGAGAAACTTATGGACACCATCACCTCTGGTCCAGCACTTTCCAACACCACTCTCCAAGTGCATGATGCCACGGCTCACTGTCCTGCTGCTGATGCCCCTCCTCCGGTCACCACCCCTGATGACTCCTGGACACGACTCGGGGCGAAGCTGAAAATCTCTGGTCAGCTCAACTCCATCTCATCACGAACCCGGGTCCCTGGTCAGTGGTTGCAGCAGGAGAGAGTGCCGCTCGAGAACAAATACGATTTGCTGCTCTATACCGTACTACACACCAACGCATTGGCAAGCACCAGGCCGCTCTCTCTGTCCGTCCCTCGCCATCCACACCGTCAGCACGACAGTCTCCTTCACTGTCCACTCCTCCTCCATCCACGCCTGAGTGCCTATACTTAACATCTCCAGGTCCCCTGTTCTTCCCGACTACACTGATAGTCAGGAATTCCATAATTAGGAACATTTGTTTGTTTAACGCCTCAACCCGCTGTTTCCCTGAAGCCACGGTCCCTGACATCCTGTTAAAGCTCCCATGCCTGCTGTGCATGCTCCCTGCCTCTGTCGAGAGAATTATTGTCCATGTCGGAATAAACAACACTGCCTTTCAACAGTTTGAGCTGACAACAAGTAATTTGAAAATGTGTTTTAACTCATTAAACAGCTCTTGAAAATCTGCTTAATCAGCGATCCAACTCCCACACTTGGCCGTGGATCACAATTAATCGCATATATCAATGATTTCTGCGAGATGCACATCACATGTTACTCAGTCTGGATTACCCTGTAAGGGAAACACTGACATAGGACGGCAGTGAAAAGATAGGGAAGAACAATTCCAAAATATTTGGGACAGATCAGCTGGTCCACGGTGACATTTGGGTCAGTGCCAGGATAGATGCGAGTGTGTTTGCTCTTAGACCAGTGAACTCTGTGAACTACTTTGCAATGGAAGACCCCGTGGTGAGCACAAATAGATGACATGTGAACACATTTCAAAGTCGACTGCCAAACCTCTGTGTCTACATTAAGATCCCAGGACCAGGTAGTGCGTGGGTTATCAGAGGCTGGAGGTTGGCATGTGAAAATTGTGTTGTATAGTTTCGAAATGGTACCTTTGACGTAAGGATTAATGTAACAAATGGCGTCACCCCAGGTAGAAAGAGGGATAGCAGGGAAGCCAGGAAAACCATTGCGAATAAAGTCTCTGATTTGTAAATATCTGAAGAAGTGGGTTCTTGGTAAATTAAATACATGCATTAATTGGTCAAAAGATAAAAACATTCCAGCAATATAAAGATGCTTTACAGAGACAATCCCATAACCTTCCCAGGTTGAAAAAGCCCTATCTGTAATAGAGGGAGGGAACAGAGGGTTGGAGTGTACAGGGGATAGGAGAGGTATGGAATCCAAAGTGGTGTTTCATTTGAGTCCAAATCTTGAGACAATTTATAACTATCTGCAGCCAAGGTGGGGGCTGGTTGCTGGTACAGCACCAGTGCAACATCGGTCGAATATTTGTAGCCCAGTAGTAAAATAAAAAGTTCAGTAGTGCTAAGAAGCCCTGTTCTTTGTTTTCTTGTAGACTGCCTTTCCGAATTCTTGGGGGGGTTTTGTGTCACGAGTTTCTAGTTTAGTTCTGGTTTTGTCTTGTATTTCGGTGTTCAGTTATTATTTCTTGTTTTACCTTGTCACTTTGTCTATTGTCATGAGTTGTCATCGTTTAGTTTTGCATTTAGTTTATTCTGTGTTCTGGTCAGTATTTAGTCTTGTATTTCACTTGTGTCTCTTTGGTTCGATCATTTCCTGTTTTACTTTGTCACCTTGTCTCTCGTGTTGGTCCACTTCCTGCCTTTGTGTTTCCCGCTTGTTTGATTGTGTGTCCTGCCCTGATTGTTTTCACCTGCCCCTTGATTGTCTCACCTGTGTCTAATTAGCCTCACCTCCTAAGTTTATTTAGTCTTTGTGCTCCCCTGTCTCTGTGCTGGTTCATTGTCTTTGTCCTGTGGACTTTTGTCATCCTCGTGGACTTTCCCTGTTCCCTTGTGGCTCCCCGTTGTTGTGTGTTTCCAGTTTTTCCTTTGGATTATTCTTTTACCTTCACTATGAGACTTTTTGTTCTACCATTTGGTTTTCCGTTTTGTCTTTTGTTGGATTCTAGATTTTGTTTTTGAATTTTTGCCTTTTGTTGATTAAATCATATCTCTAAGTCTGCACCTGGGTCCATTTTATTTTTACCCAAACCGTAACATTTTGTTCCATATAAAATGAGAAATAGAGCCATCAAGTGAATGGAAAAAATATTTTGGAATAAAAACTGGTACGCATTCAAATAGATACAGAAATTTTGGGAGCACTGAAATTTGCCCTAACTTGCTCCGCAAAGCAGACAGTAGAGTAATACATCTGTCTGGGTCAGAAATGAACACTAAAAGGTTGTCAGAGTACAAAGACAGTTTTGCTCAAGCACCCCCTAAGGGAGCAACTGGCCCCTGGAAAAAGTCCCTGTCAGTCAAAGCTGGTGTTCTCTGTAATGGATAGAAGCAATAATATTTGAAATTGGTGCCATAGCTGTAGAGGAAGTTGTACAAACAGTTGGTGATTGTAATTTAAGTGCTTTTTGCCACGAGGCTCATTTGCATAGATAGGGGACACATTTGCCCCGAATGTTTGCATAACATGACTCTATAAATACATGCAAACAGCACCGGCGCACAGAGACCCTGTTTGCTCTGCAGCGCCTTCTTATGTCTTCTTATGTCTTCTTATGTCATTTGCACAGGTTTAGCGGGCGCAAAAGCTGCGCAATCCTTAGTGAATTCCCCCCATAGAGTTCTACCAAACATATCTAACAAAACAAAAACAGAGCATCATGGCCATGGTCAACCAAACTGCCCCTAACGGCTATTTCTACTTAAAACCAGCCCAACTACCATCCAGCCCCATCCTCATGTGAACCTTCAAACTCTCTGGCTCTAAACCCCTGGGGCCCGATTCACAAAGCATTCTTAGTGTCTTCTTAAGTGCAATTTTCTTCATAACTTTAGTATTCAGAAAAAAGTTATGAAAAACGTATATTCCTGAATAAAGTTTATTTCCCTAAATTTCTTCTATTTTCTTCATAAGAAAAAACTTAAGAATGCATGAGATTTTTAAAAGCAAAGTTCTTAAATATCTTCTTAAGTTTCTTCACAACTTTAAGATGACCCTACAGATGTCTTAAGATTGTGACAGGGCAAAGGTCAGCCTCTACAGTCATTCAAACATATTTTAGACAATCAAGTCACTGAATTTCAGTTGTACTAGGTTCACTTACAACAGCTAGCATTTAGTTAAACATTCATTTGGAATGTTAGCATGTCACTATTGCTTTGGTGTACATCTCATATCTACAAAAGTAAAGCTAGCAAATGTGACAGTTAACATTTAAAGGGCCTTTAACCAAAGCCAGTAACTAATGTTTGAATATTTTCCTCTGCTTGAAGGTACCTATTTAATTAAATCAATGAACTACAGTTCATACAAGGTTTTTTTCTATTATGAATCAACAGACAGATAAATATTGTTATTTTTTTTTTTTTATTGTTATAACTTGTAATATATTGTTGACACCCATGCTTATTTTAATAAATTGAAATAACATTTCGGTTCTTTTATAGTCAATAATGGCAGGCCTAATTTACATACATAGCTTATGTCGTCTATGAAGTTCGTAAGTAAGAGAATAAAGAAGTTTGTACGAAATAAGACTGTCCTTAAGAAAATAATAGTGAATTGCACTTAAGAACATTCCCACATTTTTTAAAGTTTTATCTTAAGAATATGTCTGTGAATCCGGCCCCTGGTCTTTTCAATTATCCCATATCATGAGTTGACTGTATCTTTACTGCCCTATCTTACAGGTTACAAAAATATGTATTAAGTACTGAAATAAAATATATTTCAACATTAATTCATATGTTAATGTAAATATCCAAAAGAAAAATAGAATACATATCAAATAAAGAGCTTATTTTCATTTCGTTAATCAACTTATTCAATGCAGTCCGTCTTTTAAAGTGCATATGAATATAAAAAATAAAATTTTAGGTTCATAACGCACCTGAAAACAGCACAGGCCACGATTAACACACACACACACACACACACACTGCGCAGGGCAGGCTCTCTCTGTCCCCTGCAGCGAGTCAGACAATATGCAAATGAGGTAACATTTCTGACGTTTTTAACAGATTAACGTTTAGCCGTTTTCGCCGACCAAAATCAATATCAAAAACCACGTACACATTAACACTTAAACGTTACATTTTTATGCAGTTTAAAGCAGATTTAATCACTTTTAATACTCGCTAGCTTAAACAAGAGGAGAGAGCATCACAGAACGGCTTACCATCACAGAAGCTATCAGCCTTTTGGCGGGAAATCACAGCTTCGTCACTCATATGTCATGTGTGCTCCGTTGATTAAAGCCCCCCCAGCTACAATATGTAACCCGGAACTATTGATAGAAGTGTTCACTCAGTGTAAAGTTGAAGGCACACAGAAATATCCTATCACATTAACTTTACACCAAAGAATATAACACACACGTTCTGAGAATGTTACATAAAATAATAACTCAAAATAAAATAACATAATATTATCAGAGTAAATATTGACTCAGCTACACATGGAGGGAACAGGGCATTGGAACAGGGCTTCACACTCACACTGAACAGAGGACAACAGGTGGGAGAGGTTGGTCATTTACAGATTAGATTTAGATTGTATTGTCTCACATGGAGATTTGTTTTATACAGGAACATAAAGATATAATATATAAAACCTTCATGTATACTCATCCCAGCTCACAGCGGTGTGGAGGGGACGAAGGAAAGTTAAAGGTTTGACAAGTTCACTGAAAATGTCCAAAAGTTTGTTCGATTCACTTTGTTGATTAGAAACACTCTAACATAAAAAATTAAAGCAGTGATTTAAATACATCTTGCTGATATTTCAGCTACATTCAAATCTGCATTCATTTAAGTTTTTTTTTTTTTGGAGTAGTTAGCGAGTGAAACTACAAACATTTTTAAACCATAAAAGGAAACAAAACTGAATATAACACTTAAACGGGTAAAAAAAAAAGATGATTATTCAGTTGAATAAAACTATAAAAATAAATCTAGATTAATTAAAAATAATGAACATTGAATCTCTGACATTACAACCCCAACAATAGAACCTCTTGTTAGACAATTTTTTCACATTTTAAATTTTCAAAAACTATTTGTTCTATTTATAATTACATTGATTGAAAAACAAAGATTCCTGAACATAAACTCAGATGGATGCAGTTCATCAGGTGACTTCATCAGTTTTTAGTCCGCAGGTGAAAATCCAGCAGATATAAAAACATAAACTATCACTCTGTAATGTTTCACTCTTTGTTCAAATATGGCTGCTGACTTTTATGTGTTTTTAAAGTTTGATGATTTTTTAATCAACACAAAATAACTTACTTAACTTACTTAATAAAAATCATATTTTCTGATTTTAGTTCAAATATTCTCCCTTACCTCTGACCTTTGACCTCGTGCACTGCTCCTTTATTTCTACATCAGAGTCAAATGTTCCTCAAAGACTGTCACAAGAAAATTCAGTACTACCTATTCATCCATTCATCATCATCATCATCGTCCTGATGATGTGTTAGTGTTCTACAGTCACAGAGACCTTCACTGGTAAAATCTTCATTTTATCACCAGAGCTAATGTATGGATACGCTCTCCTATAGCGAGTGTGTGTGAAGGTGTGTATGTGTGTGTTAGTATCAGGGTCAGAGAACGACAGCTCTCTACTGTTAAAGTCCAGATTCACTCTGATCCTCTGGAGCTGCTTCTGCACCTGGAGAACAGTGCGTGGAGCTGATGTGGACTCTGCTGTATATTCACCATTACTGAACCGCACTGTCCAACATCCAGACGGTTTCTTTCCCTTTCTCTGGACTTCCGTACTTCCTCTATTTTTACTGGCCATGTTTCCAAAAACTATATGCAATCTTTCCAGTGTACTCCACTGGACAGACTCTGCTAACACACCCAGTGTCCATTCTTTACTGTCTCCAACCTCGACCTCCCAGCTGTGAGTCCCTGAGCTGAAGCCCTCAGAGCCCAGGACAGAGGAGTAATAATCAAACCTCTCTGGATTATCAGGAAGCTGCTGTCTCTCTCTTCGTCTCACGCAGGTCAGATCTTCAGACAGGATGAGGTCTGGACCAGCAGTGTTTGGGTCCAGAATCACAGGACTGTAGGAGACCATGCCCTTCATCTTGTTCCAGATGTTGAAGCTCAGGTTGCCCAGGTGTTTGGCCACATCTATCAGAGCTCCTGAGGGCAGCTGTGGATCCTCCAGCAGGGGGCGCTGCTGGACTCTTTCCACTGCAGCCTTGTAGTTGTGCAGGAATGAGACGTCTGCAGCTCTCAGCTCCTCCTCTGTGGCTCTGACTGTGTCTGAAAGAGCTGCTATCTCTCTGCTCAGAGCCTCCATCTTCTCCTTCATCCTCTGACTCTTCTGCTCCTCTTCCTCCCTCAGTGCAGACATCCTGGCCTCCTCTTCCTCCTCTAGAAACTGGTGAAGCTTCTTAAACTGCTCCTTAATCTGCCTCTCTGTGTGTCGGGCCTGGACCTGAATGTGTTCTGCTGTTTGATCGAACTCCACTTTAACTTGTTTAAAAACCTTTAACTTCTCCTTTAAGGGCTCCAGAGTTTCCTCAAGTTTCTTCTTGTGTTCTCGAGCAGCTTCATCGATGGGTCTGATTCTGTGGTTGGTGTGTTTTTCTGAATCTCTGCAGACGAGACACACCGGCTGCTGATGGTCCAGACAGAAGAGTTTGAGTTTCTCAGAGTGCAGACTGCAGAGAGCCTCTGAAGCTCTCTGATCTCTCTCCTGTAAGAAGGTCTCACACACGTTCTTTAGAGTAAAGTTAGAAGGCAGACCTTCTCTTGAATGTCTTCTCTCACAAACTGGACAGTCCCGGTTCTCCTTCTCCCTCCACCAGCTCTGCAGACAGTCTTTACAGAAGCTGTGGCAGCAGGACAGGATGACCGGATCTTTAAAGATGTCATGACAGACGGGACAGCACAGATCCTCCTCTAGTCTGGACGCCATTTAGTCTCTGAGTGGAGGTGAAGACGCCGCAGGCACACAGCTCAAACAGGAAGTCACTCTCTGTTCCCTTGAAAGTTACTTTCACTTTGATTTCTATTCTTGTAAAACTGTAAATACGATCAGTCTTCCCTCCTGCAGCGGTCCTCAGATCGTCGGGCTCAAAGTGTGCGTCTCGTCTCGGTGAGGCAGAAGAACGCAGAGAACATTTCCTGGTTCCTCTTCTGTGAGTCAGGTGAGGGGGCGGAGATTCTTCAGAGCATGAACACACAGGGTTGGACAACTTCTATTGTTCTCCCTGCAGCAGAATTACAATCTATATCCCCCCCCCCCAGATGTGGGTTCACCATGAGTCTGGTTCTGATCGAGGCTTCTGCTTGTTCAAGGAAATTATACGACTCGATACGGTATCACTTCTGACCAAGTAATCTGATTGGACAAGAGGCGTTCCATGAGTGGCGCTATAACATCACTGGGACTAACACTGTATCACTGTGGTTATCGTGCCTACGACCGGGTCACAGCCGTGATGATGTCAGTACGTCCCTCCCTCTCATGGGATATTGATAATGACAGATCAAAGATCAATACATGAGATACAATAGAACCTTTGGGCAGTCGTTTTTGTTTGTGTGTGTACGTGTGTGTGTTGTGTTTTTTTAGTGTGAAACACTGTTTTTGTGTATTTGTTTGTATTGTGTGTGCATTTCTTATTTGTGTGTTTAAAGTTGTTGTTTTTGTGTATTTCTGTGTCTGTGTGCATTTGTTATATTAGTGCTGTTTGTGTGTGTGTGTGTGTGTGTGTGTGTGTGTGAACTGTTCTCACAGTGTGGATTTATCATCAGGCCTTCTGAGCAGCACGCGCCTTCACTGGTTGCACGCACTGACAGTCAGGGAGATTACAAGTGACGTCATCGCGCCGCGTTCGTTGATTGGCTATTCGTTCTGCATAATCCCTAGAGATGGGAATTTAGGTTGTTTTCAGTGATCGGATCATTTGGCTCAGCTCGGCAGTGAGAGTCGACGCTCTGCTCCCGAACAACTGTTCACGTCGAGCTCCTGGATTTTAAAATTCTGATGTCGCCAAATTTCACCTACAATTGATTCTGTGTGCACATATATCAATTAAACTAGCTTATTTAATACAGTTATACTAAACCATACTTTTAACCATACTCATAGTTTGCATTGTTTGGTATAAAAACCTGAATTCAAGTATCAAACATTTTTACATATATTTATCAGTTGATTTATTGCAAGAAATAATAATTAAAATAATAAAATGTTCTTTTAGATATTGAATTCACACATATTGATGAACTAAAATTGGGATATTTCCACTTTATCTATTGTAGTTTTGTAACAAAGACACTTTATAACATAACACAAGTCTGTACTGACACTTATATTTGATTTAATTAATATGATACACACCATGCATTTGACTTCACGATCACTCTTATATTACGTCTCGTATTAATTCACAAAGTAAAGACGATCATGTCTCAGTCTCGGGACGGGAGCCGGATCGCCCTGCTCGTTTAAAGGAGTCGGTTCTTACAGCCGACTCGTTCAGTACCCACACATCTCTGATCGTCTCACCGCCGAGTCGCTGAGGTTTTGTTCACCATGTTGGAGCAACTGTTCATCGTAGTTACCGTGTGACCGATACTTTTATCATGTCAGCGGCTCTCCCGGAGCCTCGCGGGCCCAGAGAGTAGCGGTTCAGCCGGGGGAGCGTCCTCCTCCCCTGCAGCGGGCTCACCGACACTCGGCGACGCGGACGGAAGGACTTGTGTTTTGATTTGGGGGAACACGGACACAGATTAGCTGCGAGCTGTCAGCTGAACACTGCCGTCTCCTGTCCAGCTCCTGGCAGCAGCAGGACGACTGATCCCGCACTAACAGGATTCACTTTCCCCGCAGTGTGATCGAGCCTCCGCGCGGGAGGACGGGGGGACTCACGCCGAGCGCCGGGCTGCTGTCGATGGGGGAAATAAGTTGTGTGCCCGAGGATTTGTCTTGTTTTGAGTCATGCTGGAAGCTTCGTGTGTGTCCGGCTGATGGGGGTTTGTGTGCGGGCGCGCGGCTCGGTGTCTCGGTGTAATAATATGTGAGTGAGGTGGACGGCCGAGGCCTGGGCCTGCCTGCCTGCGCGCGCTGCTGTGTTGTGGCCTGGGCTGGGAAACACCTCCTCTGCACCGGATCAGCAGCGTTAATCACGGCCCGGAGATTACAGGGAGGCTGTCTGCACTCAGTGTGGGGGGGTCGATGCCGTGTGGAGCCCCGGAGCCGGAGCAGAGCGCGAGGCAAACTTGGACTCAGTTAAAAGATGAATGCTTGCCCCCCCATGTGACAGGCTGTAGATCTGACTGAAGCGCACCAGGAGGGAGGGGGCACCTCCATCATGAGGGACATCTAGGGCCAAACACGTTGATTCACCGAGGGGGGAGCGGGTTGTTTTCTACTCACTGTTTTGATTCTCATTGTTGGTGGCTGCACTGTTCCTGCTGCACGCGCTCATGATATGATTTCCGCTGCAGCAGCCTGACGGTGAGCAGGCAGGGACATTAATTTAGAGGAAGTGGGTCAGATCCTGGTTGGCATTATGATAAGGAGGGACTCCCCGCAGACCCAGAGTAGCTGTTGGACCGTTTAGAGAGCAGCCCTGTGTGTACATGTCTCTGTAGTGCTCGTGCTGCCGCCTGGTCGCCATTCTCGTCACTTTCAGACGCTTTCAGCATCATTTTATGGCTCTTTGCGGCACAGCAGCTACAAATGTTTCAAAAATGATGGCTGCTTATAACGGTGGCTCCTCAGCAGTGGCTGCCCATCACCCGCATCACCACCACCAGCTGCAACACCTCCAGCCCCCCCACATGCACCACCACCACCACGCGGGCCAGCATCACCTGCAGCACCCGGGCTCCGCCGCCGCCGTGCACACGGTCCAGCAGCACGGCTCCACGGCGGCTGCTGCGGCGGTGATGCTCAACCCCGGCCAGCAGCAGCCCTACTTCCCCTCTCCGGCCCCCGGGCAAGCCCCCGGGCCGGCGGCGGCCGCGGCTCCCGCACAGGTTCAAGCCGCCGCTGCTGTCAAAGCTCACCACCACCACCACCCCCACCATCAGCAGCAACACCTCCAGCAGCAGCAGCTCGATATAGAGCCCGACAGACCCATCGGATACGGAGCGTTTGGGGTTGTCTGGTAGGTTCACTGCACTACATCTATTTAACAGCACCAGAGTCCATGCACTTTAGCCCACTGTAACTGCCAGCCACGCACGGCCCTGTTGTGTGTCTAAGTGTTTCCAGTCTAAAGTCTCCCTGTAGAGTTTAAAACACGCGTGGATCGTCAGGTTTGAGCGGAAGCTGTCAGTTTACTTTCTCACATCTCCACCAGCAGCGTGAAAAAGATGAACCAAAGCTCCTTTCAGTTTCTGTGAGATGAAGTGAGTTTAAGGGCTCCAGAACAAAACGGGCTGCATTAGAACAGTGTAAAACATGCAGGAAGTGTCTGATGAAAGCGACTGCCAAGTAGCATTATGGGACATGTAGGATCCATACGTAGTTTGGACTGTAAGTCAGAATATGTTGGTCTACATGAAGATGCTTGTATCAGTGTTTCCTGCTCTCATGTGGACACGGACCCTAACCCTAACCCTTCACTCGTCCCTGAGATCAGAGCAGAGGGGTCGGTACCGATGTTCGGCCCAGATGATCTGATGATGTGACGGGCTAACAGATCCTGACCTGCTCATTTGAGTCAGTCTAAGACCCATCAGCTACCGTCCGTCTGACGATGATGATGTATCCTCTGGGAGTGACGGACAACTGTTCAGGCTTCCGGTGTAACCAGCGGTTAGAGATAAAGGACTTCCTGTTAAGACTTCCTTTTCCGTGCGCTGCAGTGTTTATAGCCCGATCAGAAACTTGGAGTTTGAGCTGAGAGACGACGTCAGAGAGGAGACTGTTAGCTGTTAGCATGCAGATGTCTGTTAATAGAAGATGATCACCAGATGAAGCCGATGGGCGCCGGGCTGGTGTTACAGTGGATTGTGCTCCCTCTGCTTCTGCTCTCACAGACTGTTTTTCCTGCTCACACGAGGCCTGCTGATACTTGTTTCCGGAGCATGCTGTGCTCTATATTCAGAGTGTCAACCTTTTTGGTGGCTGTTGTAAAGTTGTGCGAGCTGCTTCAGTTAGACGGAAGTCGCAGCAGAAACGTTGTTGGTCTGGATGTGCGCGGGATCTGATGTCACTGTCAAAGTTATCCCTTCAGTGTCTGTCTCATCCTGTCGTCATCTGTCAGTGTGATGTTCACGTGGAATCTTGTGCTTTGAGAGTTCAGAGCCTGAAAGTGAAACGTGGGAGCTGATTGGCACACCTGGATGTTTGGAGGAGGATGATGCTGTGACGTCTTCCTGCGGGTCTGTTTGTGAAGGATGCTGTGACGCTGTCTGTGTGTCTCATGTAAAAACAGCTCCTCTGAAGGTGATGCCGCGTGATGTCACCAGCTACTTCCTGGTCACAGCCATGTTTGTGGAGCCACACAGGCGGCCATGATGTCAGTGTTTGTTAAATGTAGAATATAACTGAATATATTCCCTGAGGAACTTTACGCTAATCATTCTGTAGTAATGTAACACTTGTGATACGCTGCTGCGTTTTCTGGGTGCGTGAAAGGTTGTCTGTCTCTGTGAGTCAGCCCTGTGATTGACAGGTGACCTGTCCAGGTGTAACCCCACCTCTCATTTAACGTCACCTGGGATCGGCTGCAGCCCCGACCCTCTGAGGATGAGCCCTATAGACGATGGAGTTTTAATAAGATGATATATTTTTCAGAACATTTAAAGTCTGGTTCCAAACAAACACACTCCGCAGCTCAAGGCGGGATTATTACGCCTCTGATGCGTTCGGTCTGCTTTGTAAAACACACAGAGGCTGAATGATGGGGCGAAGTCGTTCCTCCTCTGAGCCGGCATCAGAGGCGTGTGCCTCCTGTACCTGTACCTCTCTGACCGTAACGTCCCCGCTGGTAAACTGTGATGTCAGACTGGACTCCTTCAGGAGCAGACGTTTGTGTGTGTGTTTAACCCAGTGTGTGCTTCATGTGTAACTTGTGTGTCGTCAGGTGAACGTTTGGCCTCTGTGACTCTAATAAAGGATCACATGTTGGAGAAAGTGATTCCAGAACAATAACACGTCCGACATTACAGGAAGCGGCTCGTCACACCGTCACAGCTCGTGGCGTGTGCTGGTTGGAGAGCTTCTTAGCGGTGTTTGGAGCTCTGTGTTGTCCTGAAAGCTTGGATCTTAGTCCGCTGCCATCTGTCTGCCGGCTCTGATCCTATTTGAGAGGTTCACTGAAGGTTACGCTGCACAGGGCTGCTGTGGGGAGAGCTGGAATCGTCTTACTTACACCTGCTGAGTTCCTCACGAGGCTCTGATCTCTGCATTCCTGCACTCGGACTCTTCGACTAATCACCAGGAAGGTCGTCACACGATTAGGAGTCAGCCTCTGGGGATCCTGAGTCTGTGCATCAAAGTCCTTATGTTGGTTTTAACCCAAATATGATCTCAGAGGTGTCTTCATTATTAACTGTGACATCACATGAGCAGCTACAGGGTTCCCCCCGAACAGTCGTCCGGCAGCAGGGCCCCCGACCACAGGGCCCCCGACCACAGGGCCCCGACCACAGGGCCCTACATCATGTCGGCGCTCTCAGCTGTGTGGAGATTTGAGAATAATGATTAGTGAAAGTGTTGTGATGATAAATAAATAGTGAACACATCATTTAAAGAATGAACTTGAGTGTCACAGAGAATATCAGAATGCTTAGCGCTGAGATGCTGCGTTTCCTACCACAGAGAAAAGACAGCAGAGGTTCACAGATTCAAGAGGAGCAGTGAGTAACTGACCCCTCCTGCCCTGTAAACATCACAACAACACCTGAACCATGACAACGAGGACATCCGAGTGTTGAAGAGGACAGAAGCTGTAACGTTCATCACATGGAGGCTCACTGTTTCACTCGTGGAGCGGCAGAATGAGCCGCCGCCTCGTCTCTGTTAGTGAATACTTCTGAAGTCGTGTCAGCTTATAACAGTTGGATTGCGAGCGATCTTGGATCTCACTGATCTCAGATCTCACTGATCTCAGACCTGCAGTCTTCCTTCAGTGTGTCCCTGCTCTGACCCCCACTGTCACTGTAGTTTAGAAACATGTTAAATACATAAAGACCGGAAGCTAAGGCGAGTCGTGCGTGTTCCTCACCGCTCCTCCCCCTGTGTTTCCTCCTCACCAGGTCGGTGACAGACCCCAGAGACGGGAAGCGAGTCGCCCTCAAAAAGATGCCCAATGTCTTCCAAAACCTCGTTTCCTGCAAGAGGGTGTTCCGGGAGCTGAAGATGCTCTGCTTCTTCAAACATGAAAATGTGAGTACACATTTCAATGAACCGTCACACCTTCACACCTTGTGTATGTGGAGGTCGCTCTGCTCTGTGTGTTGTGTGTGCAGGTTGTTTGTTCTTGTGTGTAGCATCATGTTTACACGACCACTTTAAGAGAGGAAGTAGAAATATCATTCATAATGAAATATAACAAAAACTAAGCACCTTGAACTTTGACCCTCTGGCTCGTACATCGTCGCCGTCAGTTACAGAAAACTTGAATACTGTGGAAAGACTGGTTTCTTTAGACACAAACCATGTGACGGATCGTCGAAGGCTCAGAGGATTGTGGGTCCGATAACAAACAGACTTTAGTTCTGCAGAACTCTCTGGATGTTCAGACATGGTGATTTAGTCTCTCTGAACCTGACGAACAAGCTGGACTGATCGTGTTCCACCTGAGACAGACACACCGTCCTATCCCGGCTCAGTTAGTGTGTAGTCTAATGTGTAGTGGAGGTTTTACACCTTCGCTTACAGCAGGTTGAGCCAGTAATGACAGACCAACGTGGCTGTTTTTATTCGTGGTAGTTTTATTGTCTTGAGTTGGGATGCCCGACCCTGCAGAAGGTCAGGAACAGATGGCAGGACTAATGCTGAGTTGGTTTATCCTCAGTTCATAATGTTTATAGGTTTTTTTTTTTGCATGTTTCCTGGAATCACCTGAAGATAAACATCCACTGAAGTGTCCTCAGTCGTCTCCATGACCCCTCTGACGGTTACAGCACAGAGTAACTGAGAGCAGCTACACTGTCAGTTCCTATAGTGTGAGTTACGTTAGCGCTGTTAGCAAGGCTAATGACAAGAAGACTACAGATTTCTTTGGCTGTCACACTGACTACATTTAAAGATGGCCGATGCGTCTCCACCTCCTCTCGCCGTTCCTCCTCTACTCTGCTACTTGGGAACAGAACGCTGCAGGAGCTGTCAATCATGAGGCCACACCCCCTTTTTATAGCCTCAAATAACTAATTAAAGTAAACTTGTCAGAAAAATGAACACTTGGACATAAAGCATGATAAGAACTAACTATAATATAAAATGTATTTGAGGTGTATTTAGATTTTATAGTTTGACTCATGTCCCATCTGTTAACATGGAGGAGGCGGGGCTTATGAGCTATACTGCAGCCAGGCAGCAGGGGGTGACAGAGAGGGTTTGGCTGTCATGTTCTCCTACATGTACGTCTTTAACAGGCTGATCGATGTCGGTCTGCTGTGCTGAAGCAGAGTCAGGAGAGAGAAGTGTGTGAGTGTGAATGTTCTGTGATCACCTGCTGTTCACCTGGAAACTCTCTCTCCCCAGGTGCTCTCTGCTCTGGACATACTGCAGCCTCCACACATCGACTACTTTGAAGAAATGTATCCTTTGCCATCGATCGCTTCGCTTATCGATCGTGTTGATGCAGGACTATAAAAGGAAGCCGTCTGCCCACGGACAGTCATCTGTCTAAAATCCTTCTTACCTCCTCAGATCCTCTTTTAGAGTTTGAGCTTCTGGGCCCAGTCCAAATGACTCACACACACTCACACACACACACACACACACACACACACACACACACACACACACACACACACACACACACACACACACACACACACACAGGAAGTGTCCATATAACACATTAAAGATTTATAAAGACAAGTAAACTTACATGTAAAGGTTAAACACACACAGCTCCAGCAGCGTGCCAGTAAAGAGATAACCGAGGAACACGAGTTCACGTGAAGCTCTCCTCTCTTTAACTGTCGGCCCGGCAGGTTCTTTTCTTTTGATTCTGCAGTCTCTATAAATAACAGCACATTAGATTTAGTGTCCTCATGCTGCCCACAGCACGAAAACAAGTGTCCTGTAGAGACGTTGATTTGGATTTTTTAAAACTTTATTTGTTCTTTCAGCCTTACAAATGTAACCCCCCCCCGGCCCTGACATTTGAGCTTCTTCTACCTGTTTAAAGGTGTTCACACCTAAAGCACAGCATGTTGTTAACGTGACGATATAAACAAACGTTCGAAGTTAATCCAAAGAGTTGAATAGACAAGAAGTTGCTCGGTGCGACCGGTCCACGCGACAGGAACCTGCGCGTTTCACATGATCAAACTAACAGCAGGACTTTGTGTTGAGAAAAGCCGAGATGAAAGAACTCAGTTCGAGTGATAAGTTTGTGTCATTGTTTTACAAAAGCCTGAGATTACATCAGAAACATTTAAACCAAACTCCATTCAAAAAACAGTCCTTTTAAAGTCGTGTTCTTGTCGTCTCACAGACAGACCTGACAGAGCATGAGCTCAGCCTGTTTACAGACCTGCCTCCTGATGTAGTTCTCTCAGCATCCTCTCAGCCTGTTTATTGTCATTAAATCTCAGTAACATCTGTTTGTTGTGGCTTCATAGCGCTGTAGTGAGACAGATCTCAGCCCACGTGTGACTCGTAGATACAGTGAAGCTGCCACTCAGCGGAGACAGACGGACAGGCGCTCCACAGCTGAGACAGAACGCTCGTAGTTGGTGTCCATCAGAGAAATCCTGGTACTGATCCGAGCTAACAGCATGAAGGTGCAGCTTCCTGTCTTGATTATAATACTGAGAGTAGTTCACTGTGCATCAGGTGTTAATCAGTCTGATGCACAGGCTGTCTGCAGGAGGATGATCAGGTTTTAGTCTCTCACCCTCTTCCAGGCGGTTTTCCCTCCACAGCCGAGGTTTCCTGCTGACTCTGAGCTCTCTGCTCACCGGGGTCCTTTGAAAGGCTGTACTGCAATTAGTTTTATTAAGCGTGCTTCATTATGCACACAGAGAACAGAGCGGCGTCCCTCTGTGGACAGATTTAAACTGTGCAGGGATGTTGGTGTAGGCGACCTGCAGGTGAAAGCTTCAGAGACTCAAAGACCAAAAGCTCTTCAAACAAAACATCCAGACTATGACCTGAAACACTTCACAGCACGATGTCACCAAACGGCAGACAGAAGCAGAGTTGAAGCTGTGCAGAGGGAACGTATCGGTGTTCATGCTGTTTCTGCCTGACCAGATATCTGTTTACATCAGAGTCTTTATGAACGTGTGCTCAGACGAAGCTTCAGAGTGACTGTGAGGGATTTAAGATGTTTCCTTTAGTGGATACAGATGGAAATAAGAGAGTGAGGAAAATGTTGTCGAACTGTCAGTCAGTAGACGTGGTGTTGTCTGCTATCAGAGAAAAATATATTACACTGGATTTAATCTCTGCTCATATTTTATATTAATATTTTTATGTCATGTTTTTTTCAGTAGCGTCCATGTCATGTGACCCAGGGTCCTCAAATCAAGTCAGATGGTAACACTGATGTTAACATCACAGGGCCTACGCAGTCAGGAAAAGTCTGGTTTGTGTTTCCAGACTATTATTCCTGTTCTGTCTGTCAAAATATAAAATCCAGAATTTCTAAATATGAATTGATCTTAACGCGTGTTTGGAGCAGACAGCAAACGCAACCAAACTGTGTGCTGAGAGCGCGGGCCACAGCCAGCGGGATGTTAAAGCGAGGCGCTCCTGATCGATGGACTGAACGCCTGCAGTGAAGAACCGCGAGGTTTCTGAGTGCTGGCTTGGAAATCTGAAATATTAATCCTGGCTGAAGAAAGTTCAAATTATAAGAGAAAGCTCGATAAACTTTGTGTAACACGCATCAAAAGGACAGAAACTGTGTCAGCATCGCAGCTTGAGTAAAATGCTGCGCATTGAACTAGTCAGGGTTGGTGTTGATTGATTTGTTTGAGCTACAGGTTCAATCTACTGGCAATTATAGGAGCTCAAACTGTCCTTTAACGGTCATCACTGGGTTTTCCTGTTTGTGCTCTTAAATGTCTTTGTTCCTACCCTTAACTTCCTGTTGGTCAGTTATGTGGTGACTGAACTGATGCAAAGTGACCTCCATAAGATCATCGTCTCTCCGCAGCCTCTGAGCTCCGACCACGCCAAAGTTTTCCTCTATCAGATTCTACGAGGTACGTTGGTCTGTTTGAAGACGTTCTCAGTGAAACGGCAGAAAGGTGCTGAGTGTGTTTGTTTAGCTTTGTGAGTGCCAGAGCATCAGAGCGTCAGAGCATCACAGCGTCAGAGTATCAGAACGTCAGAGTATCACAGCGTCAGAGTATCAGAGCGTCAGAGTATCACAGCGTCAGAGTATCACAGCGTCAGAGTATCACAGCGTCAGAGTATCAGAGCATCAGAGCGTCAGCGTATCAGAGCATCAGAGTATCACAGCGTCAGAGTATCACAGCGTCAGAGCGTCAGATTGTCACAGTGTCAGTGTCACAGCGTCAGAGCGTCACAGTATCAGAGTATCACAGCGTCAGAGTATCAGAGCGTCACAGCGTCAGAGTATCACAGCATCAGAGCGTCAGAGTATCAGAGTATCAGAGCGTCAGAGTATCAGAGCGTTAGAGTATCACAGCGTCAGAGTATCACAGCGTCAGAGTATCAGAGCGTCGGAGCGTGTATCAGAGTATCAGAGCGTCAGAGTATCAGAGCGTCACAACGTCAGAGTATCAGAGCGTCAGAGCGTGTATCAGAGTATCAGAGCGTCAGAGTATCAGAGTATCAGAGCGTCAGAGTATCACAGTGTCAGAGTATCAGAGCGTCAGAGCGTGTATCAGAGTATCAGAGCGTCAGAGTATCAGAGCGTCAGAGCGTCAGAGCGTGTATCAGAGTATCACAGCGTCAGAGTATCAGAGCGTCAGAGTATCAGAGCGTCAGAGCGTGTATCAGAGTATCACAGCGTCAGAGTATCACAGCGTCAGAGTATCAGAGCGTCAGAGCGTCAGCGTGTCAGAGCGTCAGCGCGTCAGCGCGTCAGCGCGTCAGCGCGTCAGAGCGTCAGATTGTCACAGTGTCAGTGTCACAGCGTCAGAGTATCACAGCGTCAGAGCGTCAGAGCATCAGAGCGTCAGCGTATCAGAGCGTCAGATTGTCACAGTGTCAGTGTCACAGCGTCAGAGTATCACAGCGTCAGAGTATCAGAGCGTCAGAGTATCAGAGCGTCAGAGTATCAGAGCATCAGAGCGTCAGCGTATCAGAGCATCAGAGTATCAGAGCGTCAGAGCATCAGAGCGTCAGTGCATCAGAGCGTCAGCGCATCAGAGCGTCAGCGCATCAGAGCGTCAGCGCATCAGAGCATCAGAGTATCAGAGCATCAGAGCATCAGAGCGTCAGCGCATCAGAGCGTCAGCGCATCAGAGCGTCAGCGTATCAGAGCGTCAGAGCGTGTATCAGAGTATCACAGCGTCAGAGTGTCACAGCGTCAGAGTATCACAGCGTCAGAGTATCAGAGCGTCAGCGTATCAGAGCGTCAGCGTATCACAGTGTCAGCGTATCACAGTGTCAGCGTATCAGAGCGTCAGAGCGTGTATCAGAGTATCACAGCGTCAGAGTATCAGAGCGTCAGAGTATCAGAGCGTCAGAGTATCAGAGCGTCAGAGCGTGTATCAGAGTATCACAGCGTCAGAGTATCAGAGCGTCAGAGTATCAGAGCGTCAGAGCGTGTATCAGAGTATCACAGCGTCAGACTATCACAGCTTCAGAGTATCAGAGTATCAGAGCGTCAGAGTATCAGAGCGTCAGAGTATCAGAGCATCAGAGCGTCAGCGTATCAGAGCATCAGAGTATCACAGCGTCAGAGTATCACAGCGTCAGAGCGTCAGATTGTCACAGTGTCAGTGTCACAGCGTCAGAGCGTCAGAGTATCAGAGTATCACAGCGTCAGAGTATCAGAGCGTCAGAGTATCAGAGCGTCAGAGTATCAGAGCGTTAGAGTATCACAGCGTCAGAGTATCACAGCGTCAGAGTATCAGAGCGTCGGAGCGTCAGAGTATCACAGCGTCACAACGTCAGAGTATCACAGTGTCAGAGTATCAGAGCGTCAGAGCGTGTATCAGAGTATCAGAGCGTCAGAGTATCACAGTGTCAGAGTATCAGAGCGTCAGAGTATCAGAGTGTCAGAGCGTCAGAGTATCAGAGCGTCAGAGCGTGTATCAGAGTATCACAGCGTCAGAGTATCACAGCGTCACAACGTCAGAGTATCACAGTGTCAGAGCATCAGAGCGTCAGCGTATCAGAGCGTCAGATTGTCACAGTGTCAGTGTCACAGCGTCAGAGTATCACAGCGTCAGAGTATCAGAGCGTCAGAGTATCACAGCGTCAGAGTATCAGAGCGTCAGAGCATCAGAGCATCAGAGCGTCAGCGTATCAGAGCATCAGAGTATCAGAGCATCAGAGCGTCAGTGTATCAGAGCGTCAGCGTATCAGAGCGTCAGCGCATCACAGCGTCAGAGTATCACAGCGTCAGAGTATCAGAACGTCAGAGCGTGTATCAGAGTATCAGAGCGTCAGAGTGTCAGAGCGTCAGCATGTATCAGAGCGTCAGCATGTATCAGAGCGTCAGAGTATCAGAGCGTCAGAGTATCAGAGCGTCAGAGTATCACAGTGTCAGAGTATCAGAGCGTCAGAGTATCACAGTGTCAGAGTATCAGAGCGTCAGAGCGTGTATCAGAGTATCACAGCGTCAGAGTATCACAGCGTCAGAGTATCACAGCGTCAGAGCGTGTATTAGAGTATCACAGCGTCAGAGTATCAGAGCGTCAGAGTATCACAGCGTCAGAGTGTCACAGCGTCAGAGTATCAGAGCGTCAGAGTATCACAGCGTCAGAGTGTCACAGCGTCAGAGTATCAGAGCGTCAGAGTATCAGAGCGTCAGAGTATCACAGCGTCAGAGTATCAGAGCGTCAGAGTATCACAGCATCACAGCGTCAGAGTATCAGAGCGTCAGAGTATCACAGTGTCAGCGTATCACAGTGTCAGCGTATCAGAGCGTCAGAGCGTGTATCAGAGTATCACAGCGTCAGAGTATCACAGCGTCAGAGTATCACAGCGTCAGAGTATCAGAGCGTCAGAGCGTGTATCAGAGTATCACAGCGTCAGAGTATCACAGCGTCAGAGTATCAGAGCGTCAGAGTATCAGAGTGTCAGAGTATCACAGTGTCAGCGTATCAGAGCGTCAGCGTATCAGAGCGTCAGCGTATCAGAGCGTCAGAGCGTGTATTAGAGTATCACAGCGTCAGAGTATCACAGCGTCAGAGTATCACAGCGTCAGAGTATCAGAGCGTCAGCGTATCAGAGCGTCAGATTGTCACAGTGTCAGTGTCACAGCATCAGAGTATCAGAGCGTCAGAGTATCACAGCGTCAGAATGTCACAGCGTCAGAGTATCAGAGCGTCAGAGTATCACAGCATCAGAGCGTCAGAGTATCAGAGCGTCAGAGTATCAGAGCGTCAGAGTATCACAGCGTCAGAGTATCAGAGCGTCAGCGTATCAGAGCGTCAGCGTATCAGAGCGTCAGCGTATCACAGTGTCAGCGTATCACAGTGTCAGCGTATCAGAGCGTCAGAGCGTGTATCAGAGTATCACAGCGTCAGAGTATCAGAGCGTCAGAGTATCACAGCGTCAGCGTATCAGAGCGTCAGCGTATCAGAGCGTCAGCGTATCACAGTGTCAGCGTATCACAGTGTCAGCGTATCAGAGCGTCAGAGCGTGTATCAGAGTATCACAGCGTCAGAGTATCACAGCATCAGAGTATCAGAGCGTCAGAGTATCAGAGTATCAGAGCGTCAGAGCATCAGAGCGTCAGCGTATCAGAGCGTCAGATTGTCACAGTGTCAGTGTCACAGCGTCAGAGTATCAGAGCGTCAGAGTATCAGAGCGTCAGAGTATCACAGCGTCAGAGTATCAGAGCGTCAGCGTATCAGAGCATCAGAGTATCACAGCGTCAGAGCGTCAGATTGTCACAGTGTCAGTGTCACAGCGTCAGAGCGTCAGAGTATCAGAGTATCACAGCGTCAGAGTATCAGAGCGTCAGAGTATCACAGCGTCAGAGTATCACAGCATCAGAGCGTCAGAGTATCAGAGCGTCAGAGTATCAGAGCGTCAGAGTATCACAGCGTCAGAGTATCACAGCGTCAGAGTATCAGAGCGTCGGAGCGTCAGAGTATCACAGCGTCACAACGTCAGAGTATCAGAGCGTCAGAGCGTGTATCAGAGTGTCAGAGCGTCAGAGCGTCAGAGTATCACAGTGTCAGAGCATCAGAGCGTCAGAGTATCAGAGTATCAGAGTGTCAGAGCGTCAGAGTATCAGAGCGTCAGAGCGTGTATCAGAGTATCACAGCGTCAGAGTATCACAGCGTCAGAGTATCAGAGCGTCAGAGCGTGTATCAGAGTATCACAGCGTCAGAGTATCAGAGCGTCAGAGTATCACAGCGTCAGAGTATCAGAGCGTCAGAGTATCACAGCGTCAGTGTATCAGAGCATCAGAGCGTCAGAGCATCACAGCGTCAGAGTATCAGAGCGTCAGAGCATCAGAGCGTCAGCGTATCAGAGCGTCAGATTGTCACAGTGTCAGTGTCACAGCGTCAGAGTATCACAGCGTCAGAGTATCAGAGCGTCAGAGTATCAGAGCGTCAGAGTATCACAGCGTCAGAGTATCAGAGCGTCAGAGCATCAGAGCGTCAGCGTATCAGAGCATCAGAGTATCACAGCGTCAGAGTATCAGAACGTCAGACTGTCACAGTGTCAGTGTCACAGCGTCAGAGTATCAGAGCGTCAGAGTATCAGAGCGTCAGAGTATCAGAGTATCACAGCGTCAGAGTATCAGAGCGTCAGAGTATCACAGCGTCAGAGTATCACAGCGTCACAGCGTCAGAGTATCACAGCGTCACAGCGTCAGAGTATCAGAGCGTCAGAGTATCAGAGCGTCAGAGTATCACAGCGTCAGAGTATCACAGCGTCAGAGTATCACAGCGTCACAGCGTCAGAGTATCACAGCGTCACAGCGTCAGAGTATCAGAGCGTCAGAGCATCAGAGCGTCAGCGTATCAGAGCATCAGAGTATCACAGCGTCAGAGTATCAGAACGTCAGATTGTCACAGTGTCAGTGTCACAGCGTCAGAGTATCAGAGCGTCAGAGTATCACAGCGTCAGAGTATCAGAGCGTCAGAGTATCACAGCGTCAGAGTATCAGAGCGTCAGAGTATCACAGCGTCACAGCGTCAGAGTATCACAGCATCAGAGCGTCAGAGTATCAGAGCGTCAGAGTATCAGAGCGTCAGAGTATCACAGCGTCAGAGTATCAGAGCGTCAGAGTATCACAGCGTCACAGCGTCAGAGTATCAGAGCGTCAGAGTATCAGAGCGTCAGAGCGTGTATCAGAGTATCACAGCGTCAGAGTATCACAGCGTCAGAGTATCACAGCGTCAGAGCGTGTATCAGAGTATCACAGCGTCAGATTATCACAGCGTCAGAGTATCAGAGCGTCAGAGTATGTATCAGAGCGTCAGAGCGTCAGCGTATCAGAGCGTCAGCGTATCACAGCGTCAGAGCATGTATCAGAGCGTCAGAGCATCAGAGTATCAGAGCATCAGAGCGTCAGATTGTCACAGTGTCAGTGTCACAGCGTCAGAGTATCAGAGCGTCAGAGCATCAAAGCGTCAGCGTATCAGAGCATCAGAGTATCACAGCGTCAGAGTATCAGAGCGTCAGCGTATCAGAGCGTCAGCGCATCACAGCGTCAGAGTATCACAGCGTCAGAGTATCAGAACGTCAGAGCGTGTATCAGAGTATCAGAGCGTCAGAGTGTCAGAGCGTCAGCATGTATCAGAGCGTCAGCATGTATCAGAGCGTCAGAGTATCAGAGCGTCAGAGTATCAGAGCGTCAGCATGTATCAGAGCGTCAGAGTATCAGAGCGTCAGAGTATCAGAGCGTCAGAGTATCACAGTGTCAGAGTATCACAGCGTCAGATTATCACAGCGTCAGAGTATCAGAGCGTCAGAGTATGTATCAGAGCGTCAGAGCGTCAGCGTATCAGAGCGTCAGCGTATCACAGCGTCAGAGCATGTATCAGAGCGTCAGAGCATCAGAGTATCAGAGCGTCAGATTGTCACAGTGTCAGTGTCACAGCGTCAGAGTATCAGAGCGTCAGAGTATCACAGCGTCAGATTGTCACAGTGTCAGTGTCACAGCGTCAGAGTATCAGAGCGTCAGAGTATCACAGCGTCAGAGTATCAGAGTGTCAGAGTATCACAGCGTCAGAGTATCAGAGCGTCAGATTGTCACAGTGTCAGTATCACAGCGTCAGAGTATCAGAGCGTCAGAGTATCACAGCGTCAGAGCGTCAGAGTATCAGAGCGTCAGAGTGTCACAGCGTCAGAGTGTCACAGCGTCAGAGCGTCAGAGCGTCAGAGTGTCAGAGCGTCAGAGTATCACAGCGTCACAGCGTCAGAGTATCAGAGCGTCAGAGTATCACAGTGTCAGAGTATCACAGTGTCAGAGTATCAGAGCGTCAGAGCGTGTATCAGAGTATCACAGCGTCAGATTATCACAGCATCAGAGTATCACAGCGTCAGAGTATCACAGCGTCAGAGTATCAGAGCGTCAGAGTATCACAGTGTCAGAGTATCAGAGCGTCAGAGCGTGTATCAGAGTATCACAGCGTCAGAGTATCACAGCGTCAGAGTATCAGAGCGTCAGAGTATCAGAGCGTCAGAGTATCAGAGCGTCAGACTATCACAGCGTCAGAGTATCACAGCGTCAGAGTATCAGAGCGTCAGACTATCACAGCGTCAGAGTATCAGAGCGTCAGAGTGAAGTTAGAACGAGATAATGAGAGCAGAAACAACTAACAGTACTTAAATCCTCTTCAGCATGCTGCATTGTAGAGCTGATCTGTCCTCTAACCTCCTTTAAATCTTACAACATAAACTATATCTGTAGCTCAAATAATTTTGACCGTAATGGACTCGATGCTTCTGTGTCTTTCAAAATAAAAGCCTTCATAGATCATAGACTGTGTATAAGAAGTGGACATAGCTACCTTCATGTTGCCCCTCGGTTTGTTGATGTGAAGCATAAAGTTTGGCATTTTTAACGTCGCCATGTTGTTTTTTATTCAGAAGTGGACAGGGTGGATCTGGAGAGGAGCGAGCTAAAGCTAGCACTAGCTTTGTTAGCAGTGTGCATCTGTCCAAACTAAACTAAAATTCTCATAGACTTCTATAGGATCACACTTCTTTAATAACCAGAGTCGCCCCCTGCTGGACATCAGAGAGAATGCAGCTTTAAGACACTTGCTTCAAAGATTATGTCCAAAGAAGCTTTTATTGTGAAACATCTGTGCAGGAAGTGTTGAACCCAGTATGTGATACATCAAACAAAGGCGGAGTGGCAAACAGGAAATGATTATCGCTAACACAATATATTTAATATGATCAATAATACGTCTGTAAGATATTGTGATGCTCCGCCTCCTTCAGGACTGAAGTACCTTCACTCTGCCGGCATTCTGCACCGAGACATCAAACCTGGAAACCTCCTGGTCAACAGCAACTGTGTGCTCAAGGTGAGAAACAGGAAGTGCTCTTATCATGACACCTGAACACCTGAGGAGCATCACGACAACACCTGTGTCACAGTCCTGCAGTAAAATAAAAAATACATACAATTATTAATAAATACATTTTTTTAGATAAATCAATAATAGGTAATGATAAATATTAAATAAATAAAATGAACAAATAATACATAACTATAAAAATATATTAATAAATCCATAATAATAAAATAACAAATAAAATAACATATAAATAATAATACGGAATGAATCATAATAAATAAGTAAAATAATAACTAAATAAATTGATTAAAAACATTAAATGAATTGAATAAATAAAAAGTCTTGAGATATCTGCACAACAATTTTAACATGTCAATATTTTCCAGTGTAAAAAATGTTCTGTTAAAACCAATTTAGAAATATTTAATTTAACTATTAAATCAGTGATTATTAATAATATATAGTTATAGAACAGGTTTCAACAGTTACATTTCTGATGTGTGTGTAACCCGGTTCTGTTCCCACGTGCATGTCTGACATTAAAGATGCATAAAATAACCCTAACCCTAACAGGACCTTCGTCTGTCATCCTCTTTAAATCTAATATTGAGAAAGCTTTTCTTTTTCTGCCTTTGGCTCATCATGTTGTACGTTTGTTGATGATGTCATTACGTTATCTTACATGTGATGTAAACGGCGGCGAGGGGCAGGCCCGTTCTCGTCGCAGTAGATCGAGGTATTCACGTTCTTGTTAAAAAGAATCTTTAATAAAAACAAGAGCATCTAAAGCGTAACTCACACAGTGTTTAGGTTTCAGTTCAGATATATGGGTGGCTGTGGCTCAGCGGAAGAGTCGGTCGGAGGTTCGATCCCCAGCTCCCTTAGGCTACATGTCAAAGTGTCCTTGGGCAACACACTGAACCCCAAATTGCTCGAAATGAATGTGATATCTGATTGACAGTTGGGCACTTTAGGTAGTGAATGTGTGAATGTGATATGTAGTGTAAAAGCAGCTTTGAGTGGTTGCAAAGACTAGAAAAGCGCTGTATAAGTACAGTCCATTTACCAGATATGACACATTTAAAGAAACTCCAAGGAATGACATCACAGCAAGAATAAATACCAAGGCATGCACTGGTGGAGTTCAAGGGGTTAAAAATACCAAAGTTCCCTTTAATAAATGCGTCGAGCGTCCGATTATAGTCCATGTGTGGGAAACTACGTGATGCAACGCCTGCTGAGCCGATGAGTAACACACACAGCGGCTGTTTCCTTCTGAGTAGGAGAGACGAGCAGAATAAACCCTCTCGCTCCGGCTGTTTTCCAGATCTGTGACTTCGGCCTGGCCCGGGTGGAGGAGTCGGACGAGTCACGCCACATGACTCAGGAAGTGGTGACACAGTACTACCGCGCTCCGGAGATCCTCATGGGGAGCCGCCACTACTCCAACTCCATCGATATCTGGTCCGTGGGCTGCATCTTCGCTGAGCTGCTGGGGCGACGCATCCTCTTCCAGGCCCAGAGTCCCATCCAGCAGGTAACCTTTGACCTCTGATGACAGGAGCAGGCGGGAGCAGAGCGAGAGCTTGAGTCTCTCTGAGAGGAAAACAGGCTCGAGATACACAGTGAAGGAAATAAATCCAGTCAGATCAGTTACTGCTGGTGCTCTGAGCCGAACTGTCCCGACATCATTGGTCATGTGACTCTCCGGCTGCTTTCACACCGACCAACCAAAACAGACCAAACTGTTACAATGTCACATTCTGCCTCCAGTCTGTAGGTTAGGGTCCGTCTCTCTCCTCTGTGAGTGTCAACATCCGTTAACTACCCACAATGCACTGTGTTTTGGTTTGCTTCCTGTATTAGGTCCTACTTTAAGTCAGTCTATATTCTCACCTGAATCAAACCGGTCCGTGGCTTCTTTGGAAATGGGCTGATTCCAGCGGGCCGTGGTCCGGTTGTTTGGTCCACACCAGAGTTTGAGTGCGTGTTCTCACCTGTTCTCCCCTGTTCTCACCTGTTTGCACCTGTTCACACCTGTTCTCACCTGTTCTCACCTGTTTACACCTGTCCAAACCTGTTCACACCTGTCTAAACCTACCGGACTGTCAGAGGAAAGTCAGGTGTGAAAGCTAAGCAAGCCAAGCAGCACAAAGCCTGAGCAGGTACAGGATGTCCACCTTTAACAACAACAACCTTGTGAGCTTGTTACGCTGCACAGAGATGTGAGCCTTACAGATGGTTTGACTCAGATTCAGGCGTTCAGCACGAGTCCATGTGCGTAACGGCAGCTTTCTAACTTGTGTCAAATATTCAGTTATGAACACAAAGTGCAGAGATTTGGTGTCCTTCATCGAGAGGGCTTAGAGACCTGTGTGGTTTCTTTTGACAGAGATCGATCTCCCTGACTGAGTGTCATAGTTCACACGAGGATAAAATCTTTGTGCATCTTCATGAAGATTTATTGAGCGACTTTCTGCAGTGAAACATTTGTCTGCACTGAGCTCAATTCTTGATGAATCTAAAATCTTTGCCTGAACAGGACGTGCAGCAGGTGTGGTGTTTATTTAACAAACAATTTAATTAATTTGACAGTTTTTAAGAAACACAGTGATGGACGTCATAAATCCTGCCGACTGAAAAGAGTTCAATATTCTGCTCATTCAGCCCCACATGTCTGTATACGCTGCTTATTTGTTCCACGTACGATTGTTTGGTGTAGTTAATGAAGTTTGGTTTAGGACCGAACCTGTGTGCACGGTTTGCTTAATTTTGATGCATAAAGAGCAGATGTCCTGGAAGAAGAAGAAGAAGAAGAAGAAGAAGAAGAAGAAGAAGAAGAAGAAGAAGAAGAAGAAGAAGAAATGAGCAAAAACAAGACAAGATAACTTTATTATTCCAGAAGGAAATATCCAAAATTATCCAATTAAAAAAAATTGTCATGCCTGTCTGTGTCTGCTCTGCAGCTGGATCTGATCACTGACCTGCTGGGGACTCCGTCTATGGAGGCGATGAGGACGGCGTGTGAAGGAGCTCGAGCTCACATTCTCAGAGGACCTCACAAACAGGTGAGTGGCCTGTGCTCTGCATTACTGACAGCACCTGGAGCGCTTGTGATGACAGCACCAGGGTGTGTCAGAAAAGCAGCGGGGCTTGTTCTCTAATGATAAAGCTTTATTCTGAGTATTCTGTACATTAATGATGACTGGCCGGGGGAGGATGGTTGATGTGTGTGTGTGTGTGTGTGTGTGTCTTCTACAGCCTTCCCTTCCTGTTCTCTACACTCTGTCTAGCCAGGCGACCCATGAAGCGGTCCACCTCCTCTGCAGGATGCTGGTGTTTGATCCGGTGAGTCACTCTGCTATACATAGCTCTGCATCATGTTTATTTAATGAATGAAACCCGTTCAGTCATCCAGGTGTAATTAAGCACCTGTAACACACAGTGTACACAGGCAGCCTGTGGGGAACTTATAATCTTTAGATTAAAGAATGAAATGTTCACTGTGCACATCGAACTCTGGTTCAAGAGAGGTCGACACGATCTTTACTGAAGTGGACTACAGATACCTGTGTATGCATGGGCACATAGCCTGCTGCAGAGGAGGAGATGGGTGTGACATGTAGTTAATAATCTCGTCTTCTTCTTCGTGTTGTGTCTCCAGTCAAAGAGGATTTCAGCGAAGGATGCCCTGGCTCACCCGTACCTGGATGAGGGTCGCCTGCGCTACCACACCTGCATGTGCAAATGCTGCTACACCACCTCCTCGGGCCGTGTTTACACCAGTGACTTCGAGCCCGTCACCAACCCCAAGTTTGACGACGGCTTTGAGAAGAATCTGAGCTCTGTGAGACAGGTCAAAGGTCAGCCTTTATCTGATGATCTGAGCTTTTTGTTTGCTCTTTAACGGACGTTTAGCAGCTTCTTAGTCTGAAGGGGAAACGACATACAGCTATATGTACTCAGCAAAGAGAGAAGATGCACCGCTTTGTCCACAGGGGGCGCTATCAAGGTATAATTTATGTCTTAATCTCTGCTGCCCGCCTGTGTTTCCCTGCAGAGATCATCCATCAGTTCATTCTGGAGCAGCAGAAGGGGAGTCGAGTACCACTCTGCATCAACCCTCAGTCAGCCGCTTTCAAGAGCTTCATCAGGTACCTGCAGTGTTTATACTTTAATAACACACAGCTGAGTATTTATACTGTAATAACACACAGCTGCAGTGTTTATACTGTAATAACACACAGCTGAGTGTTTATACTGTAATAACACACAGCTGCAGTGTTTATACTGTAATAACACACAGCTGCAGTGTTTATACTGTAATAACACACAGCTGAGTGTTTATACTGTAATAACACACAGCTGAGTGTTTATACTGTAATAACACACAGCTGAGTGTTTATACTGTAATAACACACAGCTGAGTGTTTATACTGTAATAACACACAGCTGAGTGTTTATACTGTAATAACACACAGCTGCAGTGTTTAGAATGTTTATACTGTAATAACACACAGCTGAGTATTTATACTGTAATAACACACAGCTGAGTGTTTATACTGTAATAACACACAGCTGAGTGTTTATACTGTAATAACACACAGCTGAGTATTTATACTGTAATAACCCACAGCTGCAGTGTTTATACTGTAATAACACACAGCTGCAGTGTTTATACTGTAATAACACACAGCTGAGTGTTTATACTGTAATAACCCACAGCTGAGTATTTATACTGTAATAACACACAGCTGCAGTGTTTATACTGTAATAACACACAGCTGAGTGTTTATACTGTAATAACCCACAGCTGAGTATTTATACTGTAATAACACACAGCTGAGTATTTATACTGTAATAACACACAGCTGCAGTATTTATACTGTAATAACACACAGCTGAGTGTTTATACTGTAATAACACACAGCTGCAGTATTTATACTGTAATAACACACAGCTGCAGTGTTTATACTGTAATAACACACAGCTGAGTGTTTATACTGTAATAACACACAGCTGCAGTGTTTATACTGTAATAACACACAGCTGAGTGTTTATACTGTAATAACACACAGCTGCAGTGTTTATACTGTAATAACACACAGCTGAGTGTTTATACTGTAATAACACACAGCTGAGTATTTATACTGTAATAACACACAGCTGCAGTGTTTATACTGTAATAACACACAGCTGAGTGTTTATACTGTAATAACACACAGCTGCAGTGTTTATACTGTAATAACACACAGCTGAGTGTTTATACTGTAATAACACACAGCTGAGTGTTTATACTGTAATAACACACAGCTGAGTATGGTATAATAGTATAATACAGTATATTAGTTATGAAGGAGTTTATTTTTAAATCTGAGAAAATATTTTTAAGAGAAATTAATGAGAGAATAAACATGTGCAGAAATATATAAGAAATATGTAGATGAAAGAAAAAGTCCAAATTAAGTGTTTTCTTTAAATATATAATTTATTATATTATTATATTTGTATTATATAAAATTAATATATATTTTCACATGTCATTAAAGACCGGCCCAAGTCAGTTTAACAGCTGAGTAATTATAGAATTTCTTGTTTTGTTAAATATACAGAAAAATAGACTTACAACATTACATGCATGAAAATAAATAAAAACATATGTTTCTAAAAATAATAGATACAAAACATTAAAATCAATGCTTATTAGTATTACTCTTTCATTATTTATTTTCTTATTGGTTCAGTAATTTTTTAATAGCCCTTCTGAGACTCCATAATGTAAACAGTATGTCTGTTTGTATACAGTAACACTGACTCCGCCCCCTCTGCCTCCCCGCTCAGCTCCACAGTGGCTCAGCCCTCCGAGATGCCTCCGTCTCCTCTGGTGTGGGAATAACTGCTGCTGTGTGTCGTCTCCTGACAGGCTGCTAAACCGGGAACAAGAGCGTCTTCTGTCGTCTGTGTAGCATTTCACTGGAGAGCAGGACTCAGCCTCAGGTCTGCTCAAACTCACGGAGAGTCCACGGAGAGCTGTTTTATATGAGGGGGGTCAGAGGGGTTTGTTACACATGATCGAGGCTGAAGCTCTGTAGACCAAACCAGAATGTCTGAAACAAACCCATCTGATCACTTCCTGTTTGATCTGCATCTAAATGAAGTATGTTTCTTTTGCTATATATATATATTAATACAAATTTTAAAAAGATGTCTATTTAAAAGAACCTGTAATCACATTAGAGTTGTTCCAATACCAGAGTCAGAAACACCTCCTTCGTCTAAGACACAGGATGGACAGGTGCTCCAGTCTGCGCACTGACCGTGATTCTGTCATTTATCAGTCGAAGACAATCATTTCTTCTTCTGCGCTCCAAATCAGAATCCCGCACAGGAAGCTGCTCTGTGCTGCCACCATGGAGGAATAATGGCTGCCAGAGGTAACTACTGATTTAGAGCAGAGAAGAAGAACTGATGTCAGGTCAGTTATCACCTGGTGAAGGCTAACGACGTCAGAGCAGAGCTAATGGAGAATGTAAATTTAATCAGAGCTCCACTGACTGAAGCAGTTCAGCGTTAGAAATATGTTTCTCCAACGTTTCAGGGCGAACAGCTGGTCCTGAGGGTGCTAACGTTAGCCTAGCTTGTTTTTATTTGAATTTTTCTTTATAGTTTGTCACCCAAGAATTTAATGCTAGCTGAATGATCGTCAGAAGTCTCCTCCTCTCTAAAACAAACTGACTCAGATTTTATCAGTACGTCAAACAGCTTCATGTTGAAAATCAGTGTTTGTCAAACACACTTCAGCAGACAGCACAGAGAGAGACATGTACAAACAAATGGTCTCCGTGCAGAATCCTTATTTATTCCTAGATTTTTTTATTCATGTTTTTTAAACTGGATAAATAATTAAAGTCAGGAGCACACAGCTGATTACAGCTGATGTGTTTCAGTCTTGTACTGCGAGGGGAAGATAAAAGGCATTGGAACATCTCTGATCTCATTCAGGCTCTCTGTATTCTTACGCCCACCTTCACCTCTGCACAGGTGAATTAAATCCAAATTCTTATTCAGACAATCGATTGTAACTGTGTTCAGAGGCTGAAGGCTCTTTAGAGATCCCCAGTTTTTAAGCTCTTATATTAATATTTAAATTTATAAAGATAAGTTATTACAGGCATGTCCCCCTGTGTTCCCCGGCACATTCGGCCATCTTTAAACTTGTGTAATTAATTTGCCAAAGATCAGGAGCCTCGTGTATGAATGGTAAAAACAAGATTTGATCATTATGTTGATAGTTTCTGAGCGGACAGACGACATGTAAAGACAGAGGTGTTTCTGTAACACCCTCCTCTGGCTCTTATGCTTTCTGAGAGATTTAGACCATACACTGAATATAAGACGCAAAATGTTAACTGAGCTCATAAATACATGTTCTCATAGACTTCTATATAATCACACTTCTTATTACAGCAAAGCAAAAAGACAAATGAGGCAAACGTTTAAAGTGTTCGTTTTTTGAATGGAGTTTGGTTGGAACATATCTGATGCTGTTCAAAGGGACCTCACTAAAGAAGAACCGACATATTTAAATTATTCATGTTGTATTTCTGCAGACGTTTATACACGAGGCTCCTCTATGTTTGTGTTAAAGTTGAACCTGTTCTGGTGTTTAAATCTTTAACCTCTAAGTCTTTTATTTTGGAAAAGGTCAGAGGTCACCTGAACAGACAAGCAGCAGATTTATTTCTGTTATAAAAAATCAATCTGGTCGAAGGTTTGATGAAAGATGCTGCATGAAGAATAATTCAGCCCAAACTGAGGAGCTCCTGTGCCGCCTCCTGTGGGCAGCCGTGACACTTCCTCTGCTAAATATCAGCTTCATCCCGTCAGCCTGACCGAATGGTGTCATTCTGAAGGAATGTGTGCTGTCGACGTGTGTGCCTCCTTATTCCCCCGACAGTCACAAACAAACAGAGTGCTCAGAGAGAGATTCACTCCACCTGTGCTTCACCTGCTCTCTCCACACGGCACATGGTGATGGAGTCTGATGGTGACCTCTGAAGCCTGATGGAGCCTCTCATGTTTAAGGAACATTTACAATCTGGGTCTTATTTTGGTAGCGAGAGACATCCTTTAATTTACCACCATCCCTCGGTCTCCCCCTCTCTCTCTCTCTCTCTCTCTCTCTCTGTCTCTCTCTCTCTCTCTCTCTCTCTCTCTCTCTCTCTCTGTCTCTCTCTCTCTCTCTCTCTCTCTCTCTCTGTCTCTCTCTCTCTCTCTCTGTCTCTCTCTCTCTGTCTCTCTCTCTCTCTCTCTCTCTCTCTCTCTCTGTCTCTCTCTCTCTCTCTCTCTCTCTCTCCTCACACTTCCTGTCTACGTGTCAGCGAACAGGCTGAACAATGTTTCTTCAAACAACACTCGCCCTGACTGTATCTGCAGTTTCACACACAAGAACACATCCTCACCCCCCCACCTGCAGGTCACTCGCTGTACTTTAGGAAGGCCCAGGTTCACAACTCCTCACCTTCTTCAGCCATGTTTTTATGATCTGAAAAACCAAAGAAATAGTTCCAGGTGTTTCCCAAGCTGACCTGGTCGCACAGAAATATGTCGAAGGATCATGACGGCATGTGAAGGCACGTAGTGTGTAACAAATAATGACACCATGAACACTGGAAGTTAAGATTCGTGTACACAGGAACCCTTTAAGCCTGGCCCACTCTGACTGATGTTAAAATGTGAGCGAGCCACACATGACGACAGACACTGACAGACTGAACAGCTTTGTTCCTGTAGTGTGTGCAGAGCAACGATCTGACCCAAACAGCACACCACACACACACATTCATTCACCAACAACCAGAGTCCGACTCTCACAGCTGGAAATCTCACTAAATCTCATGCGGTCAAACGAGACTTTAGAGTAAACAAACATGGCGGACGACGGGCAGGAAGAACTGGTGATGATAGTTTTTGGAAGAAGAAAAAAAACAAACTGTGGATGAAGCGGTGGAGACGGCGTGAACACGGGCTGGACATGTTACTTTATGCTGCACGTTTGCTTTTGTCGCCATGGCTGCGGTTGTTGTGCTTCCTGCTTCAGTCAGCTCACTTCCTGATTTGCTGTCGTTTGGTTCCACCTGACGATCCACAGAGAGCGTGCTCGGCTGTCCTCGGGGTCCCCCCCCACACGACAGGATATCAGATTATAAATATTGAACATGTTTAATATTTGAAATTGGTGCGGCCACGACGTTCTTCCGAGCAGATCGGGGGAAGTAAAATCACTCTAACATCCGTCACACACAGGAACATCTGAGAGATCTTCTTTAGAACCATCAGAACATCAGGACTGTGTTACTTTAGTCTGAAGGAGGGAATCAGGCCCAACATCAGCTGATCATCTTGTAGTGTGCACCCCGCGTTACAGAGTCAGTACAATACGGTCCTGTCGAGGTGTGGGTCTGGCCGATGGACGGGTCAGTGAACTGAGAGTCGATATTTACTCTTCAATATGTTCAACTGAACATATTAGTAGTTTTGGTGTCTAATGTAACTAAACCGTGTCACAGTGGTGGAGAGACATGCTTCTTCTCCCACGCTGACTTGGCATTTTATTTGTTTCCATCCAACACTTCACATGCAGCCAGCCGGATGTTCATTTGATGTTTTCTGTGTGACTGTAAAATATCAGTTGGAAACATGAGATTAGCCAATCAGGCTTCAGACATTTAAAACTGCAAAGTTAAAAAAAAACAACGATTTTGACAATCAGTGAATCTTTGAACTCTGGTCCCCAGCCTCTCGCTGAGGTGTCCTGCTTCTAAAGTTTTATATCAATTTAAACTGAATGAAGAGGAAATTTAAAGACTTCAGCCTGGACGTTTTACACACCGAAACATTCATTAAGTAAATACTCTGCAGGTTTATCGATGGCGCCATGAGCACTTCATGCTTGGTAGTTCTTCTGAAGAAGGATGTGATGCTAAGTTCTCATGGAGCGGCCTTGTTGTGGCGTGTGGAAGACGTGATGATGTGTCGATGTTATCGTGCGTCGCTTCTCATTTCGTCTGTTCTCTGGTTGTAAAGCAGCCGGATGAAAACTACGAGAATCAGACCCAGATTGTAAAGAAATCCTTTAGCAGGTCCAACCCTTCTTCTTCTTCTTGGACGATAAAGTCTGCCATCATGTTGTGAACAAATAGAAAACACACCAAGCTAAAGAAGCCGTGAAACCAGCATCTGTTCATTCTTTGTTCTGTCTACTTGAATATTTCCCCACTAACTATTGACCAACTTCCTGTCATGGACGATGAAAGCAGCTCATCACAGGACACAAACTCGTAGCAAACGCTGTATAAAGGATGGTTTTACTGATGCTAACGGAGAGCTAGCGTGTGCCCTGCTCCTCCTCTCACATGTACACTGTCTCCAGAGAAAAAGAGCTTTGAAGTAAATTATTTAATATATTTTTAGACTTGTTTTCTATTCCTGTCCTCGTGTCCTATACGGCATGCGTCCTCTCACACCTCAGAGTATGACTGTGTATATATGTGACATAGAGAAGCAGATCTACACACCTCCCTGAACCCAGAGTACCACTGTATAGAAATTGTATTAGCCTGCACATTTCTAAGGCTGTGAAGTTAATTTTATTTTTAAAACTTGCATACAAATGTATATATTTTCTTGATTTGTACCCTGCAACTAGGATCTGTAGAGGACACAGAGCCTGTCCGGATCCACAGAGCCCACAGTCATGTGACCTGTACGTGCTGTGTACAGCAGAGTTGTAGATAAATGTAAGCAGAAGCCTTTTTTTGTTATTGTTGGTAATGATTTCATCACAGGAGCACTGTGTGAATATGTATATAAAGGACTCGCCGTGTTGGTCTCTACCTCTGGAGCTCTCAAACTTGGCTTTGTTTACCCCCACGCGTTTCTGACTTCATGTGGGGATCAATTTAAAACACTTGAATGTCTGTTCAAGCTTTTATACTGAAAGGATTAAACATACCCCCCCCCCCCTTCCTCTACGGAGTCACAGGAGGGTCATAAAAAGAATAATTCTGTCAAAGAATTAGAAATAAATGTGGATGTTTAAGTAGGAAGAAACAAATATGGAAATATAAAAACCAAATGTGTTTTAATTTAATTTAATGGTGCAAAAAAACAAGTTCTTTATGTGTATTGTTTTTAACTCATTTACTTTTAATTTGACTTATTTTAATATTATATCATTTATTTATTTATATCCAAATATTTTAACTTCCAGCCAAGCTGTCAATCATCTGGCCTGGGCGGGTCTTCCTCCCCAGGCTTCTGATGCCAAAATATTGTAAAAGTAAATATTTATATTAAGTTGAAATAAACACAAAATAAATAAATAGTCACTTTAAAACTATCTGAATAAATATATACAGAAATGAAACTGCTTCGATTATTCTTAAATATTGTGTTATTTATTGTTAACTCCATCTCTCTTTACATTTCCACATTTCTTTTATTCTTAAACAGATTTGTTCTTCTTGGCCCTTACAGGACTCCATACTCCCCCCTCTCTCCCTGCAGATCTTTCCTCGCACTCTCCAGGTGCACATTACTCACCTGAAACTTTGAATGATCAGATGTTTGTATTCCAGTCCTGCAGATAGCCAAGGGTTCCCTGACTGTTAGTCGATTTTCACTCTTTGATAGAACAGGACGTCACGTGGAGGGAGAGTCACCGCTTACACCTGAGCGGCTGTGTTCAAAGCTCAGCGTCGACCACTCGATTTAAAGCTTCACAGCACAAACTGACTCCTTGTCTCGTGCCCATTTGGAATAAAGAGCAGGGTTTTATATATTTCACGCAGGCTGTACTTCAGGATGTACTTCAAAAGCATTTATTCAAATCAAAATCCACTTATGAATCGAAATCATTTATTTAACTGCAGGCTAACAGGCGGCTAATGACCAGCCCGTTATTAAAGTAACTGCACAGTGTCCCTGTGTGTTATTTATCATATGACCCCTGACCCCTTCCATAAGGACATTGTATCAGTGACAGAACAAAGACATGCTGTGGGTGTCTATTGGAAACTGAATGGTAGTTTTCTCAGGAATGAACACAGCCCGCAGTGGAACAAGCCGCCGCTCTCCCGCCACGTCGCCTGTTCGACCTCTTTGTGTAGATATTCTAGTTTCCTATATGTTTTCTTTTGTGTTGGAATGAAGTACTTGAATCAAATGATGCTCATTTTGGATAATTGTAGATTAATAACTGACGACCTTTGTGTGACTAACCGCGACGCAGCAACTACTGAACTCTTTGGATTCATATAATTTGCTGTCCTAAAAGATGTTTGTATATTTGATGTTTTAATCAGATGAACTGTAATTTGAATAAAACTTATATATACATACATATACAGTACATAGATGTATCGATTAAACTCTGCATTGGAGCACTGTAAGCAAAGATACGTTTCCAGTCATTTACAGTCGATTAGGAACGCGTGAGGTCGAGCCGAACGCTTCCACCTGGAAAACATTAAATGTGACATTTAAAGAAATGCTGGGATTTGTTGTCCATGTTGTCCATCACAGAACCGCACGCTGCACCAGAACACACCTCCTGCGAGTTCACTGTTCTCCACCAAAGTCGACGTGTGAAGATGTGGGTTTCTAAACGTGCTGATGGACTCGTCTGAGTCGCCTTCAGACAATAATCAACTATAATGATGATTATTAGTTAAACACATAAGTGTAATGTATTCCACATATATAATGATTGACAACATCCAGAGTCAGCACGTTCGTGTATTACTTTACTTAGACAACATTACAAACACGTATTTAAATAAACACAGCTCTATATGTGCAGCTGCTATATATGGAGCTAAAGGTATGTACAGCTTACATCACACAGAATATAAAGATTCATACAAACAAATATGACAACATCATCTAAATGTCTAGTCAGGGATCACATGGTTTACAGGCAGGTCACATGATCTCAGTATGGAGGAGGTCTGTGCAGTGCTACAACACGTCTGGTACCAGGAGACACAGAACAACATAACATAATGTTAATCAAGGTGACTGATTAAAAACATGAACACATTTACATTACGACACTTCAGCGTCCTGCAATCATTTGTATCTTCAGACTGTTGGTGACTCGGCCATGTTTGTTCTTCACAGGAAAGCATCACCTGTTCTCTCGGACCGCTAAAAACACAGAGTGGAGACTTTATTTAGTCCAATGAGGGATTATTAATGAGGGTTCAGAAATGAGGGTTCATTAATGAGGGTTCATTAATGAGGGTTCAGTAATGAGGGTTCATTAATGAGGGTTCAGAAATGAGGGTTCATTAATGAGGGTTCAGTAATGAGGGTTCATTAATGAGGGTTCAGAAATGAGGGTTCATTAATGAGGGTTCATTAATGAGGGTTCAGTAATGAGGGTTCAGAAATGAGGGTTCAGTAATGAGGGTTCAGAAATGAGGGTTCAGTAATGAGGGTTCAGTAATGAGGGTTCAGAAATGAGGGTTCAGTAATGAGGGTTCATTAATGAGGGTTCAGAAATGAGGGTTCATTAATGAGGGTTCAGTAATGAGGGTTCAGTAATGAGGGTTCATTAATGAGGGTTCAGTAATGAGGGTTCATTAATGAGGGTTCAGAAATGAGGGTTCAGAAATGAGGGTTCATTAATGAGGGTTCAGTAATGAGGGTTCAGAAATGAGGGTTCATTAATGAGGGTTCAGTAATGAGGGTGTTTAGCTAACAGTGAACGTATGGAAGAGACAATGACACGAACACAAGAGGATCAGAGTGTCAGCTTGATCAGCTCCTCATGTGTTTCCTGTCTGCAGCTGTCTGTTAGCGATGATCTGTCACTGACACAGTCTCAGTAACAAGTCACAGGAAGAAGTCCAAACTCTGGCCGAGGTGTCAATAATTGATTTTAGCCATATGTTTGTTCTTATTAAACCTGCTGTGATCAGCGACAGGCTGTCACGACTTCATACACCAGAGTGAACTTTTGCCCGCGCAGCAATTTGCTCCATCATTTTTAGTTTGGTCCAAATCTGTTTGAAATGTGAGCAATCACAATCAGCTCACAGCACGTCTATAAGAGTTAGAAAAAAATCCATTCGGTTCTGAGTTTTAACATGTTTAACAAGTTTGAACATCTTTAAGTTTGAACACGTTTAAGTTTGAACATCTTTAAGTTTGAACACGTTTAAGTTTGAACATCTTTAAGTTTGAACATCTTTAAGTTTGAACACGTTTAAGTTTGAACATCTTTAAGTTTGAACACGTTTAAGTTTGAACATCTTTAAGTTTGAACACGTTTAAGTTTGAACATCTTTAAGTTTGAACATGTTTAAGTTTGAACATCTTTCAGTTTGAACATGTTTAAGTTTGAACATCTTTAAGTTTGAACATGTTTAAGTTTGAACATCTTTCAGTTTGAACATCTTTCAGTTTGAACATCTTTCAGTTTGAACATCTTTCAGTTTGAACATCTTTCAGTTTGAACATGTTTAAGTTTGAACATCTTTCAGTTTGAACATGTTTAAGTTTGAAATTCATTCAGACGATCACAGATTACAGTTCTGCTCTCGCTCTTACAACCAAAGTCTTCACGTCAGCTCTGAACGTCGCTGAACAGCTCTGGGATTTTCTGCCACTAGGGGGCACAACGGACGCAAAAAAGTTAGTCTAATATTTAGCTGTTGTTGATTTGAGTGTAAAAATGTAACGTTCATGTTCAGTTCAATGTCTAAGTTTGGTGAAGAGTGGAAACAGGAAGTTGTTTATAAGAGTAAACTAAGTGTCAACATGCTGTAGAGCCCACAGAGCTGAACGTTCGCCTCCCTGTAACCTGAGGTCGATTCAGTGTGTCATCTGTTAAGTCTACAAACGTTGACACAGACATCCACTGGATGTTTAATGAATGTTTTTAACCCGACAAAACGTATCAAACTGCACGTCAGTGTGTTTTTATTGTCTTATGAAACAAACCAGGTGTATGCACACGTGCTGAACTGGATGTAAAGGATGAGTCTGCAGCATCAGAGTCGAGTTTTAGTCTGAACACTCAGATATACTGAACGTACCTGGAGTATACAGGACATGATACACAGGAGGATCGTACCTGTGCGGTCAGAGACGAGTCCAGGACACACCTGAAGTGGACTCCAGAGCCGGTCTCCAGGCCTCCATGCTTCAGAGAGTCCCTCTGGTTGTCAGTGCGCTGTGAGACAGTCTGCAGCCTGTCGTCCTGCTCTATAAAGTCATCATGGAAGAAGAGAGGAGAGACGCCCAGCTGCAGGGAGACAGCAGAGAGCAGATACAGTCCTGATCCAGGATCTGAGACGAGTCCAGCCGCGATCACACCAACACGTGAACTCACCTGCCTGTAGAACTCTCTGCCTGGTATGGACACAGACGTGAGGACGACTTCATCACCGCTCCGTCTGATGATTTTCACGATGTCCTCGTGCTCCACAGACTCCACAGGTTCCCCGTTCACAGCCAGCAGCAGGTCCCCGTCATGCATCCCGGCCCCCTCAGCGGGACTCTCAGCATCCACCTCTCTCAGCACGTGGACTGAAACACAGCAGGTTCACACAGAAGTTCAGAGACACTTTAAGTCAGCTGATTATCACTGACTCTGATTGGCTGGTTTCTTACATCACAGCCTTTGAAGCAGCTTTAAAATCAGACGCTGTACGCTGGCTGCTTTCACATCAACCTGGAGCTACGTGAATTAACTTGGACAGTCCCAGATAACAATGCACATAGAAACAAACAGGATCAACATAGAAGAGCTTGTTGGTGTTTAAGTCAGCTCTGCACCACATCCTGTCTTATCACACAGCTCTGTGAGGCTCCTGTGGGCTGGGGTCTCACCGATCCGCCGGCTGCCTGCCAGCCTCTCCTGCCTCAGCAGGAAGCCGTATCCATCGCGTCCTTTCACCAGACTCATGGTTTTGGCCGTGTGCGGGAGGCTGCAGCTCTCTGCCAGCACCGGCAGGATGGGCATCTTCCTCCTGACGTAGGCGCTCTCACTGTCACTGTGGACGACCAGCACCGTCACAGAGTCCCCGCCCCTCTTCACCTGAAACCACACACACAGCAGGAGTCCCTCAGGGTCAGTGTAACACACAGACACACACACGTAAGGTCAGACTGAGGAGTGTGTGTGCGTACAGTTCTGCTCAGAGACGAGTGTGTGAGCGCTGAAGCCGTGACTCCGTTGATCCAGATCAGTCTGTCTCCTGATTGGACGCCGGCTGTCTCTGCTGGACCGTCAGCCACCGTGATGACGACAAACTGACCCTTCTGACCTGCTGACAGAACACGAGGATCATGAATGGATCGTCAGGAGGACTGTGGTCGTTAAACGACGACAGGACGTTTCAGCCTTCGGACGACTTTGTGAAACAAAACTCCTGAAAGCAGAAAGTCAGGAGTCTGAGCGCTGCTGCCTTCAGGAACAGCTCAACATTTCAGGAAATTCTACCGCCTTCTTGGTGAGAACATCAATCTCATGAGTGTTCAGTACACAGCTAGTTAGCCTAGCTTAGCATTAGAGGCATTAGATGTTCAATATTCTGTAATAAAGTCGTCCGTATGTTTTGAGCTGGAATGAAAACCAACATTTCTTCTATGGATTTATATAACTCTGAAATACAGGGCTGTAAACTATGGCGCCCTCTGCTGGACAAACTACATGATGACACATTTCTAAATCGCTCCATGTCCTGTAAAAAAAATTAAAATATTTAAAACCATATTTTAATTTGGTTCTGATGTTTCTCAGACGGTGTGAACTCTCTGCTGAGCAGACGGCACGTTGCTTTTATCAGTTCACTATAAGACACTTCAAACGATCGTGATGGACTGCGGAACGGTTTGTTGGAGTGCAGCGAGTAATCAGGAGCTGCACACGCTCACAGCCCGGCCTGATTCAAGGATCCAAACTGACACGTGCTCCGTGAACGTGTCGGACAATCAGCGCCGCAGCACCACGAACACCAGAGGACAAGCTTTCACACTTCGGAGTAAAGACACTCCGAGTGCAGCTTCTAAACTCAGACTGAACTTTGAGCCCGTCTCTGTGCTGAGCCGGGTCGACCTCACAGAGGTGAGTGTCACAGCT
Source organism: Semicossyphus pulcher (assembly GCF_022749685.1). Taxonomy (NCBI): domain Eukaryota; kingdom Metazoa; phylum Chordata; class Actinopteri; order Labriformes; family Labridae; genus Semicossyphus; species Semicossyphus pulcher. The sequence goes on along the minus strand of NW_027211700.1, from coordinate 557,918 downwards.
GTTAATGAGTGTTTGTCTGTGAAACAATGACAGCGTCGGTACCTTCCACAGAGACGACGGCCATCCCCAGGCCGACCTCCGGCTGCCTGCTGATGTGACACAGTCGGGGTCTGGACCAGCCGTCCCTCTTGGAGGCCCTGGCCAACGTCTGCATGTTCACACCCAGAGACACGGCCTGGAGGAGAGAGACAGCAGCAACAGACCTGCATCAGTCACATTAACGTCACTCCTGACAGGTGCCTGGAAACGACCTGGTTTCATGTTAATACTTCCACACGTTCATCACGTTCTGCTCCACCCTTTATAATACAACATAAAGCACCTGTAGCTGTCCTGCTGTGTGAGCAGCCTATTGAAGTAGTGATGGGTACCTGTTCATACTCCTCCCTCCCCAGCACCAGGAGGAACAGGTGAAGGCCACATGTCTGGATCTTCCTCACCACCTGTCAGGTAGACACAGAGACTCGGGGAGTAAAACAACCTGTCCTTGCTCTTGTACCTCTCTCAGGTGTTCAGCTCAGGTTAAGATAAGGACGCGTTCAGCACAGACAGAGCTGTCTGCAGAGGCTGGATGGGTCACTGTGTCTGACCTCACAGGACAAAGGCCTGCAAGCTTTGACCTTCTGACCTCCAGTAAATTAGTAACAAGTCAGTCTCAGATTAAAACACACAATAAAAGTCAACTGCCTCTGGAATGAGTAAAAGTGTCGCTGAAAACAAAGACAGTGTGCAGATAAGCAGAGGCAGCTGGACGGCTGCAACCTTCAGCAGGTGGACGGGCTGGAGTCCAGGTGAGACTGTACTCGCTCTGGAAGTGAGGAGCACTTCTGCTGTGTGGTACATCCTGTCGCCGTGTCGGGCCACTTCTCCTTTTCCACAGTGTAAAATGTGTTTCTGACGCTCCAGGTGAGCTGAGTCTGAGCTCTACACTCACCCTGTTGAAGTCCATGTTCTCCACATATTCCTCGTTGACTTCCAGCACTCGGTCTGCGTCTCGGAGGCCGCTGTGCTCCGCGGGACTCCATGACTGCACCTCTCTGACCTCCAGGCCTCGGCTGCTCCGGTCGGTCCGCAGGTAGAAGCCGAAGCTCTGCCCCTCCAGACGCTTCAGCTGGCACAGTCTGGGCACCAGGCTGCGATCCGGCTCTGCACACAACACGGAGATCATCAATAACCCTACCCTGAGGGGAAACTATTATAGGATGTGTCGGACTCGAACCTCACCGGGGTCGTCAGAGATCACCAGAGCTGGATTATCGATGCCCTCCTTTGGATTGAAGGTAAAACTGATGACAAGAAACACAGAGTTCAGAGTTCATGCAGCTCTTTCACAGTTATCACAATATTTACCTCAACAAACGTATCATCACCGAAGTCTTTCCTGAGTCGCTGTGACATGTTCGGTTATCGTGCAAAAGTCAATTAAGGACACTAACAGCAAAACAAACACGGCTTTTTCATGTCGACGTACACGCCCAGAGAGCCGGTACACGTCATCAGGTTAGCTTCGTTTTCTCCTCTGGCCTTCAGCTGTGACAGCAGGGAGGACGTAAACACGTGTTCTGCACAGGTAAGAAGTCACACCTGAGCTCACTGCTGTTATCTGCTGCACTGTTATCAGTTATTACTGCGAGCGCTTCATACAACACTGCAACACTTTGAATGAGGACTGTAGAGCCATGTCTCAGCACGTGTGGAGCACAAACGCCGACGCAGCTGCCATCGTGTTCATGTGAACGCACAGAAACTCTCACTGCTAACACTACTGCTCTCTTTTAATCAATGTAGGTATTTAATACACAGGTATGATTATTAAAGAAGCAGACTCTGTTTATAGAACATTTATAATGATGCTTTTTAAACGGGTATGCTAATTAGCTCAGGCTAGCAATGCTGCTTCACTCTCCCTGAACAAATAAACATAACAGACATCAAAACATAGATTTTGATGCTTTGATTTATTTATTATATTTGTAAAGAGACCTTATATAAGATATATATATATATATAAGACAATATATAACATACATGTAACAGTTAGATGTATTGAACCAGTTAGCTTAAAGCTAACGTTCAGTCTCATTGATCACAATAAAAACATCCACACAGCTACGGTAATACTGAGACGAGGATCACACACACACACGCACACACGCACACACACACACACGCACACGCACGCGCACGCACACACACACACACGCACACGCACGCGCACGCGCACGCACACACACACACACACACAAGCATCAAGTAGCTGAACTTACCGTGGGATCTCCATGGCATCCTGGCAGCCTGAGAGAGACAGAGACACTGTCAGGTGATCATGCAGGTGAGATAAAGGTGTGTTTAGTCCGTATCTGATTTATCAATGAATGACAATAATCAATAATCAGAGCAGAGCTCAGCCTGAGCAGAACACCCAAAGTCTCACTCACAGGGGTTAATGTAAAATGTGCTCAGAGGTTACTGAAGCGTTCTGCTCCGTCAGGTCGGAGGTCACCTTTTCTTTAGACACACAACACAACACAAACTGACTCATTAAAGCTCAGTGAGTCACATGATCAGAGAAAACTCTACAACGACATGACATCACATAAAACCGGTGGTATCAAAGTAAGACCGGTGGACCGACGCGTGAACGACACTACCTTTAAATAACCCGTCCTCTCAGCAGGAGAGCCAGCAGCAGTCCTGACAAACAGTGAACGAGCTAACAGGCAGGAACGGTGAGCACACACACAGGTAGCTGCTAATCAGTGCTAACATATAATGAGTGTAAACAGTGTGTGAGACGTGTTGGACGGTCTGTTCGTCCAATAAAGCGCACACACAGATTATCTGTCTGATATTTACATGAACAAATCTCCAAAAGGCTCCAACAGCACAAACACGGCCCAGAGGTTACGTTCAGTGACTGAGTTAGCTGAGGGGACACCTAGCAGACAGCTAGCAGCTCCCAGCTGTCACTCAAAGAGGCCACGCCCCTAATGCTGCATCACTGTAAGCCTTAATATAATGTAAACAGGTGAGCTGTATAAAGATTCTCCCCGTACAGTTGTCATGAAGAGAGAAATGAGCTATAGAGACCCAAACTGTTTTTTGTACCAGGCTGTAAACATGTTTATTTCTGCTGTAAAGTTTAACATGGGGCTCTATGGGGACTGACTCACTGCTGGAGACAGCCTCAAGTGGACACCAGAGGAACTGCAGGCTTTGCACTTCAAAACAACATGTTCAACAATCTCTCCACGAATGTGTGAAAACTGTCAGTTTCTGTTGTTTGACACAGAAAGTATCCAGAGAGGAGGGAGGATGGATAACCAGGAAGACAACAAGAGCAGAGTCACCGTGTGGAGTCCAACATGAAGCAGACGACACAACAACAGCTCCTCAAACCATCACGAGAACAACACTTCACATACAGCACACAGGTGAGAGACTTACCTGCACAGCCGTGAAGATGTGTATCAGCATTCAGCAGCACTTTATATTTGAATATTAAAATGAAGAGAGAGAGAGAGAGAGACAGAGAGAGCGTACCTGTGGAGGAGCTCATGGAGTCCTGAGTGTGTGTGTTTCTGCTCACACTGAGACGCTGTGACGGGACAAAGGTCCACTCAGGTAATAAAGAGTCTGCAGCAGGTGAGAGGGTGACTGCCTCCAGGTGGGTTAAACATTTACTCTGAGAGAGAGGAGCTGAGAGCGCAGCGCTATGATGGAAGACAAACACAAACAGCTCATCAGGTTTATAATCAGTCAACATTAATACTGCCCCAGGGGGCGGGGCTTAGTCAGCTCATAGACTTTATATAGGAGGTAGACGCAGCCTCTGTTTTAAAAAGTGAAGCCAGCCTTAAACCTGCATTCTCTCTAATGTCCAGCAGGGGGCGGAGTCTCTGAGAACATGCTCCTCCTCCTCTCCTGATGTATTCCCTCAGTAAACATGTTCCAAGTCTTCTTCAACACAGCATGATGTTCATGTCGTCACTGATGCTCCCATTGAGAGTCACACAGACCAGAGAGAGGGGAGGGGTTAGGGCGGGGCTACCTGTGAATGAGTTGTACTTAAAGACTCTCTGAGGCGTCACATTTAGTTTAAAGCTGTTTTTTTAAGCTAGCAAAATTAGCATCCCAATTAAAATCATGGTAACTGAGCATCACTTTGCTAACCAGGCTAGCGCTACGGTTAGCTAGAGTCCTCCCCCCTCTGGTCCCAATGTGGTCAGTCTGAGAAAAACAAGGCAGTCCACACACTGATGGACGACGTCACCGTGGCTGAGCTCCAACAGCCAATCAGATGAGACGGACAGTTATGATACAAAGATGTCCGTCAAAGGCCCGTGTGTTGCATTTACTCTCCAGCATAAACTCACCTGGCCACACCTGAGACTCAGCAGGTCATCAGGTGTTTGTCTTCAGCACCTGTGGAAGAAGCTTGAGTCGTCTTCGTCACCTGGAGCCTCTGGCTGAGTGAGTGTTGATGAAGCGTGGAGGCTCCTCTGCAGGTATAATGCTGGTTTCTTACTGTACTTTGTAGTTTTTGGTATGAATAAATAAATGTACAAAATAATAAATCATTAATTAAATACACTGAACAAAAATAACTTTTGTTTTTGCTCCCATTATTCATGAGCTGAACTCAAAGATCGAAGACTTTTTCTTTGGACACAAAAGGCCGATTTCTCTCTAAATCTGACAGCATGATTACTGCACAGGTGTGCCGTAGGCTGGCCACAATAAAAGGCCACTCTAAAATGTGCAGTTTTACTGTATTGGGGTGCACACCTGTGCAGTAATCATGCTGTCTAATCAGCATCCTGATATGCCACACCTGTGAGGTGGATGGATTATCTCGGCAGAGGAGAAGTGCTCACTAACACAGGTTTAGAGAGAAATCGGACGTTTGTGTACAAAGAAAAAGTCTTTGATCTTTGAGTTCAGCTCATGAACAATGGGAGCAAAGACGAAAGTGTTGCGTTTATATTTAGTGTGTGTATAAAATGAATAAAGTATAAATGTGAAGAAGTCTGAAATAAACTGACAAAGACACAAACTGAATGAATTGTATTTTTATCGTTAAAGATAATCGAGTGATTCGGTGCTGTGTTAAAGCTCGTCGTGGAGCTGAAGACTTTTATTCATCGTCTCAGACCTGAAAGACTTTCAGTCATTTTAGGTTTTTATAAAGACAGGAAGTTATACTCCTCTCAGGTGATGTCAGAACTTTCTTACCTCCTCTGATCAACAGGTGGACATTTGTAATTCATCTAAATACGACAGTTAAAGGGGACAGACTTTAGCTCTGCAGTCAGTCTTCTGTTATTCTCTCGTGTTTTTGAATCACGTTGGTGAAGTTTGTTTCATGTTTAAACACATATTTTAACTTTATTATGTTTCGGAGCTTCTCCTTCCTCCTGAAGCCAACAAGCTGTTCTGCCATTCAAAGGTCAGACCTTAGCCACGATTGGCTGACAGTGGAGTGACCGTGTAGCCCCTCCCCCACATGTGCGATGCCACGTGGGGGAGCGGCCACACTGCACCGTCACTCCAAAATCGTAGAAAACATGGCTGCTCTAGGATCGGCCAGCCGGCCTTACATGTACGAGCCAGAATCACCAGCTGGTGTCGGAATGGTGCGATGAAATGGACGAATGAGGTGTGTCTTCTTTGTCCATGTGAGTGTTAACATCAGGGATTGGAGGTCACATGTTTTCACTGTGAACAACAAACACCCAACATGTGAAAGCCATGCAGAATGTGAGGATATCCCTTTAAAGATACGGCCCCTTTAACTCGTCTCATTAATGTGACAATAAAAACCAGGAGACAGTTTTCTGCTCAACATTTAATGCAGCAGCTTTAAGTTACAGTCACAGCACAGGCAGGCTGCCCTCATACAGCACAGACTGTTGTTCTATCCTGACATGAAATACAGTGAGTAAGGCCACGCTTCATCTGAGATCCATCCAAACTAACGATCACTCATGTTCGCCTGAAACAAGCGGCGAGGACTCGTCGTCTGAGCGGCGTGTGAGCGCCTGACGCCTCATTAAAAACTCTTCTGTCTGTTAAACAAAGGAAATGTTCTTTAATGCTCCTAAACACAGGAAACACCTTTCCTCAAAACATTAAAACTTCTGCTCAGTCAACGAGGCTCTGAATCGGACCGACATTTGATGTCAGGTGTGTTTGGTAGCTGGTACCACAAACGCTCAGAGGTTAAGCTCTCGCGCTGTAACAGACGCTGTGTTGGCAGCGGACATGAACAATAAAGACAGATTCATGCAAACACAGTAAATATATTTGATATGTTGATGAGTCCACAGTCACTGTTAAAGGTTTACATGTTAAACAGGTGTCTGCACAGGTGTGTCTGCAGCAGACCTGAAGAAGCTCTGATCACATCCTCAAACATCAGAGACAAACTGCTCAAACAGAACGTCAGAGCTCTTTCATGTCAGATCACAGCACCACTTCCTGTCCTCTCGTGTCCCACCAAAATAAAAGATCTGATTTTAACTGTTTGTGTCTCTGACTGTCGGAGAGAAGAATTAAAGAGACGTGTTTTATCGTTTTCTTCTGTTTCTTTTGTCTTTTTTTACTTTAACTTTTATTTATTCTTTTAGAACATTTTATTGCTGTAGTTTTTTGTTCTCTCTCTGAGGTATAAATAAAGTTATGATCCCATCACTGTTTAAATAAGTGTGATGCTCGCTCGCATGTCAACAGTGTCACAGTAAAGGCCTCTGGCTGCCTTCAGATTACATGCATGTGTTAGTAAGGACCCCTGCATTAAACGATGGACGTCGACTTCTTCCTGTTGTATCTCAATGAATGTGTTAATGCTGCTGGCTCTGTTTGTGTGAGAGGAAGACTTTATGACAGAGACACGTCTGAGACTGAGCTCACACTTGTTCACATGAGCAGGCTGACCTGAGCGTTAGTTTATTATCAATGATGCAGCTGAAGACTTTGTTCTGATCAGGACTAAAGAACCCCTCAGTCACTTGCTGTATCCTGTGGGTGGAGCGTCCTTCTCCAGCCTCCGTAGAGTCTGTCTGACCCCCTTCTCCACCCGGCGGAAGTGCAGCCTCTTCCAGAGACTCTGCTGCTGCTGACGACCCCACTCCAGGTCCCTGAGGAACACCTGCACAGAGGAGGAGGAGCAGACTCATCGTCACTGCAGGACACTCATCAGTACAACAGCTGACACATTTAAAGGGACGGTCCGGAGGTTATATGAGTGAGTGTATTACCTACAGTAGATAGAGGTCAGCACGGCCCATGTTAGGTGTACCAACACAGCAAGTAAGCTACGTTCATCTTTATAGTCTACAAAACAGTCCTACATTTAAGAAAACTATTTTATAATCAATAAACACGTCATGCTTCAGACTGGTCACCGTGCCGTCACCATGAAGGAAATGTTAAATCCAGAAGAAAAGAAGAAAGAGTTTTCTGCTCCTCGTGACGTTTGTTACCACAAGCTGCTCTTTGACGCGCTCTCGGTCCCACGAGGAGGCGTTCTCCCGGATCACGCTGAGGATGGGGTGCCAGTCCTCCGACAGGTCGGAGCCCTCGGTGACTGAAGCCAGGACCCGGACCCTCCGCCCGCTGCCCCCGTGGCTCTTTGGAACGCCCCGGACATACAGAGACTGCTTCCCCACGTTGCTGAGGGGGTTCAGATACAAGCTGAGAGACACACAGAGGGCCGACTGTCAGCGCGTCAGCTGCTTCACATCAGACAGAGGGCTATATCAGTGCTCAGATTCTCTGTCCCTGTGCAGCCACCTGCTCTAGCTACAGTTGGGACTATTTCTCACTATTTAAGCTGAAATACACTGAACAAAATATAAATGCATCTTTTGTTTTGCAGGTTATATAAACATGTGGGACTTCTGTGTTAACCTCTCTTAAATTACAATCACAATAACTTTGAACCTAACATCTCTTTTTGTACCTGACGGGAACAGAAACAGGTGAGTTGAGTTTTCTCTTGTAGCTCAGTTCCCGTGTGACTGAAGCTGAACATTAGGCTCATGTCTAAGTGTATTTATTGTGTTTGTTGGGATTAATAACGAGTGCTTTCTTCCTCTTAGCTGCAGCATTAAGTCTGGTTAGAACACTTGATCAGATGATGTGCTGCAGAGTTTCTCACTGCACGGTGTGGATGCTGGGATGCTCCCTGCAGGCGTCCACCAGAGCCAGAGCCGCGTTGTCTCCGATGTTGTTGTACGCCACGTTGAGCTCCTGCAGCCCCGCGTGCTTCTGCAGCCTGTCGGCCAGCTCCAGGGCCCCCTGGTCCCCCAGGCCGGTGTGCATCAGGCCCAGGCGGGTCAGAGACTGGTTCTCAGGCAGGGCCTCCAGCAGGGTGCGGGCGCCGGACTCCAGCAGGGGGTTGTCACACAGTCTGCAGAAAACATGGCAGTGATGAGACGTTTCTGATCTTCTACTCAACAATGTTAACATGCAAAGTGTGACACCAGCCAGACTCCTGATGCCACAAACACTGTCACATCTAAAGGTCTGAAACAGCTGCACTGATGGAGAAGAGGAGGGAGAGAGCACACAGATCCGTGAACAAAGCCTGAGCTTGTGTTTAATGCACGTCCTGCAGCTGGTTCCTTTGTTAATGAAAGGTTCTTTGATTAATGAAACGTGAAGTTCACTTTGAGTCAGTCAGCGCTTTCTTGTGTCTGACTCATATTTATGTAAAACTGACAGTCTGAGCTGCAGAGCGGGGATGTGGAGTTTGGAGATGATGGCGGGGATCGACCGGTAGTAAAGGAATCAGCTTGCATTATGGGAAGTGTAGGAAGTGTGGGGTGTGACACATACACGGGACTGAATGCTTTCAGTTTAGCTCGCCTTTCTTTTAGCAGGCCCCAAAGTGAATGGAAAAAAGAGTAAAGTGCACTGAGCTGAAAACACCGCTGGCGTGTTTGTGCTGAAATATCATCAGAACAAATCGTCTGTGAGACAGGGCAGACAGTGATGAGCTATACGTGGTGCTATCAGCAGCCGATTCTCCGCTCAGATTATTTGTTAGATCTGCATTAATTATGTTTAGTTCAAATCTAAACATGTGCAAACACTCTGACTTACCTTTGAAACAGCAGCACAGTGAAGCAGGAGACCTGCAGCCTCAAGCCCCACATTGACTGTGTCTGCTGGTTTGTGGCCGTTACTCTCACTGACTGATGACCTTGTGATGTTTTAGAAGCGCCTCAGTAAGAACACAGTTTGATATGACTTCAGTTGATCTCGTGGTAAATTTAATGCTGCCATCTTCAGGAGTATCGTGTTAATGACGGCGGCCTGAAGAGGCGACGGTTCATAGTTAAACTTTGTTAATTAGCAAGTGTTTTTATCTCATGTATTATTGACTGTATGCTTTGATTCATGAAAAGGTTATTAAAGAAGAATAAGGAAGCTTCATGTGTAAATCAGTGTTTCTTGGACGCCCTCTGCAGACAGCGAGCAGACAGTTAGCTGCTGCTAACCATGTTAGCCTTGTTTTTAGATCCTTCTGATCAGGTGTCCTCCACCTCTGAATCAACAGACCTGATAATTATAACCCATAAAACACTGATGCTGCTTACTTCTGATAACCTCCACATGTCTGATAATTAAAGTCCTACGTCCAGTTTAAAGACAGAATTCAAACTATGAGTTAATGTCCAGCTACAACCTGCAGACCGGCTGTGTGATCTTTGCAGACCCAGTAAATCATGTCCAAACTTTCAGCGTTTTCAGCGTACATTTTATCCTCGATCGACATTAGTTGAGATTTGATTGTCCCAGATTGAAAGACGTCCGTTGGACACACAGGCTGATAGAACATGAGTAGAAGTTCAGTCTTACTGTAGAGATCTAATGGAACTCTTGGGGTCTAGCAGCAGATCTCTCAGGAGGATGCAGGACTCAGGACCCAGGCTGTTAAACTGCAGACTAAAGACAACAGAGACAGGCAACAATCACAACACACACACACACACACACACACACACACATGCTACACAAGCAGAGGAGTCATCCTAAAGCAGAGCTCAGAGTACAGGAGTTTAAAGTCCATCACAGTGAAACATGCACACACTGCAGGATATCATGAGAAGCAGTGTGTGTGTGACGGAGCATCGTACCACCTGTTGTGATGTCAACAATCAGAGACTGACTGACCTGCTGCACTGATGCTCTGCAGGGACAAAAACACAAGCAGGAGGCTGAACGAGTCAGAACGAGTGTACCTGTCAGCTTTCTGTCAACAGTAGCATGCTGGCTTATGTGAGCGTCAGGGCTTGAATGCTTCTTAGTGCTCCTCCTTCAACATCGGACGTTGTGCTGCGTCTCTGACGTATTAACATAAAATCCTGGGAGCGTGGAGGATTCGATCACATTACTAAATATTTGGGTAAACCTGCCGCTGATTGTCTGGAGGGATGGATCAGGTATAAGACAGAACTAAACTCCTGCAGTCTAAGCCTGGCCTAAGTCAAAGGTTCTTCTTATTGTCAACAACCTTCATGTATGTTTTTACTCACCACAGCTTGAGTTAAACAAACACTGTCCATGTAATGTGATATCACTGAAGCAGTGACAGAAGTAGTATAAATTGTGCAACACTCAGCAGAATGCAAAGACACATCCGTCCTCTCACAGATCTTCACTGCAAACCACAACACCACAGCGTCCCCGTTTGTCTCACTTGAGGCTGTGCACGTGTCTGAAGGTGGGCCACAGCATCTGCAGCATGTCATGGGTCAGGAGACAAGAGGACAGGTCCAGCTCCTCCAGGTGATAACTACAGAGACACCGAAGACCCACAACAGAAGTCAGAGACACTGATCAGCTGTAGTCCTGTCTACTATTTACATAGTGCACTATGTAATCATGGATGATTGCTCTTAGGTAATATGTTCAGGCCTTACACACAAACATTCTGTTAGCATGTCAAAACCAAACCCTAGGTTGAGTGTAATACACTTTTAGTTTGTGTCTACGTGCCCTTCATGCAGCAGCCTGTAAAAGGTTTATTTACTTTATTTACCAGCATGTCAGTTTAGATCAATAGCTTGTTTTTATCTGAGGGAGATCTGACCCAGACAGCAGACGTCAAGCACACGAGGCTTTAGCACACCTTCATTCTGCTTCCTGTTAAACGTTGAAGATGTACCGAGCTGGTGCACAATTATTTATCATAATAAAAGGAAAGTTTTCTACACAGAGTTCGTAAAGGTTTGTCTGAGTCAGGGCTGATGTTGCTTCATACACCAAGAATGATCCTGAACAGTCACACTGGTGCATCCTGGGTAATATGGCGAAAACTGTTATTTCATTGAGACCAACAGTTGAAGCTGTATTTCATACCGAACAGGTCACAGCAGACACAGCTTACCTTGCAGGTGTGCAGGAGAGCACAGAACTCAGAATGAAGCACTTGAGAGACGTCATGCGGATGTTGGTGAGGCGGATGGATCTGATGGAGGCCAGAACCTCTGCGGTCAGTCTCGGGTTCTGAAACTCGTACAGAAGAACCAGCAGGTCCATCAGCTCCTCTGGCGGCTGGGGTTTGCTCAGTTCTAGTAGCAAATGAGATTAGACCGAGTTAGAATAAATGACCCAAAGCCCTCCAGTGACTGGATTCTTTTGTGAGGATCTGTGAAGTGAGAGCAGAACCATCACTTGAACCAATCACCACTAGACCACAACCACTAGAACCATCACTTGATGACACTTCAGATTCAAATGATCAGATAAACACGAATACAAACAATTGTGTAGATTAGTGAAGGAGGAGAGGAGGACAGGAGGACAGGAGGAGGAGGACAGGAGGAGAGGAGAGGAGGACAGGAGGACAGGAGGAGAGGAGGAGGAGGACAGGAGGACAGGAGGAGAGGAGGAGGAGGACAGGAGAGGAGGACAGGAGGAGAGGAGGAGAGGAGGACAGGAGGACAGGAGGAGAGGAGGAGGAGGACAGGAGGAGAGGAGGACAGGAGGACAGGAGGAGAGGAGGAGGAGGACAGGAGGAGAGGAGGAGAGGAGGAGGAGGACAGGAGGAGAGGAGGACAGGAGGAGAGGAGGAGGAGGACAGGAGGAGAGGAGGAGAGGAGGACAGGAGGACAGGAGGAGGAGGACAGGAGGAGAGGAGGACAGGAGGAGAGGAGGAGAGGAGGACAGGAGGAGGAGGACAGGACAGGAGGACAGGAGGAGAGGAGGACAGGAGGAGAGGAGGACAGGAGGACAGGAGGAGGACAGGAGGACAGGAGGACAGGAGGAGAGGAGGACAGGAGAGGAGGAGAGGAGGAGAGGAGGACAGGAGGAGAGGAGGAGAGGAGGAGGAGGACAGGAGGACAGGAGGAGAGGAGGAGAGGAGAGGAGGAGAGGAGGACAGGAGGAGGAGGACAGGAGGAGAGGAGAGGAGGACAGGAGGACAGGAGGAGAGGAGAGGAGGACAGGAGGACAGGAGGAGAGGAGGAGGAGGACAGGAGAGGAGGACAGGAGGAGAGGAGGAGAGGAGGACAGGAGGACAGGAGGAGGAGGACAGGAGAGGAGGACAGGAGGAGAGGAGGAGAGGAGGACAGGAGGAGAGGAGGACAGGAGGAGAGGACAGGAGGAGAGGAGGAGAGGAGGACAGGAGGAGAGGAGGAGGAGGACAGGAGAGGAGGACAGGAGGAGAGGAGGAGAGGAGGACAGGAGGACAGGAGGAGAGGAGGACAGGAGGAGAGGAGGAGAGGAGGAGGAGAGGACAGGAGGAGAGGAGGAGAGGAGGACAGGAGGAGAGGAGGAGAGGAGGACAGGAGGACAGGAGGAGAGGAGGAGAGCTCTGAAGGAAGGAAGGAATCAGAACCTAAAAAGGAGCCTTAAACATGCAGACAGACACAACCTCCTGTGACCACTGCAGAGCTTTCACTGCTCAGGTCGTGTCAGAGACGACAGCTCTGTGGATAATTGGGCTCAGGTTGTAAAGCATGCAGTCGGCCATGCTGCTGCTCCTGCAGCTCTTTGTGTGCTGACTCAGGTGAAGAACAAAGAGGCCCAGGTGTGAACTGATGACACTGGGTCCTCCTGACTCATTATTGATATGGTGGACTTTAAGGGGCCGCCCTCCTATATAGAATCTTATTTAGTCAAAATATAAAGTTTATTAGGAGTGAGATCAAAGTTTATGTGTCACTTTTGAAATTGAAGTTCAGTATCATCAGGAGAGAGCAGGACATGCTGTTACCTCTGACCAGGTACTTCCTGAGCGCCCGGGTGATCTGGACCACAGTGGTGCTCTGAATGCTGCAGCCCAGCTGCTGGAGCAGCACACGGTTCCCATAATGCAACAGTCCTCCCATGAAGATGGGGTAGAGCTCAAAGGGTTGACCCTCACTGTGCTGCTGCGGCTGAGGGCCATGAACTCCCAGCAGGTTTTGCTCCACCTGGTCCAGCACGTCCTCGTTCTGGCTGTCCTCAGTGCGGAACAGCTCGGACGCCATGGTTCTGGCGATCCTGCCTTTGTTGTGGCTGATGATCCTGTCGTAGAGCTTCGGGAACAGCTTGAGGAGGTTGAACACGGCGAAGATCCGGAGCGGGATGAATTTGGAGAAGATGTTGACGAGTGCGCTGACGTCCTCGCCCGCCTGACCGATGGCCACAGACACCTGCTGCGTAAGCTTCTCCAGAGCCGACTTGTTCTCTCCCAGAACCACGTAGAGCGCTGCCAGGTACTCCTGCATGGCTGGGACAGCAAACACATACCGCCGCTCGTCGTTCTCACCGCCGTCCTCACTTAAATGTTTCCCGCTCTCCACACAGGGAGCCAGGAAGAAGTCCAGCACGTCGGTGCGGAACATGGCCAGCTGATGGAGCTCCTCGTCCGTCTTGGTCTTCCCTCCGATCCACTGCTCCAGCTCCTTCGCTGAGAAAGTCGTGCGTTTGTACGTCACGCCGTCAAACGCGATTTTACCGAGTGTACGGACGACATACAGCATCAGAGAGCTGTGGCTCTCCTGAAGCTGCACATTAGTCCCAGTCTTTGTTGCCAGCACCTCACCGCCAAAGTTCAGCCTGAGGAAGCTGGTGTAGATGCCAGTAAGTGTGCGGATGGGTGCATTAGCGTCGGTGAAATGCAGGAAGTGTAAGGTGGCACAGGTGAGCCAGCAGTACGAGGGCAGGAAGCAGGCAGCAGCCAGCTGGCTCTCTCTCTGCAGGTTGAGGTAAAGTAGCTCAATGAGAGCCTGGGCCTCCTGGTTTCGTGCCGTCTCCCCCGTCTGCTTCAGGAGGCGGCTGGTGAAGTACGCCCGCTGCCGGTCCGGGTCGTTGAAGCCACAGATCTGAGCGTATCGACTCACGTACTTCTGAGGGATCCGATCCAGAGCAGACAGCCTGGTGGTGATCAAGACGCTCGCCTGGGAACACAAACAGACAGAGTTCAGAGAAAAACAATGTTTCTAAAGAGGTTTTTTCAGCACTTTTGCAGACTCAGTTAATTTCATTGCTTTGCAGAGGCAGGAACACTGCATGTCTGTGAAGGACACATGAAGTTAATGAAAGCTTCTTAAAGTGATAGAAACATTTAAACTCAACACTTCCTGCAGATGTTTCACATTAACAGCCTGAAAGCAAAGCAGAGGAGGATTTCCATCCCGCTGCAGGGTGCTGCTCAGTAGGGCTGCGTATTGATCCTTTGTACTGTCTACCTGGTGCGACAGGTAGTAAAACATTTTCCATCTCTGCCATCAAAGATCTGATCAGAGTCGTGACCTCGTCTGTTCAACATGAAGACCTGGAGCTGAGGAGAGTGTTGGCTCCGGCCACAGCACTGCACTGGGTATTCTCAGATCGAGACATTGCTCACACTCTTCCAGGTGACGGTAACTCTGTGGCATCGCTGTCCTTCTGCCCTCAAAGTAATATTTACACTTCATCTAATGCTAGACGTCCAATCAGGACATAAGTATCTCTGCAGTGACGCTGGAGCGTCCCTCACCTCAGGCAGCAGGTACTTCCTCAGCAGGTTGACCACCAGCACACCCGGAGGCAGCGGCTCGTTCGGATCACTGCACAGCTCGGTGGCTCCGATCCTGAAGTCCAGCTTCATCTTCTCCATCCCGTTGAAGAGGAAGAGCACCTGCTTGGCCTGGTCCCCCTCCCCGCTCAGCAGAGGGTGTTTCCTCAGGTGGAGGTACTTCCTGCTCACAAGGTCCCGCAAGGAGGCCGCCCTGTGAGGGAGGGGTCTGTCACTCAGTGCAGATTATATATCTTTCATATCTTACATATTTTAATACATTATATTATCAGTTATATTTCATCTGTTATATTTTCTATACCTTATATTACCTGACATATATATTATGTATCTCATACATTATCTTGTGTGTCTTACTTGGACAGCTGTGAAAGGTCCTCGCAGGAGAAAGGCACCAGCAGCTTGAAGTGGGTCAGGGTGGTCCCGGTGCACCAGTCCAGCACCATCTTCCTGACCACCGTGCTCTTCCCGGTCCCCACGGCCCCGTACAGGAGCACGTTGAGGCCCCGGCCCTCACAGCAGGAGGCAGAGGGGTCCAGCAGCTGCCCCACCGCCACAGAGGGTCTGGAGGGGGCCGGGGTTTGCAGGGGGGAGCTGTGCAGTCCGGTGCTCTCCTCACAGGTTCTCTCCAGGATCAGAGGATCCACATGCATGGTCTCTGGGCTGAAGTAACCCCCAAACTGTTTCTCCTCCTGGGGGAGGTGGCTGAACCACAGGAACAGCTTCCTCCTGTGGATGTCTATGGGGTCTGCTGGAGGAGAGAAACAGGGCATATCTCAGACATGATAGAAATGATGGAACATATGTTTGACTGTTTCTTTGCTCCCAGCTGAAGTACTCGAGTAACTCCAAAACATTTGCTTCTGTCACTGAGAGCCCAAAACATGTAGAACAGGTTTAAAACACAGGAACACTTCTCTCCTCACTTATTCCTCCCCTTTCAATGCAGCAAGCATTTTGCAGCCACTAAGCATGACTGATGTTGGACTGTAGCTGGAGATGTCTGAATAATCGTTCTGTAGTTTTAAACCAAAGGAAGCGTGTGCTATGTTAAAGTGTGCACCTGGGTCTGAGCTGGTGGAGCAGAGGGTCCTGCAGTGAAAGCCAGCGGCCGGGCAGAGAGAGACCTCCACCCGGTTCTTCAGCCTCCACGCGGCCAGCAGCTGACTCAGCTGTCGTCTGCAAACACACAACACATCACACAGGTTGGTTCTGTTGTTCTCAATCTGGAAAGGTCACTTCAATCTCACAGAATTAAACTGATCCCAGCGCGCCGCACGGAACAGCTGGCATTAGGCTTCTTGCAGGTTGCAGCAGGTAAAGTGACATACCTCCGGGGCATTGACATTTACACAGCACAAAAGATTTCGCCCCGTAGCTCAACTTCGACTTGTTTGATTCTGCTCAGAGAAACTTCCAGAGAAAAACTCCACTGGCACGACAGGCTGCTGAGAGTGTGCTGGTTATTAAATATGTTTAGAGTTAGAAAACAGAGAACGTGATGGAAGAAGAAACGTTTTATCCCTCAGTGAATTACTGTTCTTTACTTCCTCATGTGATGAAGGTCCGAGATGATAACTGCTGACCTGTGCAACAAAAACACTTCCAGATAAAGTCACAACCCCAACACTTAGTTTCTTGGATCGGAGTCAGCTTCCTCCCCGTGTTTGGACGAGCTTGGACATGTCCGTTCACCCACTGAAGGTTGTTGTTGAGATCAAATAAAAGAGAGAGCATGTCGTCTAACAGCCGTGTGAAACAAGCATCAACGTCACAAAACATGAGCTGGGCTCAGTTCCAATAATTCAATCTGCAGCTGCTCAGTTTGTGTCTATAATCTGCTCAGTGACCTTTTTTAGGCTGATTAAATGTTATGGTTGGAAATATCGTCTCATATCTTCATGTCCATTATTTTTACGCAGATGATATTTCACTGTACATCTCTGTCTCACCAGAAGACCCCGGTGTAACGCAGGCCGGAGAGGAAACTGAACTCGAAGCAGGTTTTCATCAAAAACTTTGGAGTGATTTTAAACTCATTTTAAGGGCGTTAAACACGTGTTCTTCACATCAGGAACACGCCACAGTCGACCTTTTCCAGCCTCAGTCTCCAGCCTGTCACCGCTTGTTCTGTGAGCGCTGAAGGCTCATCTGTGATTTCACAGCAGTTTTTGTTTGTGAGCGACTGAGACAAGCGCTCCATCAAGCCATCTATGAGCTGAGAGAGCCGGGTGTCTTGAGACATCACTTCCTGTCAATATCTGTTACAGGAAGAAAATGTGTAAAAACAGGAAGACAGTCAGCAGCCATGAAATGCTCATTTCTCACTGTGCACATGTAAAGCTGTCCACGTGTGCAAAGCAGGATCCACATTGTTACATGTACACTGTGCTGCTGCTCAGCTGCACGGAGGACTACTCTCTCACTGTACAGTGACTGAGATCAGACACACACTTCAGTAACACAGCCTCTGATTGGTCAGTCGACTGAACACGAGGCATCAGAAGGCGGCCAAGTGGACAGCTAACAGTTTCCAGCACGTAAACACGGATACATAATCACCAGAAGACATCGAGTGTTGGATTTATTGTCACAGATTCACTGAATTCAGTCTCATTAACGTCTCTGGTTAGAGGTCTGATCAGGACGCTCAAGAGAGACGATCACACGGAGCCCCGCCCACATGACAGACCTCACAGGATCAATATTTTGGATATCACTGAGTGAGTTTGGTGACATAAATGACTTCACGCGCCGGGGGAAATAAGATGACTATAAGTTGACATATGGACCTCACCACCCAAACAGTCTGTAAAAACTAGCTGCTATAAAAAGCTGCAGTCTGTTTTCTTTAATCAGCTCACCCCCTGCAGCGGCTGTCCTGTGTCTTTGTCTTATTTCACTTAAGTGTTATTTATTAGTTTAACATTTTATAGTTTCATAGAAGTGCTCTTTTTACCCTCAAAACATGTTCCTGTATCGCTGTTCATTTGTGTTCTTTATTTCCTGTCGGGTGTGTTTGAGTTGTTCAGTGAAGCACTGCGGCTGCGTGTTTGTAAAAGAGGTGCAATAAAAAAAAGTACAGTTGATTTCGTTGTCGTGTCTGTTCCAACGACGTGATCAAAGGACACATTTATTGATGTACCAAATCTAGCCGCACTGCTATGCTAACAAACAAACGTGGGTGTGTCAGTGGAATCTGTAACCAGTGCAGGAGGTTCCTTTGATAACATCACACAAGTATAATAATTAATCTGAGCGTCTGACAGAACATCATGCAGCAGACGGGCTGCACAGCTCACATCATAGAGTGGTGAAGTGCATTCACATGAGCGTGACCTGTGAAGCACCGATGTGACGAGCAACAGACACAGTCCTGCTAATAAACTCATGATCCCACTGAATAAAACTATTCTTTAACATTCTTTTTATCTCGGATGGAGGTTGTGAAAGGGTCTGCGTCTGCTTCAGGTGCTGATGATGGAAATAAAAGCAGATATTTGTGTAACCTACATACAGCATAATGTGTAATAAGGTCAAAGGACTCAAATGACAGCGTGTTGAGGCGAACACGACCCCACCACACCCATCATCAGGGCTGAGTGAGGTCAGCTGAATGCACTAAATGTGTCACTCTTATTTAATAAACATCAAGCTGTTCAAGGACAGAAACATTTCTGTCATCACAGATTAGTCACTGCATCGACACTCCAACACTGACCTGTCAGACGTTTAGTGTCAGGAGACATCATCACAGCTGAAAAGTATGAAGTGTTAACGCCTACTGGAAAACTTCACTGTGAGAGAGCAGAGTCAGTCTGATGTGTAATCAAACTCCAGGAAGATTCACTAAAGAATAGTTTAACCTCTGCACCCCAAATCCTGAGAGACAGACATGTGAGCCTCAGTATTAGTATCAGTTACTCACCTGTGCAGTGAGCTCATCCTGCCGTTCAGCCTCTTCACGTCAGGGAGCACTCTGGGGAAAACAGTTAGCATACACAGTGAGACAACTCCTCAGTTGTAAAATTCACATAATAATTATCAAAAAAATCCAAATGAGGCCAACACTAAAGTCCAAAGCCTGCAGTTCCTCTGGTGTCCACTTGAGGCTGTCTCCAGCAGTGAGTCAGTCCCCATAGAGCCCCATGTTAAACTTTACAGCAGAAATAAACATGTTTACAGCCTGGTACAAAAAACAGTTTGGGTCTCTATAGCTCATTTCTCTCTTCATGACAACTGTACGGGGAGAATCTTTATACAGCTCACCTGTTTACATTATATTAAGGCTTAAAGTGATGCAGCATTAGGGGCGTGGCCTCTTTGAGTGACAGCTGGGAGCTGCTAGCTGTCTGCTAGGTGTCCCCTCAGCTAACTCAGTCACTGAACGTAACCTCTGGGCCGTGTTTGTGCTGTTGGAGCCTTTTGGAGATTTGTTCATGTAAATATCAGACAGATAATCTGTGTGTGCGCTTTATTGGACGAACAGACCGTCCAACACGTCTCACACACTGCTTTATTATTTTATTATATGTTAGCACTGATTAGCAGCTATCTGTGTTTGTGCTCACCATACCTGCTTGTTAGCTCGTTCGCTGTTTGTCATACATTCATGAAATAAATTAATAAACAACTCTAATTTGTTACCACCACAAATAAATTCTCATTCTATCACAATAACAATAGTTAACTAACTCATTTGCCAGCTAATGAATTAGCCTTCACCCTCTCATCCAAATATGTTCACTACTGGTTCCAAGATGGAGATCAATTCTGTGTTCTAAATGTGAAACTATCCGAGCAGCTCGTCCTGATGTGGCCTAAATGTAGTCTGCAGTATGCAAACAAAAGCTACATGTGCAGAATGCCAACAATACCTGGATGTCGCTCTGATTTGGAAAAAATCTCCAGGATGCATCGGACCAGTCTACCTTGCCTACTGTATCCCACAATGCAAAGCGCGGGAACGCCACAATGGCAGTTGAAATGGCAGATGTCAGCAGAAGAGCAGAAGGGGGCGCTATAGCTAAAGAAGCAGCTGTTTGCTATTGGCAGGCTGTTGTTTACTTTCGCTTTCCAAAACTGCAATACTGCAAAACACATGTGAACAGCTCCGTACTACAGACTACCGCCCAGCGCAGTATGTAGTATGTAGTATATATCATGGTGGCTTACACCCATTACATCCATTACACAATCTTCAGTATGAGCATGAGCAACAGGATGCTGACAGCAGTTCACATAGTGGCCACCGGTGTCACTAATAGGCTAAAGATTTTCTGGAACTCCACATCTCACCTTACACCAGCAGAGAGTTACAAGCGTTTTTCTGATGTTATAATTAAACTTAGCATGTCATCATCATAATGTGTTGCTTTAAAGAAGCTGGGAATATGATGATACAAGTCTTCCTTTAAGGGGGCGGACCTCCCTGACCACCCGCTCTACAAACCGATGATCCGCCCTTGAGTTAGAGAGTTACAGGTTCATACAGAACTAGTGAGAGGACAGAGCGTTGAATTAATGTAGGAGATAAATATGCACCTGTCAGCTAACGTCAGCGCCACATATATTATTGTCACCGAGTTTAAACTAACAATCAGTTAACGCTGTAAAGTATAACTGAAATGTCATGTCATGGAAAATAAAAGCACATAAAGTTACACACCGGGGTCCTCTCTTGCTGCGTCCTTGTTTCCCGCCGTCCGCTGCTTCCGGTCATCGAGGTTTAAATCACATTTATCTAGAGCGTTCTCTGATTTCTGTTTCTATCTGTTGAATAAATCACATTCTGTCATGGTTTATGTTCTCCGCCGTGTTCCGCTACACAGGCGATAAGCTGCAGCACTAAACATCCGGAAGTAACGTTTCAGAATAAGAGTCACCTTTTCTTCTTCTTCGGTTAGTTTAATGGTGGATGGTAACAAGCGTTAAAGGGTCATTACCTCCACCTACTGTGCTGGCGTGTGTAAAACTCAGATAGTTGTCTCTTTATCCTTTCTCCGTATATTTCATACTTCTGTTTGTTCTGATGAATGTTTCCCAGTTTAGTGTCCTAACACAAGTGTAGATATGAGTGTTTGCTCTTTGTAATGTTTATAGCTTTTCTCCAGTGGACCTCAGTTCTCCCACTCTATGCTTAATTCTCTCAATACTTTACCAATAACCACTCACAGTTGGGTGTGTTATCCATTATGGCCACCATCTGAAACGTTTTAAAGTTCACATATCCTTGTAAACAGCCCTGTGTTTAAACGAGTAGTTCTGGAACATTCTGGTGCATGGTATTCCCACATTCCAAATAATTTTAAACAAATAAATGATCATCACATTTTTCCGAGCTCTCTGGAAAAAAAGGCAACTTATAGGGATAAAAAAACATAGAAAAGCAGGGAAGTCCAGGAATGATAAAACCGAAAGATTGTAAGAAAAAACACTTTTTCAGCTGAACATACTAGTAAATTAGTTAATTTATTAACACACGTTTCTTTTCTTTAAATTTATTGTCATTCTTTTTTCTTCTGCCAGCGGTTGTTTTTAACCAGCATCTTTTCTGAAAAGCAGTTGATCTCCTGTAGAGCATCAGCGCCATCTTCAGGCTGAGGGGGAAATCAGGACAACATTTTGCATTTCTTCTACACTGAAAAAAGAAAGATTATAATGTGCTTTTTTTTGGATGCAAAGGTTTGCTAATGTAAATCATACGTTTGTATTTTGAGAATCAAAATGATGAAAATAAAGTCAAACTTTTAATAAGTGCCGTGTTTAATAAATATAAAGATATATAAAAAAGATATATATAGATAAGATATAAAGATTTTTTTTTAAATATAATTGAAATAATTTTTGATATTTCCACTTTATTTTCGACATTATGACTTTATTTAAGAGATGGACATTTATATTCAGCATTTCAACTTTGAAAGCTTTTATTTTTAAACATATACACTTTTTCTTGACATGTTGATTCAATTCTGGAAAAAAAAAGACCTTGTACTTTTTCTTCTGTTAGTGAATGTTGTTCATTTCCGTCTTATTCTGAAATAGAGCGACCGGAAGTACCGTCCTCTCTCTTGTCAGCAGCACGCAGGCGGATTGACGGATCACGCAGGCGGTTTGACATCACGCAGGCGGGTTGTCAGTGGTACTTGAAGCTGCTGTCAGCCTCCATTCTGCCTGTCAGCCTCAGCACCATCGTCGTGTCCTCAGCATGGCGTCAGATGAGCTCGCGCGGAAGCTGCAGTCGCGGCTGGTCGTCACGCAGGAGGCTGCGGAGCCGAGGCCGGAGCCCGCACACAGCCCGCAACGAGCCAGACCGCAAGAGCCCGAAGCAGCCTGCGGGGAATCAGCCTCCGAGCTGTCCGCCAAACTGAACCGCAGGCTGGACATCCACCAGGGCAATGCCGCTCCACGACCGACCCGCGTCTTCAACCCGTACACCGAATTCAAAGAGTTCTCCCGCAAGCAGATCAAAGACATGGAGGCGATGTTCAAACGGTAAGACCGCCGCGGATTCTCCTGTCTGTGCTTATAACACATGTAATAACAGTGTTTACGGCGCGCGGGGATTTGGACTGAATGAACATGCAGGGTCAGAAGCTCTTGATGAGATTACGCTGCTGCTGCTGACGTGAAGCCTCCAGGTGAAAGCTGTGTGTGTCACTGACTCACACTGACTCGCTCCGAGTCACTGCAGGGCCTCCGCACGCGGTTAATGCGGTGTCGTGATCACACAGACCTGGAGCAGCTCCCACTCTGACGTGCACACCTTTCACTTACACTCACGGTTTAAGCCTTATTATGTTTATATGTGTGAAAATATATGGAGTCCCAGATCTGCCATTAACAAGCAAATATTATCAGTAAATAATAATTATAGAGTGTTTAATGATTTTCTTATTTTTTAGTTCCTTAACTTCTCTTCATATTTAAGTTGTAGAATATTTAATCATTTTAGAGCAACATCTGGAAACTGTTGTTGATAATCAGTTACTTTGGATCAATCTAGTAGATCAGTTAATCAATTATTGACAACTGACGCCTCACTTTAAATGTTTTACATTATAAACCGTGTGTGTGTGTGTGTGTGTGTGTGTGTGTGTGTGTGTGTGTGTGCGCATTCAGGGGTTTTCCTGTTTTTGCTAATCTGGAACTGATCGGCTGCAGGAGCCGTATTTGTCAACAGAGCTGTCAATCATCATTTTGACAGCATCAAATAACTAATTAAAAGTAAACTTGTCAGAAAAATGAACACTGTGACATAAATCAGCATGATAAGAACTAACTATAATGACAGAAACCATGTTTGAGAAAAATGTATTTGACGTGTATTTTGATTTTATAGTTTGACTCATGTCCCATCTGTTAACATGGAGGAGGCGGGCTTTATGACACATAGTGCAGCCAGACAGCAGGGGGCGACGGAGAGGGTTTGGCTTCACTTTTAGGGAGCGGTCATGTCGGCCATCTTTTTGTACAGTCTGTGGTTTATACACACACACTCGACTGTCTGACCTCTGACCTCCTTCCTAGCCATCTCTAAAACCTGATTCAGGATGCACTCTTCCTGAGCGTGATGACCTTAACTGCTCCTCTTCATCTTCGTCTGCCCATAAAATATTGTTGTTTCCATTTCCTGTCAGTGTCCGTGGATAATGAAGTACAAACATAGACTGTCATTAATATACATTCAGGCACATCTGCTTCCTTCAGCAGGATATTACTGATCAGAATCAGTCCAGCTGTTTAATGTGTCCCTGAGGCACTTCTCTTATATAAAGGGACCATGTTTGGACGAGAGGGCGGAGCTAGAGCGAGAGGTTAGCAAGGGCTAAGTTATCAAAGCTAAAGAGTACCTGTGGCTAATTCAATAGCTGGCTTATTAGCTCGTTAACCATCGTGTTTCCCACAGAGTGAGATTCTTTTTGTAGCTAACCTGAGTTAGAAATGAGCTATAGAGACCCAAACTGTTTTTGTACCAGGCTGTAAACATGTTTATTTCTGCTGTAAAGTTTAACATGGGGCTCTATGGGGACTGACTCACTGCTGGAGACAGCCTCAAGTGGACACCAGAGGAACTGCAGCTTTCAGCTGTGGAGGTTTTTGCTTGGTCAGAATATCTTGTTGTTTTTCATGGCGGGTTTATGGAGGCGTTTAAGGTTTCTGTTTGCTTCTCTGATCAGCAGACTCTGCACTCATATCTGGAGTCCTCAGTCTTCTTGACCTCTGACCTTTGCCCTGTTAGCTGTGGGCTGGTGGTGAGTCAGATGATGGTGGCTGCCCTTTCCTTACACTGTGCTCATTGTTTGTGTTTCACTGATTGAAAAGGAGCATGTGGACAGGCTGCAGCAGAGTTCTCGCTGCGTTTCAACACAACCTGATTTCTAATCTCCAAACTTGTTTGTCCTTCGGGAGCTTCGGTTACGTCTGTCTCAATCTCTTACTTCTGTTGCTGCGCTGATCCCATTCACACAGTCCACAGTCCCATGGGGCATCCACCGCCTGCTGACCCACTTTCCTCCTCTCAGAGCTTTGGGCTTAGAGGCATATTTCAAATGACGACATTTTATCAAGCTCTAATCGACCGAGAATTTTAATTACAAACAGCCGCTTTGAGTGTTTCCTGATCTGCCCTCGTTCCCTGACTCATGTACCAAAGTGAATCGTGTGTTTTGGAGGGACAGGAGCATCTTTTTCTCCATGTTCTGAGTCTTGAAACATGTTGGAGAGCTCTTCCGGCTCAGCTGATCTGAATGGGTCGAAATGGGGGGAGATGGAGAAGAATACGAGCAGAGAAAGTGAGTTCCCTGGTGCCAAAAGCTCAGGCATCTATAATTAACAAGGAAGCTGCAGAACAATGCGGCTCAGTCCGGACCGAGCCAGGCGACGTGGCATCAGGTCACTCTCAAATGAAGCACTAAATCTCTTAATTGTTTGAGCTTGTGGATTTAAAAAGCAGTTCAGCAGCAGCCCCATACTTTAAACCCTTCCTCTCCGATGTGCTGTCACCGCTGTCATCGTTTCATCGTCCGGTTCCTCTACCTGACGGGACCAGGAGACGTCAGAGAACACAGTGTCCGTCCTCGCCTTGTTTCCTCAGCTGTGGGCGGGGCATGTAGCAAACATGTCATGTGGGAGTTACAGTAATTACCAGTTTCAAAATACTGTTGACCTCAACATTCAAAACACACACACACACATTTCACACATTCCTCCACCCCCACACACACATTACAAAACCCTAAAGTCTCGCTCGGGGAACAGGACAACAGAATGAATCTCAGATATGTTCCAATGAGAAGAGGTCAGAGGTGAACCTTATGCGTCAGGTTAAAACGATGCAGCTGACATTAATGTGATCGCATCAGGGCACCACAATGCGCACAACTGTTGTTACGTTGGATTTGCAGAGTCAAATATCTGAAGATTAGAGATTACAACACTGCCACCTCGTGGTCGGGGTTTGAACACAACACAGATTGAACCACTGCCAATCATCTTTACGTATACACTATGGCTCATACAGTGTTTTTGAGATACTCTAGCCGAGCGTATCAGCCTCAGAGTGACGGACAGTTTAGCAAGCGTTTAGCGCAGACTTCCTTCTCCGTGCGCTGCACACAGACGTTTTTTTCTATCGTCATTTTTTGTATTACACAAATGTAAAGTTTGTTTAAGTTGGTGCCTAGAGAGAGGCCACGGCTGGAACACAGGGTGGAACACAAGAGGAAAGAAAAAGTCTAAATATTCGTAATGAATTTGCCCGACTCTGTAGAAGCTCGATGATTCTGTGTGCCTTTAGTAATGCCTGGATATCTTCACTAAATGCATGTTCATGTTATCGTAGAGACTTTGAGTCTGAACGAATATAAAACCTGCTTCATGCTAGTGCTGCTGTTTCTCTGTTGTTTGTTTTGTTAGCGTGCTGAAATGTTGCAACAGTCTTATATCACATTAGTAATCTGTCATATAAATACCAGTGGCATGCTAACAAGTATGCTAACACACCACAACAAAGAGCCTGCTGTGTCTCTTTTTGTAACAACTTTATTTGTTTACCAAATCATGAAGGACAAACAGGACAAACAGGAAATGAACAGACTTTCATGAAGATATAAAATAAGTGAGGATGTGCTGTGCCGTGCCGTGCCGTGCCGTGCCGTGCTGCGTGCAGGCTCGTGGTCACATGGCAGCAGGGGAACACACCCGGCTTCAGCCTCTGGCATTCCTGCGCTCCCACAAAGAAGAGCCAAACCGGTCCAGGCTGCCTTTGTGTCCCCGGCCTGGAGCGCTGTGCCAGGAGAGGAAGACCCCCCTCCCACCTCCCCTCCCCCATTTTAATCAGCCCATTATGCAAATGAAGGCCTAATTGTGCTCACTTCCACCCTGGTTACAGTTAATGAAAAGAATCACAATGAGCTAAAGATGCTAAATGCTACGCCTCTATTCTCCTGTAAGACCTCGTGCAGTCAGCAAATCTACTGAATACATGAACATTGCTTCTTCTGTGTTTGTGTGTGTGTGTGTGTGTGTGTGTGTGTGTGTGTGTGCGCGTGTGTGCGTGTGCGTGTGCGTGTGCGTGTGCGTGTGTGTGTTATAAAAGTCCCTTCATAAGCCTCAGGCCTGTGATGCTGCTGTCTGTATGTGGTTCATCTTTCAGCCTGCAGGTGTGTTCACGTTTACTTTGTATTGTAGTGTTGTGTCATTTATAATGTCGGCCTCGTATCAGTCCTTCTGTCAGACGCTCAGTGATTCTGCACTCTGGAGTTACGACTGGTCCAGAACATCATCAGTCTCCTGAAGCTTAATCTCAGTACCAGCAGGGTTCTGCCTGTTCACTTGTGGTCCTGGTTCTGATGCTGTGGTACCGCTTGTCTGATGGCAGAAGAAGGAGTGTGTGGAGGGGGTGTAGTGGGTCACAGTTCTCTGCCCCCCCCTGCAGGGCTTGTGATGTTGCAGGTGTGCACCAGGGGTCCGTTTCACAAAGAAGGTTCAACAAACTCTGAGCCTAACCCTGGACTCTGAGTTGATCTACTCTGAGATAGGAAACTCTGAGTTTTCGGTTCCAGAACAGCTGATCAGAGTTAGTTCAATCAACTCTGAGTCGGTTCACCCGGAGTTAAGTGCGTGCACGCTGACTGTAAAAAGCCAGCATTAATGGAGCCCCGACACCACGAGTCACCATGGCAACGGTACACAAAAAGATGTCCTCCTACGTCACACCAGCGGAGCTCGAAATCCTCGTGCGGACGTTCAGCGAATACGAGCATGTTTTTAGAAACATAAAGTAACACGGCTGCAGCTGCAAAAGAGAGAGAAGCAGCGTGGGAAGAAACTGCTGCTCGAGTAAATTTGCAAGTTTGAACTGGTCTATTTATTTAATACTTAATCACGACCGGAAGCTAAAATTTATATTAATTTAGGAGCAATGCAGCGGGAGAAAAACGTAAATGGAAGCACTTCAATCATATTTTAAATATGAAACAGATTAAATATCATTCAGTGGCTGTTTTAATGAGCATCAGCTTTATCCCTAACATGATGCTGACTTCACATACATTATAATTCATGTTGATTAAACTGAATGTGTTAGTTTAAAAAAAAAAAAAATCCAATAACTAACGGCGTCTTATTTGAGCGCTCTCGGCAGTGGTGGTGGAAAATCTACAAATGATGACTTTGACACAGATTTGTCTTTTGATTTTTTTTATCATAAAAATAAAAGACTTTTGCAAAGCGGTCAGAGCAGCACAGAGACGCAACTTTTCTTCTTTTAATTCGGTAACCGCTCAAACACACGCGTGAGACGGGCTGAATGAATGAGGAAGTCGAATGAGGGTTTTATATTCTAGAGGGAGGAGACAGAGCGAAACTCTGAGTTTCCTGAAGAAAACCTGCTCACGACCAGGTGAGGTTCATAGAGTCTGTTACTACAGTAACTGACCGAGAGCTTAAGTTACCTCTCTCTGTGAAACAGGCTAGAGTTACCCCTCTTTCTCTGGTTTGAGTTACCTCCCTTTGTGAAACGGAAAACTCAGAGTTTCCCTCATTTCAGGGTTAACAGACTCAGAGTTTTCAATAAACCTGCTTTGTGAAACGGACCCCAGGTGGTTTTGCAGCACGTGAGCACAGACTTGCCCCTGCAGCAGGTCCTGAGGATGTTGGCGGGGTGCGATGCTTCAGGTATATTGCCCCAGTGTTTTTTACAGATGAAGCTGCCTCACTTTAAGGTTCTGTTTGGATGTTTGAGTTTAGGACTGGTGAGACTGCAGCTACAGATTTAAATGTTCACACTTCAGCAGCCTTGTTGTTGCCTTTAATGATGCCGTCTAAAAGGTCAGTAAATGTGCATCATTACAGAGCATCAACCTCCTGACAGCAAAGCAACCATTAGAGCTGATGTTACATCTTCATTATTTACAGGGCCGTGAGCGCAGATAGAGACGGAGCTGCTGTGATAGAAACTGTGTCTGCAGGAGAGACTCTTCTCTCTGCCTGATTACATGTTTCTGCGTCTCTTCACCAAAAACATGTGACTCCATCTGATGAAGCACAAACCACAACTGACGACAACAACACGACTCCTCCACAGAGGCCCACATTTTAAATCTGCCTGAGCTGACGTGATTTATGATTTCAGTGACGGAGAAGAACCCACAGTCTGTGCAGTGAGTCAGTGATCATCACTTAAAGGTCCTTGTTTGAGTTTGTTTGTGAGAGGAGGCTAACAGAAAGAATCCATACAGAAACAAACAGATAAAACCTTTGATTAGCTGATAGCTTCATGTTAGCGCTGTGTAAACTTGCTGACTAGCACGGCGGACAAAGCCCTTTAAAAACACTCACTGAAGTCTGAAAGTGCTGCAGAAAACAAAAACATTCACAGTAAACGTGCTGCTCCCCCTGGTGGCCGGGAGGCTTCTGTTCACGCGATCTGCAGCACGTTAGCTGTTTGTTTTTTCTGCTGGTGTTTAAAGTTGGATAGTCTTTGTCCCTGAGGTGACAGCCCGGTTCTCCTGATGCAAATCTTTGTGTCCATTGTAATGCTCTTCCCTTTGGCGGCCATCTTAACCCCATTAAGCCCCGCCTCTAGCGGCCACAGCGATGCTTCTGTACAAAGATGAGACCGAACGATGATCGCATGTGGACACAATATTTAGCATTAAAGCTTCCATATTATATTAACCTTGAAGCAGCCATGTATGATGTTGTTGTTGTTGTCATACTGCACTGCATTCTGGGATATCTAAGCCGGCATAGTGTCCAGTGTGTGTGTGCATGCTGTGTTTCCCCACAGACAGAATGCACTTCACACTGAGCACACTGAATACTATGTAAGTGTAAAACCGTGCACAGCTGTGGTCACTGTGGTCACAGCAAGTTGTAAGACTACAGGTCCCAGAATTCACGGGTCTGAAAACACTTGTCAAACAGCTGGTTTCCAGCAGCTCCGTGAGAGGACGAGCAGCTGTCCATCAGCAGCTCGGCTCTCTGCTCCGCCCCCTCTCTCCGGGACAGAGGAGTGTGTTCCGAGTGGCTCCTGTTTAGTTACTCCTCATTTTAAATACATGAAATAACTTCTGTTTCAAAAGCAGAGTCACGACGACGACGCCTCAGCCTCTGAGAGCAAAGGTGCATTATGGGGTTTCTGCTGTAGACAGCAGATTGATGAAGGATGCTCATGTGCTGCTCAGTGTTACAGGCTGGAGTCAGAGCTGAGACACGACGTCTGCGGCCCGACTGTTAGCTGCACTGATGTCACTTTACAGAGATTAATAACATTTCTTAATGGACGTCCAGGTTGCAGGTTTGCGTCACAGCCAGAACGTATCACTTGTTGTTGTTGTCCTGCAGCCACAGCTGAAACACTAGCTGCAGATGTTGGTGTACAGACGGGAAGCAGAACGTTTCAACACTGTGGAAGTCTCATTCATTCAGTGCAGCACCTGTCATAGAATATCGCATGTTATCGTATCCTTTTATAGAGATTATAGCTAGCTTAATGCTAATAACCTGTTTAATATCCGCGCAGCTTTATAATCAGCTTCACAGTGTGTATCAGGGCCAGTATGACCCACTGAGGATCACTGCTCGTGTGTGTGTTCGGATGTTACCAGAGTGACAGACGTGATCGTAGTGAGAGAACAGAAACTGTTTTCTCTGCAGCAGATTTTTTCTGGTTTCTTCTTCAAAGACTTTGACTGTTTTGTGCCTTTTTAAGAAGCTGGAGCCAAACAATGAACGGGTCTCTGGCCTGATCAGATTAGTCTGAGAGTGAGGTCAGCAGGCCTCATACTTCAGTATTCACACACACACACACACACACACACACACACACACAGCTGCTGAAAGCTTCTATAAATACTCCTCCTGTCAGACGTAAGCCTCAGCGGCTCTGCTGAGGATGATAACAGAGTGCAGACGTGAGAGAGCTGAGCGTCTGAGAGGAGCACGCTGCTGCTTTCAACTGATGCTGAGCAGTGATACAAGAAGAGCTGCAGCGGGCTCACAGGTCAGAGTTCAGGTGTGGATGATGTAGTCACATGGAAGGTCATCATCGTGACATCCACTGCGGCTGCTGCGTTCCACTGCCGCTTCGCCCTGTGACACGTTATGTGCCTGCTATCACTGTAACACCTGGCTCAGTACACTGAAGGAGTCCTAACATGAACACAAGCTGAGCTAACGTTAGCTCGCTCTGTGCTAGCACCTCACTTCATAATTTACACCACTTCCTGTTTACGCTCTAAAAGTTTAGTCTCTGTGTGCAGCTAGAAGAATACATTATTGATCTGTAGTCTTCTGTTTGGGAGGAGAAGAGGCGAGCGGCTTATTCGGGCTCATGATGTCTGATCGGTGCGCTGACACCTCGTGCTGCACGTTCAGCTGTATTTAAATATCAGCACTGGAATCAGAATGATGTTAAACCTTCATGAGGACCTCGTGGGATGTTTTGGATGCTTCGATTGATTCTTCAGAAACAACCAAGTGCAGCACAAACAGCTGATACGTCTGCACAGGTGTTAGCTGTTAGCTAGTTAGCAGTTTAACTTCATCACCATAGAGTCTTTCATCACGATCATGCAGGGTCCCAGAGGGCGCTGCGAGACCAAACTGAAGCTCCACGTGAAGGTGAGTCCCTCTGAAGATCCCGAACCTGCAGCTGTCCGTCTGTGTTGTGTTCAAGTGTAACAGGAAACACCAGCACACAACACAAGAACAACGAGCTCACATGTTCCAGTGGTGTGTGCTCACAGTCTGGACTCTTTGTTGATGATGATGAGATGTTCACTTCTTAGGCTCCAGAGGACGCTGTGTCAAACTGTCCCACACAGAGGGACACGTGCAGGGCTACATCAGGAATCAATCACTGTCGTCTGTGAAGGTTCTCATCCAGGTCCAAGCTTGAGTGACGGACGGAGCTGGAAGAGAAGGCTTCTACGGGTCATATTTGTAGCTCCGCCCACCAGGCACTTGGGTGAAACGTCCAGCTGCCTTCTGGATTAAGCTGAGAATCAATCACTGTCACGCTTTGTTCACTGCAAGGCCGCAGGCAGAGCATGGTGTATGTTTCATGCACATGGGGCACATGATAACCTTGTGTTTGTCAGGGGCCTCCAGAGGACAGTCATTCACATGTTCTGCACCAGAAGGACCCAAGATGGCCTCCTCCTGCACACGGGGCGACTATAGAAGGCACCGATTAATGTCACATTTTATGCACTGCAAGGTCACCGTAAAGAGCACGGTTTGTTGCACATGCGGCTGCTGTAGAAGGAACATTATAACCTGTCAGGGCCTAAAGGGCGTAGAGGAGCCTGCGCTCAGTGTTGACGTTACAGGGACCAGAGAACGCGCTGCATGCAGGGACATGAACATGCTGAACATAGTTTTAATAAAAAGAGATTTATTTAATGTACGTGCTGCTCTGTGGATTAGCTCCAAGAACAGACTCTGACCCTGTGTGTGTCTCAGAGGAGCTGTGGAGTGACATGCTGTGTGTGTGTGCGTTCTGTGTTTGCAGGTATGACACAGGTAAAGACGGCTTCATCGACCTGATGGAGCTGAAGCTGATGATGGAGAAACTGGGAGCTCCTCAGACTCACCTGGGCCTGAAGAACATGATCAAAGAGGTGGACGAAGACTTCGACGGAAAGCTGAGCTTCAGAGAGGTGAGGGAGCAGGTGGAGCGGATACCTGTGTGAGGCTTCACACACCTGAGGGAGCTTAATATCACTCACACAACAAACCCACAGGGAGCTCAGTGTGTGGGAAACACATGATGATGGTGCCTCATCTTTACACGTCACAACTAAAGGTCAGGTGTGAACGTGAGCAGCTGTGTGAGCTGAGCTTTAACCTGTTCAGACACAGGTGAGGTCTAAATCCCTCACTAGGTTTGGAAGTTATCGCTCTCTTCAAAGCCACCAGACTCCATTGAGAAAAACAGCGATTTAAGTGTGTAGGACACAGGAGCTGCTGCCGCCGTCAGTCACTGTGTTTGTGTTGAACACTGTTTATACCTGAGAGTCACGTTTACATCAGAGACACACACACACACACACACACACACACACACACACACACTCACACACACACACACACACACACACACACACACACACACACACACACACACACACACACAGCTCACTTTGGGCTCGTGTGGTTTTGTCACACAGACGCGGTGAATCACACGAACACAGAGAATAAGGACGTGCGTCCTCCTCCGCTGAATGTCTTCTTCTTCTTCCTCTTCAGTTCCTGCTGATCTTCCGGAGAGCAGCAGCTGGAGAGCTGCAGGAGGAGAGCGGGCTGATGGCTCTGGCCCGTCTGTCTGAGATCAACGTGTCCACAGAGGGAGTGATGGGCGCCAAGGACTTCTTTGAAGCAAAGGTACTCCACGTTTACGCCATGACACCTTCACAGACTGTGTTCAATCATTGATTGTTCCTCAGCAGATTATTGCAGCCTTTCATGAAGGAAACATAAAATCACAAAGTCGCCTTTACATCAAAGACTTGATATCTGGTGTTCTGAGGGAGCGACGTGAGTTAGAGTTCCTCATTCCAGGTTAAATCCAACAGAAGGTGTAAAAACAAGAGGAACACGAGGAGTCAGGAGGAGTCGCACAAAACGAACTGACACTGAGAGGGGAGCACAGAGACTGAGGAGACCCTGGAGGTGGGGCTCATCAGACACAGGTGGGGCTCATCAGACACAGGTGAGGCTCATCAGACACAGGTGAGGCTCATCAGACACAGGTGAGGCTCATCAGACACAGTCTCCAGCCCAAAGCCTGAGCACTGTACGTGAGTGTGTGAGGGTTTGAGATCTGCATGACGATGAGGAATGGGACGCACTATCATGACATCACACGTTGCCTGGAAACCAGATGGACCATTAAGTCAGCATGTGTGTGTGTGTGTGTGTGTGTGTGTGTCAGAGAGCCTTCATGTTTAATCATGTGAAGACTTAATTGCTGTCACTCACAGATAATCGTATTTGGGATCCCGTCACCGTCCACGCTCACATAGTTTACATTTATTTTTATTTTTTGGTCAAACTTTATTGAACACGACTTTAATGTACGAACATTTGTTTACATGTAGCGGGGGGGCTGGACCACACGTTTGTATACGTCACTAAGTTTGCTATGAACTCTGGGTAAGTCCCACAGTGAAGTCTGCAGATATGCAGACTCACAGAAAGTCAGCATCAGAGCCCTCACACACTCTGTGATCTGACAGCGGGACAGCACCAAGCACGCACACACCCACCGGGAACGCGCCTCAAAGCCCGTGAGTGGTTGGGATTGGGCCAATCAAACAAGCGGGAAACACAAAGGCAGGAAGTGGATCAACACGAGAGACAAGGTGACAAAGTAAAACAGGAAGTGATCCAAACAATGAAACACAAATAAAATGCTTCACTAAAAAAGACTCGATCGTAACAAGAACACAGAAAGAAACTAAAAACAAACTAAACAATGAGAACTGAAATCATGTCTGAACCCAGAATACAGATCAAAGCCATCACCAGAATAACTCTTATAACTATAACTTAAAATAAACTATTTAATAATGAAAGTGTACATTAGACTGAAAGTAAAATCAAAGTGAGGTCAAAGTTCAGAACAAACCGTCTGACATGTGACGCAGCAAAGAGCCGTCACGTGTTTCAGAAGAAAACAAACACGATTAAAATGTCCTCAAAGTGTTTAAGACTTTTAAATGTTTAAATTAAAGACACGAGACAGTTAAACCTGCTGCCTCCTCTTCATGTCACTTCTCAGAGACATGAAACAATGCAGGGCCGCCACCTGGTGGCTGGGACCAGTTACTACAACAGTGATTTTAGTGTCCTTCGTGTTTGTTGTGATTAAAGGTGAAAAATCAAAGAGAGTTTAACTGCAGAGGTCAGAGGACATCAGATCTGTGCGACTCAAACACAGACACAAGCTGGGGAAGTAAAACCTGAGACAACCTGGGACACAACTCATCACATCCATCCAACATCAGGCTTTAGTGCAGAGGATCAGGGCAGTGTTTCTCCTGTCATCTCACACGTCACACCATGAGGAGGCGCTGAGTGTCACCAAGAATGAAAAATGTTTAACCTGTGGTGACACGCTGCGCAGCGGAGGAGAGGGCAAACAAAGCGCTCATAGCTGCTGAGTAAACACTTTGTAAACCACATGAATATGAGGAACAGAAAGTGTCGACTCCGACTTCTCGTTTCTCCTACGTCTCCTGAAGTGACTGAAGACGGCCCTGAGCCGTCAGCGTAGTGATGTCTGATCTGAGGTCTGACTCTGCAAACACAAAGTCTGGAAATCATCAGTTTAATAATAAAACTACATTTTAAACTTTCAGAGTTAATCATAAAAATAAGATTTATTGTAGTTCTTTTACAGTTTCATTTTTCAGTGTTTACTCCTAAAACGTGGAGCGCTCCCAGCTCTGCAGCGCCTCCTGTCAGCAGGCTCAGCTGCTCCACAGACGTCCTCTTCTCATCTGTGTAACCGGCACAGTGAGCTCAGCCTGAGGCTTAGAATAAGGTCATAACATGTGATTAAAGATGTTCTGTGCTGATTGGAGGAGCTCTGTCATGTTTGTGTGTCACCAGATGAAGGTCGCGTCTCAAGGCAGCAAGTTCGAGGCGGAGATCCGAGAGGAGAAAGAGGAGCGGAAGAGACAGGAAGTGGAGAAGAAACAGAGACAAGCAGCGTTCAAGCAGCTGCAGTCGACCTTCTGCTCATGACCCGACCCGGAGCCCAGCGCAGCCCTGACACGCTCAGTCAGTGTTAGAGATTTAAACTAGCTTCACACTACACTTTATTTTACCCATGCTCACATGTGGCACTTTATCACCAGAGTAGAAGATGCATCAAAGTAAAAATACTGCACATATAAGGTTTAACGTTCCAGATGTTCTGCAGCTGCTGCACAGAAACAAAAGGTAAAAAACTCTTCAGAGAAACAGGAAGTGAACATGTTAAATTCATCGTAGATGTTTGTGTGTTTTATTAACTGGAAGTTTTCACCACAAGGGAAACGTGACGGTGACGTGAAGCTCTTTGATTCCTGTTTGTGTCGTATGTTTCATCCTCTCCTCGTCACCGTGGCTGTAATTAATAAGCATCTCTGCAACCTGCAATGTGATAGGACTAGTGTAGTGTTAGATAACAGCATGAAGAGCTGTTTTAATATGATAATGATCATTCACATGACCGAGTGGAAGCCTCGTGCAGCTCTGACTCAGACGGCCTTTAAAGGAGAAGGTCAAAAGGTCAACACTTTGGGGAATGTTTGTTCGCTTTCTCTCTGAGCCTGAGATGAAAACACTGATCCTGTGTGTGTGTGTGTGTGTGTGTGTGTGTGTGTGTGTGTGTGTGTGTGTGTTTAAACCCAGCCCACTTCAAAGAACCAGCAGGTAGAAGGCCTTATGTCTCCTGTTTCTGAGTCAAGAAGTTGCACTTGAACGCACCACAAAGACAACACCTGTCGGCTGACTTGCACAAACGTCCTGCACCTGCATGAGAGGACGTAACTCTCCACACCAGCAGAGGGCAGCAGCCTGTATTCCTTGGTAAACAGTAATACCTCAGCTGCTGTGGAGCTGCAGCAGCTTCTGATGCTTCATCTTCAAACATCTTCAGACCGCTGAGACGGTTCGGTCAAACAGCTTCTTCTGAGTTCGTCTGATCGAGGCCGAAGGTCGCTCTGCTGCTGTCAGCTGTTGGTGTCTCTCTGGTGGAAGAAGAAAGGCTATCTTCTTCTTCTGCTTGCTTCCTCACAGATTCACTTTAAACAGAATCAATCAGAAAGTTCTTCGCTGATGATTTGATCCTCAGTCGTCCAGAAAGTGCAGACCAGAGCCAACAGTGCAGCAGGCTCAATGTCTGCCCAGTCTGAGCCGACAGCCGACCGTCGCTCTGGTGTGTATCGCTCCTCAAGTGCAGGGTTGTTATCAGGACATAGTTAGCCAAGCTTAGCATAAAGACAAAAAGCAAGGGGAATCAGCTAGCTTAAGCTCACTAGCATGTTTTTATTTAGTTTGGTGATGAATAGAAATTTAAAACAAGTTGACTGAACGTGCTGACGTCTGTGTAACCTATGCGGTCCTGTTCTCAGATCAATACGACGACGTGTGCTAACCTTGTTCATATAATTATTATAATTATATTTAGTGTACAAACACATTTTATTGGTTTCCATGGAGACCGTCTTCTTCTGAATGATTGACCTTTAACGCAGCATCTTTTTCTCAGAGCGATCACACGACTCAGCACTGAGCTAAAAGGTTTTAAGCTGTTTCCCCCTCTCTTTATGCTAAGCTAGGCTAATAACACCCTGACTTTAGAGATTGATAGTTACCTTCTCGCCTCCCTCTCAGAGAGAAAGCTAACAAACACCTGAGACACCTGTCAGAAAGCAGACGGACTGAAGCAGTCAGGTTAAAGATGACGGACGGCATGCTTCTGTTGTTCCCTCCCTGAGCTCGCAGCAGGCCGATCAGCTGTCTTATATGTTTAATATTCTATTTTAATAAGAGCATGCAGTGATAGTGAATAATGTAGGCTAGAGACTCGAACATATTTTACATGTCATGATGAAAATCTCTGCAGCACAGAGTCAGTCAGACCTGCTGAGAGAGCGAGAGCGAACACGAGTACAAGACATCGACAGGTACGACTGACACCTTTGGGATCATGTTTCAAGTGGTTGGCTGAGCAGCCACACGTAGTCCCATCGACTCATTCACACCTTTCATTACCGTGTCCTCTGGATACAGGTCGCATGTTAACACCAGGTGTAAACGGGCTCTCGGGTTTACCTGAGACATCCTGCCTGACAGTCACTGGAGTTTGATTTCCTCTTTGATGACCAAACAGATCTCATCTGAATCAAACCTGTCCTTAGCATGTGGAGTAAAATAAAGTCTTTAATCCAGCGAGCCGCAGTAACAGGTGAGAACACCTGCTCCTGTCCTATCAGCCGGAAGTCTGCAGCGTCATGCGCTTCTTGTTCTCGGTGTGGACGTCCCTGAACTCCAGCTGTAACTGGAGTGGTCTCCATCAGTCGACTCTTTGAAGGGTTACTCACTGTGACATGAGCACTGACATTAGTGTAGCTTTCAAGAGGCACCACGCTGACTTAACGCAGCACTGTCACAAAGTAGAACACCTGATTGAACAGGATTAGTGGACTGCCCCTTTAATGTGACACCTCGCTCGTCCTTAATATCAGCTCCAGTTTCTCGTTTGTGACTTCCTGTTTGAGATTACGAGTGTTTCATGTCAGCGACTTTGGAGTCTGAGTTTGTCCTGGCGGTTCCTCGCTCAGTCACAGCGTGACACGAACTTAGACATGTAGCAGAAACAAGTCCTTCATGACGTCTCAGGAATCTGGGTTAAAAAAGTTCAGCATGCAGTGTTTAGATCCTCCTGACGTCCTGATGTTCATCACAAACGGTCAAGCCAAACTCCATTCAAGAAACAGTCATTTTAAAGTCGTGTTCTTGTCGTCTTGCAGACAGACCTGACAGAGCATGAACTCTCTTTACAACCCTGCCTCCTGATGTAGTTCTCTCAGCATCCTCTCAGCCTGTTTATTGTCATTAAATCTCAGTAACATCTGTTTGTTGTGGCTTCATAGCGCTGTAGTGAGACAGATCTCAGCCCACCTGTGACTTGCTAGATACAGTGAAACTGCCACTCAGCGGAGACTGACGGACAGGCGCTCCACAGCTGAAACAGGACGCCGGTAGTTGGTGTCCATCAGAGAAATCCTGGTACTGATCCGAGCTAACAGCTCATCACACTGGGCGCAGACACAGCTCAGGAGGAGGGGAGGTTAACCAGCTGTGATGTTATGAACATGACAGCGTTTGGTTTGTGACTTGAGTCACACTGGAGCACAGACAGCTCGGTCTGCACTGAGGATTTACTGAAAACTTCTACGTCACTGTGGGTGCTAATTTTATTTTCTTAACATTAGTGTGCAATGTTACTAAATGTTAGAAGGCAGTGCCACAAATATGCATCACATGTGTAAACCCCCACACCTGAAATAAATGTGTAAAGATGACATGTCCTGAACCTGCTCCATCCTCACCGGAGCGCTGCCGGGGTCCGGGTCTGTCCGTCCGTCGGTCAGGGTTCATTTACAGATTTAAGAGTCAGAATTACATAAAACTCAGAATCAGAACGAATACGTGAAGCATGTTCGAATAAAAACATATATATCTTCAAATATAAACAAACTGTGGCCCTTTAAATGACTGGACGACCTCTGACCCTGGATCAGTGCTCATGTAAAGTGCAGTTCATGACTGACTCTGTATTTTCACGTGTTTGAGTTGTAGCATGTTCCAGTTGTCACATAACAAAACTACTGTGCGTAAATAACTCTGGTATCTGTCGTGGAAATGGACAATGTATTTTTTCATGGATAAAATAGTATATATATTGTTATTTGTTTTAGCAGAGACGTATAAGTTGCCAAATATAAAGAAGTCATGAAGTATATTTTTGGGCACTT
This sequence comes from Semicossyphus pulcher, assembly GCF_022749685.1. Classification (NCBI taxonomy): domain Eukaryota; kingdom Metazoa; phylum Chordata; class Actinopteri; order Labriformes; family Labridae; genus Semicossyphus; species Semicossyphus pulcher. Next base: position 518,858 of record NW_027211700.1, on the reverse strand, counting down.
GTAAAGATATCGTGTTGTTATCAACCCTGTCAGGATGGAAACGTTTGACTTGATCGCAATAAAGAAAAACTCAACGCAATCTGTCGTCGTTCATAAACATCAGAAACGATTTAGACGTTGTGTCTGTCTGCATCCTGCTGAACAACAACTCATCTAATGGTATGATGTGAAACAAACAAAGTCAGAAGATTAACAGATCAGTTATTTACAGGCTGTTTCCTACAGTTATTGTGTATCAAAATATTCTAACACCTTGAAGGCCTACCTACCCACCCTACCCACACACAGGTATGTAGTTCTACCTTTCCCCAGCAGGGGGCAGCACCCTCCAAGCAGTGCAGCATTTGTAGTCACAACATAAAGTCCAGCTTGTTTAGAAAATATTTATTTCATGTAATGTACACTGTACAAAGGCTATGAGACACGCCGACCTCTGACCCTCACAGTCACTTCCTGTCACACACTTCCTGTCTCTGTCTGATTGGTTTATAAAGAAAACAGTGATTCTCTTCATAACAGCCTTTAAAATTATTATTCCAAACATTTTCTACAACTTCTACCTGTCTCTGAAGATCTACAGACTTTCTTACAAATTGAACATAATACAGTAATTTCTGCTTCCATAATGATTCAGACGCTGATTCAATCAATACATTCATTAATCACATCAATCATTGGTCTCTACTGATCCTTTAAAGCAGCTCAGTCTAATGTTACATATGACCGTCTCTGTTTGAGTAACCGCAGCAGCTGATGGTGTCTGTGATTGACAGCTCGTGTCGACGTTTGATCGTTCAGCGGAGGAAGTCTCTGATCAGAAACATGGATGCCCTTTTAAAGAGGTCGCTTCATCCTGTCCAGCACTCTCGTTATACCTTAATTCATAAGGGACATTTCTACCTCAGCTGAATGCCATATAAATAAATCATTAGGTGATGATTTGTCCATAAGTGTGTGTCGATCAGAGAAGGAGGTTGTTCCTGATGAACTCTGAACCAGCTGCAGCTCTGAGCAGAGGTGACTCTTTGGAAGACAAAGAGGAGTTTCTGATTTTATTATATTTAACTCATAATTAATATGTGCTCATTAATACAGTATCTTTCTACTTCAGTCAAGTGTGTGTGTGTGTGTGTGTGTGTGTGTGTGTGTGTGTGTGTGTGTGTACGTTTGAGACCTCTGCTCTAGAGTAACTCATCATTATCTACTGTAGTGTTGTCGATTCAGAGTTCTTCAGGAAGTACTTGTTACGATGCATCAATAATCATGAGGTCGTCCCTGATTGGTTCCTCACTCTTTAGTATCCTGTAGCTTTTATATGAACTGAGTTACTACGTGTGATCAACGTACAACTTGTGTTCTGTTTTCAAAGCTGTGGCCATCAGTTCTATCAGGTATTCAGCAGGTGAACTGCTGAGTTCTCACATTGCAGGGACATTGCTGAAATGTGCTCCATCGCTACAAAACACAGGATCAGTTACATCAGTGGTTCCCAACCTGGGGTCCGGGCCCCCCTTAGGGGGCGCCAAAGATCACTGGGGGTGTGCGAGGCTTTGTCTGCAGTGAGCTTGTTAAGATTAGATTTGCACATGTTAAATACAATCATATATATTAGCTGCTCTGTAGGCCACACCTCTGCGAACTATCGGCTGATTGGTGTTCATTTTTGCCAATAAAGATTTGGATTGAATCCCTTCATTGTTTCGGTGTGCGTGTGTGCGGGCTGGGGGAGCTCAGCCTGTCTTAGATACAAGCCGGGGGGCTCCAAGGAAACCAGGCTGGGAACCAGGAGTGAGATGATAAGACCGGCTGAGGAGGAACCAACATTCAAACCAAATCAGCTGCCATTGTATTCAAAAGTCCAAAAGTCTACTTTAGGTCAAAGGTGAAGCAGGAAGTGGGTCTTTAAAGCATTATTGATCCTTAACACAGACTTACATTCACCATTCAGATAAGTGAGTCTAACCTGGAGGGTTGTTTCTCACCTGTCTGATCCTCTGACTGCTCGTGTTTCCTGCACCTCTGGACACATTTCTAGTGATGTATCGTTGTTCAGAGTTCTCAGCTATTAACTTCATGAGAGTGTTTAGCCTGATTTATATTTCTGCATTGACTAATACTGCAGCCGATGTTAAGGGGCGATGCCCATAAACTGTATGAACGAGCTGATTCAGCCACCTTGACTTTACCCAGTGGTCTGTAGTGGTTTGTATTTTGGCCATCGCCATGTTGGTTTTCTGGAGCCACTTGAGAGTGACCATATTTGGACAAGAGAGTTGAGCTGCGGAGGAGCGAGGGGTTAGCAAACGCTAAGTTAGGAGAACAGTCTTTACCTGTGGCCACATGTGCAGTTTTTGGGACCTCCTCGTTAGCTGGAGTTTGCTGCTTGTCTAAGCCGCTGTTAACATTGATACTTGTGCGTTTGTGTGTCTGCGTCACTCAGCAATGATACCCATAAAATGCTCGTCAGCAGTGCGATTTCAATGCCACTTGGTTGTTGTTTTTCAGGCTTCTTTGTGTAATTCAAAGCATTCTACTGAATCATGTTGGAGTTGCTAAATATTGCTAAACAACGTTACTTGTTTTAGCTTCATGTGGCAGCCAACATACAGTAGCAACTAGCTACATGCTATCATCAAGCAAGGTGTCCTCTGTAGTTTCAGTGCGATGCTATCGAGTGGACCGATCACTGTCAGTGTTCCTGCAATGTGACATTTCCTTGGAGTTGCACGTCAGGCTTCGGCAGGGTCGGCAAAGGGTCAGCAGATTCAGAGCTCAAGTATAAATCAGGCCTTATTATCTGGTCATTAGCAATAGAACTGATGGCTAAAGCGTTACGACACAAGCTGCAAAAAACACTATTTGTTCAATTGCCGAAAGTTTCCATTCAGCAGTGGATATCTCGATGACTGTGAAGCCAGTGGGGGATTCTACCCTTCTTTGAGTCCTCAGCAGTCCCTACGTCTGATATATTCTAATTTTAAAAAGTTTAAGCATAAATTCAGATAAATTCAATCAATTACCTCCTGGTTAAACTATCTGCCCCACTGTTACCCTCTGCAGTTATCACTCACATTGCGTCCCTATGAGATATCCCCTACAGCATCCTTACTCCATCCGGTCACCGCCGTCACCGTTGATCTGCACCACACAGTCCTTGCTCAAAGGCTCCTTTGAGTGGGCCGTTTCAAAGTGCTGGGTGCTCACAATGTACATCCCCCGAGCATCCAGCCCTAAGGCAGGGACGAAGCGACGGTCAAACTGGATTTCTTGGCGCAGGTAGGAGGTCCTCTTCTGGCAGGAGTCGCCAGTTCCTTCCTGCAGGGCAGACAGGAAGACCACTAGCTCAAAGTGGTTGGACATACCCTCACACAGAGCAGGGTAGAGCGGGCTCCGGCGGTCCAGGGGGTGGTAAAAGGTGAGTGGGAAGATGAAGAAAGGGCAAGGCTGCTGGCCCAGGTGATCCAGGTAGAAGTCCAGAGAGGTCTGGTGCAGGGCCTGACCTTCATGCTCCTCGTAGAGCACAGCACTCATCTTCACGTCAACCAGAGGTCGCTGCAGCAGGTTGGTTGCTCGTAGCATGAGGCACGTCTGGCCCTGGTGTTGGCCCACCACTGCCTGGGGGCTAAACTGGATGGCTCCTGCTCGCTTCTGTGGACGAGCAATCTTGGCAACGAATGCACCTAAAGTGGAAGACAATGACATTATGACATTTTAACACTACAAAATGTTTGACTCGCGCTAAATCACAACAAAAATGGTTAACGTACAAAATGCAAAGGCACATATAAAATAAGCATCACATCCAACAGCTGTCTCATTCATAAAATAATCCTGTCTTTTTTTGTTTTGTCGTTTGGTTCAACCACAGACTTCAGATGTTTAAGACCATTCAATGGTATGTTACCAGTCTAACTTGACTTTTGGTCTCAGGTCACAAACCCTGGTCGTCTGGGTAAAGGCCCAGTGTTTGTCTGACTCATCCATCCAACCTTACTACCTTCTGACGCAGACTCTCTTGCATCCTGTTCCAATTGCTACAGCCACTGGACTGAGCCAGATGATTTCTGATTTACTTAGAAATATCTTGCTGGAGCTCAGATTAGAGCTGCTGCATCTCTGCATCAAAAAAGCCAGCTGAGGTGGTTTGAGTATCTGATCAGAATGCCTCCTGGGTGCCTTCCTTTGGAGGTTTTCTGGACATGTAACGGTAGAGACCCCTGGGTAGACCCAGACTAGCTGGAGGAATTATGTGTCTCATCTGGCCTGGTTGCTCCTCAGGATCAAGAGGAATGGATGGATGGATGGATTTACTAGTCGTTGTCACCTTGATGTTAACATGGGTCATATCAGCCTACTTAGACAAATAGGAGGTAATATTGCCCACTGAGGTCATCAGAGAGCAAATGGCAGGGCTCAGGGTAGCAGAGAGAAGATGGCACGAATCCAGAGAGTCTACTGACGTCAGTGATCATCAACGACTTTCCGCCAGTTTAAAAACTGCTAAGACTACTTATTATCAAAACAAGGCCTGTGGTGCCGCTGATGCACAGAAAATGTTTTCTGCTTTTAACTCACTCCTCTATCCGCCTCCTCCTCCAGCCTCCACTCTGCTCACTCCAGACAGGCTCGCCTCATTCTTTACAAACAACGTTTCTACCATCAGAAATCAGTTCTCTGAGCCTGACCAACTCAGCCTGCAGCCACCAGCTAATAGCACCTCAGTCACCTCATTCTCCCCCCTGACTGAAGTCTCCAAGCTTCTGCAAGACTCTCAAAATTCAAACCCTGTTGCTTGCTTACAAAACAACAACAATTTTTACTGTTTTGACAGTAATAGAGATGGTACACCTTGATTCATGTCCAACACAGTCCACTGCCAGAGCTCAATACCTGCACATGTTGTGTCCCTATACTGAGGCAGAAGCCAGGACTGATGAGACAAGAAGGACCTGCTGAGACTGATGACATCACTCTTTTTAATATTACATTTTAACTGAACAGAATATAAAATCATGGCAGCTTTGAGACCACTTCTAAAATACCTCTCTCTGTCATACCTCACAGTCCTGTATTCAACCCTGCCCCGTAAAATGCAATACCAACAGTCGCCCAGCAGGTGTCATATTTCATCTGCAGCAAAAGCTTTGAACCAAAGAATCACATTAGATTTTCTCAGGGCTTCATGAAGCTTCATACTTCATCCCAGTCAAACTGTGTTACACAAACAATTCATCATGATTTCATAAAGTCGATTTCTGTTCATTCTGTAGAAAGTGTTCCAGTGAGAGTTTCCTGACGCTCTGCACTCTGATTTTGGCTTTAAATCTTGGAGCAGAGTTTTTCAGAGGTAAGGGAAGGTTTAGTTGAGCTTTAGCATCACAGGAGATGACTGGTTGGGGTTTGGGCGAAGATTAAAGGAAGATGGGGAAACAGACCACAAGATTCTTGCTTCTTACATCAACACCTGTTGTTGTAACTAAATGTCTAGTCTGACTCCTTGAAATATTAAGTGCACAAGAGACAGTGATGTTAGTGTAGAATTGTACCTGTGATGAAAGCCTCCAGCATGAGCCCCAGCAGCATCTGCACGGCCAGCAGAGCGATGGCACTGGGACAGTCTCCACTGGGGAACATGGTGCCGTATCCGATGGTCAGCTGCGTCTCCAGCGAGAAGGAGAAGGCAGCAGTGAAGCTGGTGATGTGTTTCACACAGACCACATGCCCCTGTGGGGGGGCGTCATGGTCCTGCACAGCCAGGTCTCCATTTAGGTGGGCCAGCAGGTACCAGAGGCAAGCAAACAGCAGCCAGTGGGCCAGGAAGGAGGCACAGAAGGCCAACAGGACCCACCTCCAGCGCAGACCCACCAACAGTCCCCACAGGTCCTGCAGGGCCAGCAGCCAGGCACGGGCCGAGGCCCCCCGCCAGGACCCTGAAGGGCACAGAGGAGGACGGAGGGCACAGTGTCCATCTTTGGTGACCAGGCGCTGGCAGGGCGGAGAAGACAGGAGAGGAGAGGAGGAAGCCTTTCCACCCAGAACCAGACTGGTGGATTTGGTTGTCATGGTTGAAGGTTGATCAGAAGCAGGACAAGTCAAGGTGAGGATGCTCCTGAAACAAACTTTTAAAAGACATTGAGGGATGTTTTATAAGACTGAGGGAATGCTAGAGGCACAAATTATCAGTTAATGTCAATATCAGTTTCAGAGACATCTGCAATGTGCTAGCCTAGCTTAGCATAAAAGAGGTGAGTGAGTTGTAACTGAGCTGCACTCTCAGAAATCTCTTGTCTCTGGGGCTCTATGGGGACTGACTCACTGCTGGAGACAGCCTCAAGTGGACACCAGAGGAACTGCAGGCTTTGGCACTTTCAGGTTTCCTTAATGTTTTTGATGCTGCTTAGATATATCACACAAACAGAAGAACACAAACCCAGGTGGACGCTGGGTGTTCAGTTCAGTTACTCTCTGAACAAACTATGATTAGATAAATGATGCCTTTGGCTCTATTGCAGTCCTTTACCACTGCTAGCATGAATATTCTCCACGCTGCTAGCCACCTGTTGCAAGCTCATTTCTCCTTTCCACACAGTTAAACTTAAAACAATGACATCATCATTGAAAGTACTGAATAATGATGCGAAGCAGAAGTCTCAGCTTTCTGCTGCATTAAGAATGACGGCTCCAGCTGTTATAGTTTGTATCTTACAGCATTTTGAACAGGGTCATGCAAACAGTCTCCTGCTGCTACCTGCTGGACGTTCAGGCCAAAAGCTAATCAATTAATGATTTAATGTGACAACTGTCATTTTGATCTCAAAGGAATAAAACCTCCTGATTTTACAGAAAACTTCCCATAGCTGCACCCAAGTGACCGACTTGGTGCTTTTAGCCTCAATCTTGGACTTGATGGGTCCAGGTTAGCTGTTCCTCTGAGCTAAGCTCCCGTAAAGGAGTCCTGGATGCACAGAGATGAAACTGCAGTTAAAAAGTGAATGATTAAATATGTTCCTGCTCCTTTAAATCCAGGGCACCGAACTTAAACAGGACGTATGTGTGTGTGCAGCGTGTGAGCAGCAGATGCATGCGCGGGCCGTCCGGACAGCTCCAGAGTCCTGTCCTCGTCAGAGTTTCTATTTCTATGTCAATATTGTTGCCAGGAGATTAGAGCCAGTCCCAGCTGGGCTCAGTCTGAGGAACACAGCGACATGCAGAGTAGGAATGTGTCTTTCATCTGCAGGGAGCTTTAAACTGACTGCACTGCAGCGCTCTGCTCGTCCTGTGCACCAATTACACCACTCATATACACTCCCTGTTTCACTGCAAGAAGGGAAAGAGTAAATGAATCCAGCTATAGATGCATATTTTAGGTTCGAAAGAGTTTAACTCCTGTAAGAGAGTTTTTAAGAGCACAGCTCATCCTCATCTTCTGATTCATGTTTTTACTGAGATTTTCTTTCTGGTTCTGAGGAGCGAAATGTTTGAGACTAAATGATCAGAGTTATAAATCTGAGTTATCGGCATCGACAAGCTCAAATCTGCTGTATCAAAGCATCTGCTCCTTCTCATCTCTTCCTGTTGATGTACAACAGAAACAGAATCACGTTCCTGTCAGTGGAACGAGATGATGTTTGACTTGTGCAGAAGTTTATTTCTCTCCTTAAACAGCTGATCTCGTTTCCACGTGTTCCTTTAGTCAGAGTCACGTTATAAACACAGAATGCAGTTTCAGGTTGTTTCACTGAAACAGCTTTGGATGCTTAGTTAAAGTCTGAACTCAAAGTTTTATATCTAATTTATATTCCCCTCATTTAAATGCTTTTAGTTCTGATTTTTGCAGTTTAACATTTAATAGAAAACTTGTTGTGTTCTTTTTGTGTGTTTAAGCAGTTTAAAGTTTAAGAGCAGAGCTGACAATGATTGTTGCTGTAGGTCTTAATGAATAAAAACTGGTGGTGAATCATCGACACTTTGTCACAGCAGGAAGCTGAAGCTGTGATTGATCGTGACTGGTTCAGGTGAGATGTTTGTCTTTGTGGCTGAGGCCTCATTATCAGTCAGAGGTGTCACATAAAGCTGCTGTCACCAGGTGCTTCACACTCAGTGATATCAATCACATGAAACAATGAAAACACACAGCAGACGCACACGTCACAGATACTAACTGTTAACATCACGACAGACTGAAGCTTCAGACATGTGAAATCAGCTGATTGTTTCTCCTGAGTGAGAGCTGCTTTATAATTCAGTTATTATGATCCTGAGTGAACTCTGATACACGCCTGATGTTTTAATACTTTACTTTATGAAGCTGTTACAGAGTTAAAGTCTGAATCATGGGATGTTCCTTTGCTTCCTCTTTGCTCACGTATTTCTGCTCTGAATGCTCAACCTAAAGAAAACTGCCTGAATGAGCTGAACTTGTGATGTGAGGACGTTGTCGTGTGCACAAACAGCACTTTGTGTAACGGCTCCTCAGGCTGCCGAGTTCTCAGACTGACTGTAAGCGTCTCCTCGTAATGACGGCGACGCGTGACCGTGCCAATAGTCAGACATTTTTCTGATGCTAAGCTAACTGTGCTAAGTTAAGAGTAAAAGTTAGTGGAAAAGTTTCTTTACGGACGACTCCGAGGGGTCGGGTTCGAGTAACATCTGCAGCTGCTCACTTCTTCTGCACATCATGAACGTGTGAATCGCTGAGAGAGAACAGTTGACTTGACTTTCAGATGCCCTTGTGTGCACACAAACTTTGTCTGTCCTGCTTTTATTCTGACTCACAAACTCTTTTTCTGATGTAATGCTAAAAATGCTGAAAAGTAGCATGAGGTTTGGCAGCAGTGATCAGATCACAGCCGATCATTGTCCTGGTATCAGGGCCTCAGTCTGCCCAGCATCACACTCACCGTCAGCTGCACTCAGGCCTGAGCAGGGGCCCTCTGACCTTTCACCCGAGAGCTGGTCTGAGGTCTGCCGAGCGGGCACAGGGGGTCCGGGCGGATGGAAAGACAGCAGCTAGTGTCCCTGTAAAATCCCAGAGGAGTCCCGACAGGACGCGGAGAGTGTCCTCGGTGTGGCAGCCGGTGTGAGCGCGGCGCTCTCTGCTGCTGCGCTCTGCAGCCTCCAGCTCCGGCGAGGATGATTCAATTGGTCACATTACTCTGCATGGAGCCTATTAGTGTTCCCGGAAGACAGACGACAGAGGGGGGAGGGGGGAAGAACAACACCTTGTCACAGCTCATTCAAAGAGCTGCTTGTTGCTGGTTAGTGTCCCGCTGCTGCTGATAAATGCTGTGTGTGTGTGTGTGTTTGTGTGCAGAGTGTGTGTGTGTGTGTGTGTGTGTGTGTGTGTGTGCAGAGTGTGTGTGTGTGTGTGCAGAGTGTGTGTCCCCACCTTTTATTCGACTTTTTATGTGTTTTTTTAACTTATCTGAAAATAACAACGTGCATCATTTCTACACATTTATATAAACTTATTGTAACTTACTGTAACTTACTGTAACTTATTGTAACTTATCGTAACTTATCGTAACTTACTGTAACTTATTGTAACTTATCGTAACTTACTGTAACTTACTGTAACTTATTGTAACTTATCGTAACTTACTGTAACTTACTGTAACTTATTGTAACTTATTGTAACTTATCGTAACTTATCGTAACTTACTGTAACTTACTGTAACTTATCGTAACTTATCGTAACTTACTGTAACTTACTGTAACTTATCGTAACTTACTGTAACTTATCGTAACTTACTGTAACTTACTGTAACTTACTGTAACTTATCGTAACTTACTGTAACTTACTGTAACTTATCGTAACTTATCGTAACTTACTGTAACTTACTGTAACTTATCGTAACTTATCGTAACTTACTGTAACTTATTGTAACTTATTGTAACTTATCGTAACTTATCGTAACTTACTGTAACTTACTGTAACTTATCGTAACTTATCGTAACTTACTGTAACTTACTGTAACTTATCGTAACTTACTGTAACTTACTGTAACTTATTGTAACTTACTGTAACTTACTGTAACTTACTGTAACTTACTGTAACTTACTGTAACTTATTGTAACTTACTGTAACTTATTGTAACTTATTGTAACTTATCGTGACTTACTGTAACTTACTGTAACTTACTGTAACTTATTGTAACTTACTGTAACTTATTGTAACTTACTGTAACTTACTGTAACTTATCGTAACTTACTGTAACTTACTGTAACTTATTGTAACTTACTGTAACTTATTGTAACTTATTGTAACTTATCGTGACTTACTGTAACTTACTGTAACTTATCGTAACTTATCGTAACTTACTGTAACTTACTGTAACTTACTGTAACTTATTGTAACTTACTGTAACTTACTGTAACTTATCGTAACTTACTGTAACTTACTGTAACTTACTGTAACTTATTGTAACTTATCGTAACTTACTGTAACTTACTGTAACTTATCGTAACTTATCGTAACTTACTGTAACTTACTGTAACTTATCGTAACTTACTGTAACTTACTGTAACTTATTGTAACTTATCGTAACTTACTGTAACTTACTGTAACTTATCGTAACTTACTGTAACTAACTGTAACTTATTGTAACTTACTGTAACTTATCGTAACTTACTGTAACTAACTGTAACTTATTGTAACTTATTGTAACTTACTGTAACTTATTGTAACTTACTGTAACTAACTGTAACTTATTGTAACTAACTGTAACTTATTGTAACTTATTTTTAACTTATCGTAACTTACTGTAACTAACTGTAACTTATTGTAACTTATTGTAACTTACTGTAACTTATTGTAACTTACTGTAACTAACTGTAACTTATTGTAACTAACTGTAACTTATTGTAACTTATTGTAACTTATCGTAACTTACTGTAACTTATCGTAACTTACTGTAACTAACTGTAACTTACTGTAACCACAGCTGGAAGCCAAACGTGTTTTTCTGACCAGAAGTTTAAACGTTCACACAAACAAAATCATCCATTAACAGCTCACACATAACTGCATCACAGTAGTTCACATATTAACCAGGAATCACAGAGACAGAGTGGAGCCATGTGACTGGAGGTCAAAGGTCAACACAGCAGCCGGACTGATATAAAATCCAGTGTAGTTTAGACTTAGACTTAGACTTAGACTTAGACTCAACTTTATTGATCCCTTTGGGATGACTCCCTCTGGGAAATTCAGTCTCCAGCAGCTTATACAGTACAATACAATAGGAAAGAATCAGCACACAGAGGGTAAAAAATAAAGATCAAAATATATATATCTATCGATATATATATATATATAAAAAAGTACAAAATTAGATAACAAAATATATAAAATATACACTCTTAGAAAATGTACAAGTAAACAGTGGGTAATAGTTCAATTAAACTAAATTAGGTTATTGCACTGTGGTGAGAGATTATTGCACATTGACAGATTTTTATTGCACATATGACCCTTTGAGAAATAAATAAATATTACTATTGAATAAAAGAAAATAACTACTATTAATTTTGTGAGGTGAATTAGTGGCTACCGCTGTTGAGAGAGTCTGTCCCTGTTACCTCCTCCCCCTAAGTGAGGAGTTGTACAGCCTGATGGCGTGAGGGACAAAGGAGTTCTTCAGTCGGTTAGTCCTGCACTTTGGAAGGAGCAGTCTCTCACTGAACAGGCTCCTCTGGTTGCTGATGACGGTGTGCAGAGGGTGGCTGGCATTGTCCATAATGTCCAACAGTTTGTTTAGTGTCCTTGTCTCTGCCACCGTCACCAGAGGGTCCAGCTTCATGCCGATTCACAGAGCCGGCTCGTTTGTTTGTGTAGTTGTATTGATCATTTTGATCATAAATTCATTCATTGTTTATTTTCAGAGGTGGGACGGAAAGACGCACGGCGCCTTTATCAGATATCTGCAGCCGACCTTAACTTCCCTCCTCATGTCAACACAAATCTGTGACCTTTGCCCTCCTCACATTTCACATTTTACGGCTGTCTCACTGCCAGGTGTGTTTACGGCTGTCTCACTGCCAGGTGTATCTACAGCTTTCTCACTGCCAGGTGTTTACAGCTGTCTCACTGTCAGGTGTGTTTACAGCTGTCTCACTGTCAGACCATCAGGTGGATGAGGGCTCTGATGCAGACTTTCCATTAGGACTTACCCAGAGTTCATAGCGAAACCAGCCCCCCCTAATGCCAACAAAGGTTGGTACATTGAAGCAGTGTTCAGCCTGTGATGTCCTGATCTCCATACAGTCCTGAAGCCTCAAGCCTCTGAAGTGTCATAGAGACAAAATTACTTTAATTAAATTGCAGAAAATCAAAACAAATCAATGTCACACAAGAAAAGAAAAACCAGAGGAACTCTAAACTCAAAGGAGGGCAAAGGGCAGTGAAGACCTGAAGCTACTTAAACACACGTGTGGGTTTAAACACACAGGACGAGTCCAACACGGACACAGACGGGAAACTTCAGAGACTTCACAACTAAACATCGAACACACCATGAATATCAACATAAACTGTTTAAAGGAATTAATTGTCAAAGAAAACAAAGAAAACAAAAAGGATTTTTGGGCGGTGCAAGTCGCCCCTTCTTCAATCCTCCTCATTGGTAGTTTTCACTTCCTGTGGGCGGGGCTTGAGAGGCCATCTTCAGCAAGGGATAGAAGGAAAGGTCAGTGTCACTGTCAGAATGAAACCATGTGACAGAATGTGAAACATCATTAATGTCTTTAATGTGATGAGGTGAGGTCGTTTAGCAAACAGACTAATCTGCAGGCTCATTTCAGACTGCATCCTGCTCTTAGACTCACCTGTGCAGGTAAGACACTGGCTCCTAATTTAAAGGGTTATTTAAGCCCAAAACGTCGGCAGCCTGAACCCAAAGAACAAACACAATGTGACCTTTAACACACGGGTGAACAGAGCTCAGAGGTCTGGGTGCTCAGTCGGCCATGATTGTAGTTTCTTTTCTTTATTTCCTTAAAGTAATTACCTAACTAAAGGCACGACACAGCTTTGTGGAACATGTGACTGTGCATTAAAGTGTGTGTGAGAGCATCGCATCGAAAGCAGGATACTGTAAACACCTGACGCAGGTATGGGAGCGTGCTGTGAAGGTTACAGCCGAGCTAAAACTAAGACGCGACTACAAACAGATGAAACCTAAACAACGAGCTGATCGTGTCCGCAGGGATATTAAAGATCATTACAGCAGCATGTAAACTCTCCTGCAGCTGCTGCTCTGTGGCTGTGGCTTCGTTCAGTCTCATTAGTGTGAAGAGTGAGAGGAGGGTCGCTCACCTGCTGCTGAGAAATGTGTCACCCTTCACTTTCCTACGCTGCACTCGCTCACTAACACCGTGCAGTTTAACCCAGGCGGCAGATCATTACAGGGCTGAAAGAGCTGAGCGCACATGTGTCAGCATGAGACCGCCTGCTCCTCCTACACAGGTATTATCTCATGTAGCGGGACGAGGACGCTGCTGCCTGTAGACTCATACAGGTACAGGTTAGCTAACAGCATCGCTAACTTCAGGCCTTTTCAGACGACAAATGAAAATAGTGTAATGAGTTTACTCCCTGAGTCACCGTGATCAGCTTTGTGTGAGTGAATCCTGGGGCTGCATCAGGCTAAAACAGGGTCAAAGTTCAGATTTGGTGAACTGGACACAGACGATGATGTCATGAGTCATCAAGTTTAGTTTATTCTGTGTTCTTCTTGTTTATTTATGTAACTCATTTGTGTTTCATTGTTTACATATTATGCCCCATGTCTCTGCCCTCACTGTTTTCACCTGTGTTGATTAGTCTCACCTGTCCCTGGGGGTAACCCTGTGTGTGTAGTGTTTGTCTTGAGCTCAGTTTGCTCTGTTGTGAAACCCTCTTCAGTCTCCTGTGTTTGTGCATTCTGAAACCTGTGACTCTTGTAAGTAAGACTTTTGTTTTTGTGCATCTTCGTGTTTTCAGTGTTTGATTAAATCTCCTGGTCTGCTCCTGCTCCTCTCCACTTTTGTTTGTATCCTCAAAACCGTGACAGATAACAGATGTAGACAAAGCAGCGTCACACATCGGTTTGTTGACTTCCTGTTTTAAACCCTGAGTTGGGTATTTTGGCTGCCACCATGTTGTTTTTCTGGAGCCAGAAGTGACCATATTTGGACAAGAGGGAGGAGCTGCAGAGGAGCGAAGGGTTAGAAAACAGATCATTTACAACACCAAACTCACACACTGACAAACGCACAGATAGAGGCAGTGATTGACCAGCAGCTCCTGTCCTGTGAGCTTAAATCAGTGTTTTTATGAATGGAGTCTGGTGTGTGTGCTGAGAGCGATGTAACGTCTGTGTGTGGTTAAAACAATCATCTTCCTCTGTAACACAAAGGTCTATCTCTGTAGGGATCCTTTCTGTCATGTTGTCACACACTTAGAAGAACAATCTGAGCCTGTCAGTGGAAACAACAGGAACTTTTAGTGGACGACCTTTGACCCATCAAGGATTATGTTGCAGCCATTACAGCCTGTTTCACTGCTGCAGGATGAACACATTTACTGGACACATTCACACACTGTTTGTTCCTGTGAGTCATTTAGTGCCAAAACATGTAAAGATACCTTTAGATAATAAATACAGGAAGTCCCTGTCCCAGTGCTTCTTGCTGGATCACTGTAACTGTGTTTTACTGGACCAACAGCAGCGAGAGAAGCTGAACCTCTGTGACACCTCCACCTCCAAACACAACTCCATCATGTTTCATCAGCTGTTGATTTTATCTGCAGTTATAAAGGAACAGTTTCACTCCTTGAGCACCTGCCGCTCACCCCCCGCTCACCCGCTGCTCACCCGCCGCTCACCCCCCGCTCACCCCCCGCTCACCCGCCGCTCACCCGCCGCTCACCCGCCGCTCACCTGCTGCTCACCTGCTGCTCACCCGCTGCTCACCCCCTGCTCACCCGCCGCTCACCTGCTGCTCACCTGCTGCTCACCCCCTGCTCACCCCCTGCTCACCCGCCGCTCACCTGCCGCTCACCTGCCGCTCACCTGCTGCTCACCTGCTGCTCACCCGCTGCTCACCCCCTGCTCACCCGCCGCTCACCTGCTGCTCTCTGTCGGTGTGCTGTTTGAGTTAAAGCAGCTGCTTCAGGTTTTCAGCAGAATGCGTCTGACACCAGCGAGCTCAGCTCTTCCATGTCACATTGATCCGACTCAGCAGATGAAGCAGAGGGTCTCAAACATGTTGGCTTTAATATCCTGCTCTGCTACAGATTAACACCAGGTTTGGTGACAGCGCCGCCTAGTGACGGGAGGACTGCAATAGAGCCATGACGCTGTATTCCACCGACATACTGTTTTCTGTCGTATTTATTTAACCTAACTCGTCAAGTTCTTAAGTGTTCTTGTGTTTGGACCTTTAGGGCCACCATACACTCACAGTGTCGGGACAGAAGCTCTGTGAGCACTCTGACAAAATCAGACCTGCTCATGAGAGCGATCAGAGCTTTATTTTCACCACACGTATCTAAAGGAGGATTTAAACAGGTGAGAGGTGAGTTCAGACTGAAAGAGATGTCAGCTGCTCAGGAGAACTTTCTGAAAGCTGCAAACAAACACCGATCAGGAGGCTCTGTTTGTTCTTCTCTGTGAAGGAAACATAAAGAGGCAGCACGCTGTGTGAACTGCTCTGTCCATACTGTGCAAGGAGATCGTTTCTCCACACACTAATAACGAACCCTGTTTCCAGCAGATGGCGCTGTGTTCCACCAGATAGCTCAGGTGGATTCTTTTGATCAGCCTCATGACCTTCGTCACTGAGACCTGCTGCTGTTTCTCAGTAACCTGAAGCTCATCTGAAGCACTCAGATTCATCGATGATTTCAGAAACTCTAACAGGACGGACTTTGAGAAGAGGATTCATGTAGTAAGCTGACTTCATGTTTCTTCCTCGACCATGATAACATGACTGTGTGTCCCTAATGCAGTCATCATCCTGTAACACACGGTCCCATGTAAGTCACAATATACAGTTTACTTCTGGAATAAAAACATGATAATATTGATGATAAATGCTTTTGGTTGTTGATGAAATATACTTTGGTTTTGTTGGTAAGTTTTTTGCTGTGTCTTTTGATTTTCCTTTTTAGTCTTTTGTTGGAGTTTAGATTTTGTTTGTGCATTTTTGCCTTTTATTTAATTAAACATTATATCTAAGTCTGCTTCTGGGTCCTCACCTTTTTGTTTCTATTGAAACCGTAACATCCATGAGTCAAAGGTCGTGCTGAGGGCGACACACCTCACACTGTCTGTGCTCTGTGTGGGACTCTGTGTCAGGTGTTTGCTCGTGTTGCACTGAAACACATCCTAAGTCCTCTGTAACATAAATGAGTCCAGAGGCTGTCAGAGGCAACAGAGACAGGGACGCTGTCAGTGAACTATACTAACAGAGCTGTCCGTGTGGTGTCTCACAGGAGACGAGCAGAGGAAACATACTGATGCAAACTTAGCCCCCCCTCCCCCTCGCGTCTCTGCAGGTGAGTCTCAGCAGCTGAAAGTCCTCTGGCTCCAACTTTACATTACAGAGAATTATTTTTACTCCTTCAGAGCCGGCCTTTGGGACAGCCTCCTCCCAGCGGAGAGACGAGCAGACGGCTTATTGATTCCTGCAGACAGAAGAGGAGGAAGAGAGGACGCGTCGGGATGGAAGACAAAACACTGAAACAGATCAAACACGAAGAAATCCATCGTTCACTAAACCTCTGAGCTCCAGAGTGTGTGTGTGTGTGTGTGTGTGTGTGTGTGTGTGTGTGTGATAGGTAGAATGACTGCTTCTATATCTATTCCAAAACAATAGACTTTTGTGTTAAACATTACACAGATGGATCCTCTGCAGGTATTTGATATAAAGTCTGTATCAGGGTCATGTGTTCGGCAGGAAGTAGAAAACATCACAAACAGATTTTTACTGTTATAACAGAAGTATAATAATAATATAATAATAATAATAATGATGATATAATAATAATAATAATAATATAATGATAATAATAATATAATAATAATAATAATGATAATAATATAATTATAATAATAATATTATAATAATATAATGATAATAATATAATAATAATAATAATATAATTATAATATAATAATAATAATATAATAATAATAATAATAATGATATAATGATGATAATAATATAATGATAATATAATAATATA
This sequence comes from Semicossyphus pulcher, assembly GCF_022749685.1. NCBI lineage: Eukaryota > Metazoa > Chordata > Actinopteri > Labriformes > Labridae > Semicossyphus > Semicossyphus pulcher. The sequence continues at coordinate 501,628 of NW_027211700.1, read as the reverse complement.
ATAATAATATTAATAATAATAATAATAATAATATAATAATAATAATGATAATAATATAATTATAATAATAATATTATAATAATATAATGATAATAATATAATAATAATAATAATATAATTATAATATAATAATAATAATATAATAATAATAATAATAATGATATAATGATGATAATAATATAATGATAATATAATAATATAATAATAATATTAATAATAATATTAATAATAATATTAATAATAATATAATAATAATAATACTAATATAATAATAATAATAATAATAATATAATGATAGTATAATCATTTCCTGTCCTCTAAACGCTGCTGGAAAGACTAAAACTCAGTCATAATAAAACTTCCCAATAACAAAGGAGTTCCACAAACAGGACGACAGACTCAGTTATAACATCATTTGATTTATGTGTTAGACTTTGGGTTCCTCCAGGTTACAGTTATCTTTGAATTTAAGCTTCTCTGTGGACTTCATGACCACGATTACAGCAACAAAACCCCAAAACTAAACAACAACATAGTGATGCAACGTTCAGGAACACAGTGATGTAACCTTTGACCTCTCTTTGGTAGAAACAAAAGAAACTGAATCGTACTAATGAGCCTTTTTTTATCATTTGTGCCCAAATTTACTGAGCTTGTTCCACTCCTGTCCAGTTGGTGGCAGTAATGCACCTTTAAGCTAGTTTAAAGATGTTAATAAACCCGGACCTGACGGCGAGTCTCCCTCCTCCCTCCCGTCTGTTCTGACCAGCTGGCCCCCATCTTCACCCGAGCTGTGTGAACTCCCCTCCTACTTCAAACGCTCCACCATCATCCCAAACAAACCCTCCATCACTGGACTGAATGACTACAGGCCCGTCGCCCTGACGTCTGTGGTCATGAAATCCTTTGAAAGACTGGTGACTCACCTGAAGGACATCACAGGCCCCCTGCTGGACCCCCTGCAGTTTGCCTTCCGGCAAACAGGTCGGTGGATGATGTGGTCAGCATGGGACTGCACTGCATCCTGCATCACCTCGACTCCCCAGGGACCTACGCCAGGATCTGTTTGTGGACTTCAGCTCATCCTCCAACACAAACTCACCCAGCTCTCTGTGCCAGCCCAACACCTGTCAGTGGGTTACCAACTTCCTGACTGACAGGAGGCAGCAGGTGAGGCTGGGAAACGTCACATCCAGCACCTGGACAATCAGGCGGGCGCCCCCCAGGGGTGTGTGCTCTCCCCACTGCTCTTCTCCCTCTACACTATGACTGCACCTCAGGAGACCCTCTGTGAAACTCCTGAAGTTTGCAGACGACACGACAATCATCGGCCTCATCCCGGACGGAGACGAGTCTGCATACAGACGGGAGGCGGATCAGCTGGTCCTCTGGTGCAGTCAGAACTACCTGGAGATCAACCTGCTCAAGACTGTGGAGACGAGAGTGGACTTTAGGAGAACAGCTCAGGAAGTTCAGCCAGCCTCAGGAGCTGCTGATCATGTTGTACACCGCCATCATCCAGTCTGCTCTCTGCACGTCCATCACTGTCTGGTTTGGATCTGCCACCAAACAGGACAAGAACAGACAATCAGGTCTAAAGAGAGGATCATTGGAACCGACCTGCCCTCCAACCAGGACTTATACCGGTCCAGGAAGCGGGCAGGTAACATCACTGCAGACTCCTCACACCCGGGTCACACACAGTTTGAACTCCTCCCCTCCGGCAGGCGTTACAGAGCGCTGTACATCAACACACACGGACACAGGAGCAGTTTGTTTCCACAGGCTGTCACTGTGATGAACAGCAGACTCAGTCCACAGTCTGAAGACACTACAACCATCTACCTCTGAGTCAACCATATTTATCTCTGCACCTTTGCACGGTTGTCTCCTGTCTTTAAGTGTTGTTGTGTTTTTTAAATATGTGTTTTTAGTGTCTAAGTGTCTGTGTCACCTTGTCTAACCTGTCCTTGGTTCAAGTGAGACATGCTCCTTGTATGTGCCTACAGACTGTAAAACTGTAAAACACAAGAAGAAGAAGAAGAAGAAGAAGAAGAAGAAGAAGATATTCTCTCAGACAGCCTCATGAGTTTTCTAACTCGGAGAGACTAAATACTGACCACCTCCTTATACAACAGTATCGTCTGCATACATGAACACTGTATGAAGAAAGGTTGTGGAGCGCTGCAGGAGAGCATGTCCTCTATGAGGCAGCAGATAGCTGCTGGTGCTCCCTGCACTCACTGTAACGTTAGCTTGTAAAATCAGTGCAGTGACCCTTTAAAGGGAGCTGAGGTCGGGACACTCGATCCTGTGTGGCGCACAGGTTCGGCTCGTGTCACGCTGAATTATTTAGCCTGTTGTTGCATTTTCTTCAGTCCAGAACAGACAGGCTGCGTTCAACACAAGGCAGAGGGAGACACGCTCTGTCCTCTTGTCTTTCTGTGTTTCTGCTGTGTGTGATTTTCTACTTTTATTATTCAAACTCACACAGTTTGAGTTGAACACATTTCAGCTGCTGCTTTGAGTAAAAAGCTGAAGATACTTCATTAAATCCATTTTGCACCACATCTGTGCAACTCTTTAAAACACGAGCACAGCCAAGAGCCTGGGCTGCATGTGTCTGGCTCTCAGATATCTGGGCTGTATTCCTTTCGGTGGGTAAAGTGCTGGTGTGTTTCCCCTGCAGCCTGTGGTAACGTATGTGATAAACTCCTCCTCTCACGCTGCAGGAGCTCTGCGTCTGTTTCTTCTTCAGCTGTCATTAAAAACTACTCAGGGTCATGACCTCACGTCTAGTCTCAGAGAAAGTTAGCTCACAGTGCAGAGTCAACAAGCTCACCGCAGTAACACCAGACGAGACCTGGTCTACCACAATCCCCCCCGAGTCCCCCCGTCTGCTCCCCCAGGAGCAGGAACGTGAATCATATGGCGTCAGTGTGTGGACGTGTTCAGGCTGAGTGTGTGTTAATGCACTGCAGGGTATTATCACTGTGGGTTGTCTTCACGTTAACAGGACAGCTGAAACCTTACAGGCTGAGTGCGTTAAATTAGTGTTGTGATGATCATGAACGATCCGATTCCTCTGAACGGCTCTTTGGAGCGAGCGATGGAAACAGAGTCGTAGGGAGAGCCGTTTTTTTATAGTCGTACCCAAATGTCCCTGCCCGGCCTCGATCCACTCCCCTTTATGCCGAATCACACAGGCAGCTTTTTCAGATGCAGCTCTGCCGTACGAGGTCATAAGTGTGTCGTGTTGACTTCTCTGTAATCACACAGAGTTTATCATAAATAATTGGCAAATCAATTGATTAATTGTTCTGACATTATTCTGCTGTTTCCTTTAACATTTTAAAAGCTCCAAATTTTAAATGCGTGTGTTGACACAGAGAACAGGCACGTTCAGAGTCCTCTCTACCTCGCAGTGTTGTGGCGTTCATGAACGATGAGTCGCTCTATTGAACGGCTCTCAGAAAGGAACGGAGCCATAAGATCCGGCTCCCTTCAAAGACCCGTAATTCCCAACACTACATCAAATAGTCTGAAAGCTGTTGTAGAAATGAGTCCTTGCTATGAAAGCTGCAGTTTGTTCCCAGCTGAGTAAAGACTGCTCCTCTTCGCCCCCTACAGGCCTGGAGCACTTCTGGCTGTGTAAAAACTACTAATGAAGAATTTGTAAGTGAATTTGCATCATATAAATGTACTGATCATTTTTTTGGAAACACTGTTTATTAGGTTTTTTTTTTATCAGTACAAACGACAGGACTAACACCCCCCTCCCTTCACTCCGCCCCCCCAAGACAAAAACAAAACCTCAACGTTCAGATTATTAAAGGAAGGTCGAAGGAAGTTTCTTTTTGTCTCTCTGCTCCCTGTCTTCCTCCTGCCAGTGCCCGTCTAACAGCAGGCCACTGTAGCTGAAGGATGGATGGAGCGGTATTCTTCCAACAGAAAAAGCACACGTTAGTTCCCTGGAATTAGTCCTTGTAATAAAATGTGCAGTTTGTTCTCAGCAGAGTAAAGACTTGTGACGGTGACGAGTGAGCGCTCCTCTTCTTTAGGGAGGAAAAGTTGAACCATCTGAATTTGTTCGCTTCAAAACCTGCAGGAGAGACTTCAGGCTCCAGGCTCTCTGAAGGTCTAGACTGTCTTGTGTTACACACTTCAGTCTCTGAGCAACCTAAACGTATAAGGGGGCTTAAAATAACTTCCTGTTCTGCATGCTTCTAGAAGCTCTGTTATAGAGGATTTCCCTCTCTGCCATCATAACCTTCCCCCGCTCGCAGCTGCAGAGGAAGACTTACTTCACTGACACAAGAAGAATACCGCAGTGAAATAAATCCATTCATCCCTGAAGAAATCATGAGCTGTGTCAAGATTGTGTGATTATCAGACAGAATAATGCTTCAGTGACTCTGCTCTAAATCATCCTCGTCTGTGTGATCGAGCTGCAGGTCACATCCAGAGAGACGCATCTGTTCCTCATCGTCTAATAAATGAGTGGAAACCTATTTGTGGCAGAAACCAGCAGCCAAGGCTGGAGGGCGTACTGTGTGTGTGTGTGTGTGTGTGTGTGTGTGTGTGTGTGTGTGTGTGTGTGCGTGTGCGTGTGTGTGTGTGTGACACAGACAGAGAGGAAACCACAGGGAGAGAGAGGAATGACGCGGTTTGCTCCTGAGTCCACAGAGCGAGCAGGAACTGGGGTTGTTTTCTTTTTCATCATCTTTTTGGCCTCAGTCTCTCATCTCAGATTCATGTACACACCTCCTCCTCCTCCTTGTCCTCCTCCTCCTCCTTGTCCTCCTCCACCTCCTTGTCCTCCTCCACCTCCACCTCCTCCTCATTGTCCTCCACCTCCACCTCCTCCTTGTCCTCCTCCACCTCAACCTCCTCCTCATTGTCCTCCTCCTCCTCCTCCACCTCCTCCTCCTCATTGTCCTCCACCTCCTCCTCTACCTCCACCTCCTCCTCCTCCTCCTTGTCCTCCTCCTCCTCCTCATTGTCCTCCTCCTCCTCCTCCTCCTCCTTGTCCTCCTCCACCTCCTCCTCATTGTCCTCCTCCTCCTCCTCCTCCTCCACCTCCTTCCTCGACCTGATACTGCAGCTTCATTGCCTTATTTTTAATGGGCTGGGCTGTATTTTATTGTATTTTATTTTATTGTATTTTATTGTATTTTATTGTATTTTGTTGTATTTTGTTGTATTTTATTTTATTGTATATTATTGTATTTTATTGTATTTTGTTGTATTTTGTTGTATTGTATCTTATTTCTTCGGCCTCTAACTTCAGCTTGTTGGTCGAGTCAAACAGTGTCAGTGAACAGTGATGGAAAGTCACCTCTTTGTCATTCTTCAGGGCACTTCCTGTATTTATAATCTCAAGGTATCTTTACATGTTTCAGGCTCTGAATGACTCACAGGAACAAACAGTGTGCGAGTGTCTCCAGCAGATGTGTCCATCCTGCAGCAGTGAAACAGGCTGTAATGGCTGCAACATAATCCACAGCCACAACACTACATCAGAAAACATTTAACAGATCAAATTAAAACAAGCTGATGGTGTTTCTGTCTGAGTCGGTGTCTCGTGTCTCTGTGAGCGTCACAGTCGGCTGCAGGATTGACGAGTGGAAAACTGAGCTCGACTGACTCTGGAGTTTAAAAAGCTGTATTGATTTGCTGATGAGTGTGATGAGTGTGATGGTGCTCAGCGAGCCTGTCGGCATGAAGCAGACAGACGCTGCTGTGCTGTTAAAGGCCGAGCACAAAGAACTGAGGCAGAAATACAAACATGCACGGCTCTGAACAGAAACACCGACTCCCCACAGCTTCACTGATACACAAGAGAAAAGGAGAATGTTCATCAGATCAGTGCTCGCAGCTTCAACAGCACCTCAGAAACACAGAGGAAACACAAATACTTACATTATTAGCATTAGCAGGCATGCCAGCTAAAGTTAGCCAGCGGTACATAAGCGACCCTGCATGGAACTAGTGTTCGTAGTCTTCATAGTAATGTTAACTGATAAACGTATTTGTGAACAGGAAGCCAGATCAGCCCAGGAGTCTGGCTGAATCAGCTAACGTTCTAAATAATGTGAATAATAATGTCCATAAGCAAGCTAATGCTAACCTGTTAGCTGTAATTTAGCTTGAAGTAATATGTGAACAGCAAGCTCGCTTATTTATATCAGCCGCCGCAGAGGCTAAATGAATGAGCTAACATCCACACATATAGCATTGCGGTTGTACTGTTATCAAGCTAAGCTAAGCTCAACCTGCTCGCTGTAGTTAGCTGCCTAGCAGTGGTGTTGGTTGCTTATTTAAGTTAGCTAAGAAGGAACTAGCCAATTTACCCCCCAGATAAGGATGAATGATGTTTACAAATCGAGATAGTATTCTGCCATGTTAGCTAGCTAGCTAGCTAATAATAGCTTACAAAGCAAAACTGTACTTTCCCCCAGAGGGATTTCACTGGATTAGACTTTTTGTTCCTTGTGTTGGAGTTTTGTTTTGTTTGATAGGTGCTGGTCCTTTGTTTACATTAGCACACCCCATTTGTAAGCTAACGTTAGCTAGTGTTGCACACTGCTGGCGCTGGATGGGAGCTGAAGGGAGACAAGAAACTTTGGAGCCAATGGCTTTTATATCTATCAGCCGTTCACACATAGGTAATATAAAGTTACTATAGGCAGCATGTGGAGCCATGTGATATGATTAACATTGCACAAATAACATGGCTACAAACATTAAACTTCTGCAGGCTGCAAACTTACAGCTCATGGTGCACACAGGGTCTGCTGCTCGTCCAGGGATTTCTGCTGAAACTGTCCCTCTCTTTACTCTCTGCTTCACAGTCACTGTGTTCACATGAGATAAAGTCAGATACTGTCCTGTTTCACACAGAGCTGAGAGAATGTGCTTAAATATTCCAGCTTAGAGTAGAGCTGACATGTTTGTTTTTGATGTGGGGGAGGGGTGAAACTCAGCATCTGTACCATCACCGCACACGGCTACAGAAGAAGACGAAGAAGAGGAAGATGAAGACGAAGGCTGCAATGGAAAGTGAGACCAACCTGTGACTGTAGTGTTAGTGTTAGTTACGTCTCCTCTACTCTGCTACTCGGAACAGAACGCTGCAGGAGCCCCATTTGTCCAAAGAGCTGTCAACCATGAGGCCACGCCCCCTTTTTATAGCATCAAATAACTAATTAAACTTGTGAGAAAAATGAACACTTGGACATAAATCAGCATGATAAGAGCTAACTATAATGACAGGAACCATGTTTGAGAAAAATGTATTTGACGTGTATTTTGATTTTATAGTTTGACTCATGTCCCATCTGTTAACATGGAGGAGGCGGGCTTTATGAGCTATACTGCAGCCAGGCAGCAGTTTCAGGTTCTTTCTTCATTTGTATTGTAAAGAAATAAGAGAATAACATGCACTACAGCAGGTCTCAGTCTCAGTGTGTGTGTGTGTGTGTGTGTTGTTTGATGTGTGCACCGTGAGGTCACGTTTCAGGGTGCACTCTGGGAAATGACAGTCGACTTCGGCTTCATAAAAACTTGATTGTTTTCGGGGGAAAGCTGAGAGAGCTGACGGACAGGTGAGCAGGAGTGAAGAGGAGGTCTCCCCTTCCTCCTCCTCCCCCTCCTCCTTCCTCCTCCTCCTCACAGCTCCCGTTTCCCTGCTCACCACCTCGTTGACTTTTTATTAGATTGTTTCATGAGCTCGTTCTGGTGATTTACGGCTCTACGCCTTCCTGCACCACAGTTTTACAGACTGCCGTCCACCTCAGAGGCAGAGTGCACGTCCAGACATCACTCCTGCTCCGACCCGAGAGCCATGTTCAACACACGATGAAGTTTATTTACATTTCACAACACTCTTTCTTTCTCTCTTTCTAGCTAATAGTGCTAACATCTATTAGCATACAAATGACCTACAGAGGCTCATATTTGTAGCTAATAATGCTAACATCTATTAGCATACTAATGACCTACAGAGGCTTATATTTCTAGCTAATAATGCTAACATCTATTAGCATACTGATGACCTACGGAGGCTCATATTTGTAGCTAATAATGCTAACATCTATTAGCATACTAATGACCTACAGAGGCATATATTTCTTGCTAATAATGCTAACATCTATTAGCATTCTAATGACCTACAGAGGCTCATATTTCTTGCTAATAATGCTAACAACTATTAGCATACTAATGACCTACACAGGCTCATATTTGTAGCTAATAATGCTAACATCTATTAGCATACTAATGACCTACAGAGGCTTATATTTCTTGCTAATAATGCTAACAACTATTAGCATACTAATGACCTACAGAGGCATATATTTCTAGCTAATAATGCTAACATCTATTAGCATTCTAATGACCTACAGAGGCTCATATTTCTTGCTAATAATGCTAACATCTATTAGCATACTAATGACCTACAGAGGCTTATATTTCTTGCTAATAATACTAACATCTATTAGCATACTAATGACCTACAGAGGCATATATCTCTAGCTAATAATGCTAACATCTATTAGCATTCTAATGACCTACAGAGGCATATATCTCTAGCTAATAATGCTAACATCTATTAGCATTCTAATGACCTACAGAGGCTTATATTTCTTGCTAATAATGCTAACAACTATTAGCATACTAATGACCTACAGAGGCATATATTTCTAGCTAATAATGCTAACATCTATTAGCATTCTAATGACCTACAGAGGCTCATATTTCTTGCTAATGATGCTAACATCTATTAGCATACTAATGACCTACAGAGGCTCATATTTCTTGCTAATAATGCTAACATCTATTAGCATTCTAATGACCTACAGAGGCATATATTTCTAGCTAATAATGCTAACATCTATTAGCATTCTAATGACCTACAGAGGCTCATATTTCTTGCTAATGATGCTAACATCTATTAGCATACTAATGACCTACAGAGGCTCATATTTCTTGCTAATAATGCTAACATCTATTAGCATTCTAATGACCTACAGAGGCTCATATTTCTTGCTAATAATGCTAACATCTATTAGCATACTAATGACCTACAGAGGCTTATATTTCTTGCTAATAATACTAACATCTATTAGCATACTAATGACCTACAGAGGCATATATCTCTAGCTAATAATGCTAACATCTATTAGCATTCTAATGACCTACAGAGGCATATATCTCTAGCTAATAATGCTAACATCTATTAGCATTCTAATGACCTACAGAGGCTTATATTTCTTGCTAATAATGCTAACAACTATTAGCATACTAATGACCTACAGAGGCATATATTTCTAGCTAATAATGCTAACATCTATTAGCATTCTAATGACCTACAGAGGCTCATATTTCTTGCTAATGATGCTAACATCTATTAGCATACTAATGACCTACAGAGGCTTATATTTCTTGCTAATAATACTAACATCTATTAGCATACTAATGACCTACAGAGGCATATATCTCTAGCTAATAATGCTAACATCTATTAGCATTCTAATGACCTACAGAGGCATATATCTCTAGCTAATAATGCTAACATCTATTAGCATACTAATGACCTACAGAGGCATATATCTCTAGCTAATAATGCTAACATCTATTAGCATACTAATGACCTACAGAGGCATATATCTCTAGCTAATAATGCTAACATCTATTAGCATTCTAATGACCTACAGAGGCTTATATCTCTAGCTCCATCCACCAGACAGTTAGAGCTGAAGAAGCCTTTCAGATGAGTGAAACGTCTTCAAGAACTTCAACCGAGTCCAGCTGCCTGTTGGATAAAGCTCAGAATGTAGTCATTAAAGTCATCCAGTTCTCCTGGAGCAGTGTCCGCAGCGCCTACCTGTCCCATGGTGCATTGCAGCCTCAGCTTCCCTCTGCTACAGTTCTTCAGCCGTCTCTCCTGGCTGAATAAAAGCGTTTGAATATCCCGTCAGACAAAACTGACTTGTTAATATTATTTATGTGTATTAAAGCTCCCTGTGCAGTTTCTGACCACTCGTAGTGCTGCGGACCAACGTTCAAGAAATGTTTGTTACACAGTTTAAGGTCTTAAGTTCCTTCTGAACTTTTTACACAGGAAACAGGAAACAGACATTAACTGCAAATTTAGACAAATTAACCCAAAACTATCCACATGAAGAGAGTCCACACGAGGGAAGTCTTTTGTCTGAAGGTTTCTGAAGCCGGAGGGAGACCCCGGGACAGACCCAGAACACACAGCAGGGTAACAGGACATTTGTGGCCCCCAGAGGATCTGCAAAATGATGTCTGAACTGCCACAGTGACCCGGCCCTGAGAGACGCTCACAGCCTTAAAGCTGCACTTTGAAGCTGAGTTTGAATAGTTGATAAATGAGTGAGGATGACTTTAATCCTTGTTTCATGTCTGTTTACCCTCATTCAAACCTGCCACACTACATCTACATGCCTACAGTCGGAGCCCTGCAGCACACAATGTATCCTCTGTGGGCACAGAAACATGGAGTGTGTGTGTGTGTGTGTGTAGACCTCACACAATGCCATGTTCACCCCTGTGAGGTTGACTGCTGCAGGCTCGTTTTACGTCTCTGTTCATGGAAACAAAGGAGTCTTTTGTGGGCCAAACACCCCCCGAACACCCTCCACCTCCAAGTCCTTAACTCCCCCCCCATTTACAGAAGCACAAGGAGGGCACAGACGGGGCAGATTATACAGAGGGGCAGATTATACAGAGGGGCAGATTATACAGACGGGCAGCAAGAGAAAACTCAGAAACAAGAAGTGGCTGCTGTGTTCAGATGGGGGTGGGGGGGTTCTTCCTCATGTGAACGCCGGGCAGCTGAGGATTTGAGATATGAGGGGTTGAACTCATCCAAACTGGTGCTCAGGTAAATAATGCAAATAAATAATGACATAAAAACGAGATCATCCCGGGTACAGGGTAGAGTTGGTGTGAGCGCACAGTGTGGCGACGGTGTTCTGAAGAAATGAAACGCACAACGACCAGGAACAAATAAAAGTCATGATCAAACCGCTGAGACACTGACTGGAGCCAAAGGTGGTAAAACAGATTTCTCTAGAAGCAACAACACGCAGCTCCTGCTAGCTGCAGCTAACGTTAGCCTGAGGCTTACTTTCAGCTAACGATGCTAACTTACAGTTTTAATACAGCTTGATCAGACAGTCCTCTTCATCCTCCTCCTCATTGTCCTCCATGTCTGGCAACCACCAGGTTAGCAATTAGCATCCTGATTCTCCAGTGTTACGCCAGCACACTTGGTCAGCAGCCCAAAGCTTCTGAATGTGACTCCGTAGGTTCTCCTCGAACATCATTTCTGGACCCTGTCCTTTAGCTTATAGTTTTTATCTGGTGTTGAAGTCAGGTAACTTTTGAGGGGCGCAGGGCGAAGGATCGAACAAACAGGGCTTCAGGAGGTCGGTGTGCTATGATAAGTGATGACTGTGTGAAGAAGTTGACTTCTTTAAAATATTGAACACACTTTACACCTTTTAGAACACCTGTAGCTGTTAGCAAACCTGAGCAGCAGCCTGGCCTTTTGGATTCCTCTGTGCAACGTCAGGAGCCAGGGTTTTCTGCTTCACCTTGGAGGTGGCCCAGGATCTTCATCAGGTGTTTTTCATCTCCCACCTGAACGACTGCGACTCCCTCCTCGCTGGGGACTCCAGACCTCTGCAGCTGATCCTGAATCCTGCATCCGTTCCTTTAGCTGTCTCCCTGCTGCTGGTGCTGCATTGATAACAGTTTTTGATGTCTCTTAAAGTGATGTAAGGTGCAAAGACACGTTCTATTAAAACATGAAACAAGCGATGAGCTCAAATATTACTGAAACTTCGGGAGCTAAAGACTCTTTCTGAACTCCTCTGACCTTAATGACGCTGATAATATTGATGATGATGAGATTGAGGATGTTGTTAATGTTGATTAGGATGTTAATGATGATAATGATGATGACTATATTAACCTTGTTGATGTTGTTGACGCCCTGTGCTCTGCCTGTCAGCACCAGTGTCTGATCACACCTGAAGCTGTGTGTTGGCTCTGTCTGACTCCGCCCCCTCCTGTCTCGATCGTTGCTTGTGTCGTATTAACTCTCAGATGTTCGTCGCTTTGGACAAAAGCGTCTGCTACATGAAACTGTAACACTGATGTAACTGTGAACACTGATAGAGATGCTGAGCTTTTGAAATCAAACACACACAGTTATAAAACCTTGTTTCCTGAAATGTTGCTCTGAGGCGTAACCTCACGCTCTTCATGCAGAGTGTGCTAATTCCATTTTTCTGGGTTTGCGTCTCTCTGTGAATAACAGACTGAAAAACATGCATTGAATTTCATGTAGTGTTTGCACGTTTCCCAGGTTTCACTGGCAGCGTTTTGAGTGGAGGAAGTCTGTATAGTATAACTGCCTGCCTGCTGAGTAGACTGCTCAGTGAAGCTACATCCAGTAATTAGTCAGTACAGACTAATAAAAGTCTACTTGTGGAGAGTCTGCAGTTTATCACAGATTATCACACAGAGAATCTGATCACAGACTGGAGGTGATCAGGGCTACAGTTTAACGACCGACCGCAGCACACTGATCGGCCACCGGGCTCGTATAAAACCAAGATTCATGGGGGCTGATATACAGGCCGCTCTGATGCAGCATGAAACTACCAGCTGAGATACGACAACCTCCATCATCCCTCTGTAACTCCTCCAATCACAGCAGAGAGAAGCCCAGACAACACACATGATGAGGGTGACTGACAGCACGCTAGCTGTCAGCTGTACACCTTTATTTGGTAGCTGCATCATTTATTTTGTGGCTAAAATCAACACTGTTTGTTAGCATCATGGTTCCAGTTAGCTGGTGGAGTCATTGTAAGAGTAAGCCAACATACACGTACACTTGGCTAGCCATAACATTGAGAGCAAGCAAGCTAATGTTAACCAGCTAGTTTAGCTGCTAGAAGTTAGTCACTAAAGTAATTTGCAAACACAAGCTAGCTTACTTACCAACCAGATCAGAGAGATTTTTGGAGCGTGCCGTTAATCCCCCCCAGCGGTTTGAGGCATTACAATAACAACATAGAAATAACCAGTCTCCTCTCTGACGGTCTGGTTTGCTGTCGTAGCTCAGAGAGTCATCAGAACTCCTTTCTGTTTCGTAAGCAGTGATAAACCCTCACAGGAGCTTTAACAACAACAACGTCTCTGTGAAGTTTAAATTGTTAGCATTCAGTGAAATAAGATTTTGATCTGTTCACTTCAGAAACGTCTCACAGCAATGAGCCTTTTTTTGCCCATTTCTCCAAACAGAAGCAGGTCTGATATGATCCACGTCAGAGACGCTCTCTGCTGGAGCCTGCTTTTCCTCTCTTGACTTTTATTTTGAAATTCTCTCTTATGGCAATAAGGTAGAGAGCAGATTAGCTTACCAGAAGAAATATATGTAATATGAAATATGTAAAGTTATGAAAAATTCAGTTTGAATGTCCACAGATTGAATGTCTCTCTCTCCCTCTCTCCGTCTGTCTGTCTCTCTCTCTCTGTCTGTCTGTCTCTCTCTCCCTCTCTCTGTCTGTCTGTCTCTCTCTCTCTCTCTGTCTGTCTGTCTCTCTCGCCCTCTCTCCGCCTGTCTCTCTCTCTCTCTCTGTCTGTCTGTCTCTCTCTCCCTCTCTCCGTCTGTCTGTCTCTCTCTCTCTCTCTCTGTCTGTCTGTCTCTCTCTCTCTCTCTCCCTCTCTCCGTCTGTCGCTCTCTCTCTCTGTGTGTCTGTCTCTCTCTCCCTCTCTCCGTCTGTCTCTCTCTCTCTGTCTGTCTCTCTCTCTCCCTCTCTCCGTCTGTCTCTCTCTCTCTCCCTCTCTCTGTCTGTCTGTCTCTCTCTCCATCTGTCTGTCTCTCTCTCCCTCTCTCCGTCTGTCTCTCTCTCTGTCTGTCTCTCTCTCTCTCCCTCTCTCTGTCTCTCTCTCCCTCTCTCCGTCTGTCTGTCTCTCTCTCCCTCTCTCCGTCTGTCTGTCTCTCTCTCCCTCTCTCTGTCTGTCTGTCTCTCTCTCTCTCTGTCTGTCTGTCTCTCTCTCTCTCCCTCTCTCTGTCTGTCTGTCTCTCTCTCCCTCTCTCTGTCTATCTGTCTCTCTCTCCCTCTCTCCGTCTGTCTCTCTCTCTCTGTCTGTCTCTCTCTCTCCCTCTCTCCGTCTGTCTCTCTCTCTCTCCCTCTCTCTGTCTGTCTGTCTCTCTCTCCATCTGTCTGTCTCTCTCTCCCTCTCTCCGTCTGTCTCTCTCTCTGTCTGTTTCTCTCTCTCTCCCTCTCTCTGTCTCTCTCTCCCTCTCTCCGTCTGTCTGTCTGTCTCTCCCTCTCTCTGTCTCTCTCTCCCTCTCTCCGTCTGTCTGTCTCTCTCTCCCTCTCTCTGTCTGTCTGTCTCTCTCTCCCTCTCTCCGTCTGTCTCTCTCTCTCTGTCTGTCTCTCTCTCTCCCTCTCTCCGTCTGTCTCTCTCTCTCTCCCTCTCTCTGTCTGTCTGTCTCTCTCTCCATCTGTCTGTCTCTCTCTCCCTCTCTCCGTCTGTCTCTCTCTCTGTCTGTCTCTCTCTCTCTCCCTCTCTCTGTCTCTCTCTCCCTCTCTCCGTCTGTCTGTCTCTCTCTCCCTCTCTCCGTCTGTCTCTCTCTCTGTCTGTCTCTCTCTCTCTCCCTCTCTCTGTCTCTCTCTCCCTCTCTCCGTCTGTCTGTCTCTCTCTCCCTCTCTCTGTCTGTCTGTCTCTCTCTCCCTCTCTCCGTCTGTCTCTCTCTCTCTGTCTGTCTCTCTCTCTCCCTCTCTCCGTCTGTCTCTCTCTCTCTCCCTCTCTCTGTCTGTCTGTCTCTCTCTCCATCTGTCTGTCTCTCTCTCCCTCTCTCTGTCTGTCTCTCTCTCTCTCCCTCTCTCTGTCTCTCTCTCCCTCTCTCCGTCTGTCTGTCTCTCTCTCCCTCTCTCCGTCTGTCTGTCTCTCTCTCCCTCTCTCTGTCTGTCTGTCTCTCTCTCTCTCTGTCTGTCTGTCTCTCTCTCTCTCTCGCTCTCTCTCTGTCTCTCTCTCTCTGCATCAGTCTGCGTGATGACGGTTCTGCAGGAGGAGTCGGGTGAGCTTGACAGAGAGAGAGAGAGAGAGGCAGGGGGAGGACGCAGACATACGGGGTCGTGCTGTCGGTCGGATCGGGACAGTTACGGGGTTTTGAGGAGATGCTGTCACCTCAGAGGAGATGGATCAGAGAGAAGCTTGTCAGCTCGGTAACCTCGTAAGTCCTCTTCGTTATTCCTCTAACTTCACGTTACTGACGGTTCTGGATCAGGTTTCGGAGCGTCTGACAGTCTGTGTACAAAGAGAGCTCTGTTTGTGGAAGTGGAAAACTTGGACTGAACTTGTCAGGATGTGTTCTGCAGGATGATTCATCGCCTCCTCCTCCGTCTGTGAAGCACTGCTGATATCAAACACATTTAAAGGTCATTAAAGCTGCTGTGAGGAGTTCGGATCTGCTTATGAAACAGACTGAAAGGAGTTGTGATGACTCTCTCTGAGCTGCGAAAGCAAACCAGACCGTCAGAGACGAGACTGGTTATTTCTATAGAGTTATTTTAGTGGCTGAAACCGCGCGGGGGGGTGCTACCTGCACGCTGCCTTTGTTTACAAAGACAGATGCACGGTGAGTGATACCTGTGACTGTTAGAGAAAGCAGGATGAGATGTTTGGTTAAAAAACACCACTTCACCATGAGCAGGACAAAATGGGCAGAGAGATCAGAGGCACGGCTTCGTCCACAGGGGGCGCCAAAAGCTACACAAACTGAAAGTTCCTCACAGCAGCTTTAAGGACTTTTATTTTGTAGAACACGTCCGATCTAATTAATCAAACTAGTCAGGCTAAAATGTGTTATATAATAGATTAATCTTATTAATCATTAATGGCATTAATTATAAATGTTTACAACAAACTTTACTTCACTCATACGGAAATAAAAGATGAAATATTAACATAAATAAAACAGATGTTACAGTTTACAGAGATACAGCCATCACAAACCTCAACTTAAAGTAAAGAAACTCTATTTATTGATTAGTCCAGGTATAAATGATTAACAGAATAATTCACGACAATAACACTGACTTAAACTTAAAACAGTCGTTCAGAGAGAAGAGCTTTTATTCTTGTTTTCCAACATGGACCTCGAGCTGGTGTTTGGAGCCCTACAGAGGGTCAGAGTGCACTCATGATGAAGAAGGTGTCGTGTTTGAGTCTAAAGATGGAAAAGTCTTTTTATTTGAAGCTCACTTTAAAACAAAGATAATGTTTCTTTACTGAGCAGACGACAACACAGAGCAGGTACACAAACAAACAACACAGAGGACAGAAGGATGTGGCGACATGTGGAAGTCTTCAGCTGTTAAATCCAACACGGTCTCATTATGATGATAGAGCTGCAGCGTGTTTGTGTGGCTGCATTTTAAATGTGATTTTCCTCTCGTCTGCTTTCTGTAAAACGAGCCGCTGCGAGTCACATGACCTGCTTTTTAATGACTTTGTTCCCCCGACGTTACAGCAACACATTCAGCCTCTATTAAACTAATGAGGCTCATTTCCTGTGGAGCTGAACGACTGCAGTGTGTCAGTGCAGAGTGGACCATGTGTCCTTTAATGCTCTGATTAGATTGTTAACAAAGATTTGTTGTTTATTAATCAAACCTTTATTGATTCAGCGTGTGCAGACAACAAATCAAACGTCCAAAGCCGTGTGTGCTCGGTGCAGATCTTCCATCACTGCAGGTTCCAGCAGTGTGACACCTGAGCTCCTCAGGGTCAGGTTACAGTCAGCAGGTGGAGGTGTAACACAGCCCCCTCCCTGCGTATCAAAGGACACGATCCCTCTCTTCTCTGAGAGGCTTTTATTTTGAAATATCTGCAGGACTGTTTGAGCAAACTGGAGATGATCAGTGTGTGAAAGCAGTGTTCCTCATGACTGTGAGCGAACCTGAGAGCTGTCAGAGAGCAGGTGTTCCTCTCAGGGTCCTTATCAGGTGTTTAAGATGGGCCTGTATTTGCATGTTCTTTCTTCCACTCATTTGATTGTCAGCGTTTATTTGAGAACAGATGTAAATGCCATTGTTCCTCTAACTGCTGCTGCAGTCACATTCAGCCCATGTGTGTGACCTGGCTGTGAGGACACGTCAGTGTGAGGACACATTGATCTGCACTCACTCCGGCCGTGATCACTCTGAGCGCCTGCACTTTAAAATCACAGTCGCCTCCTCTGAACTTTCAGACAGAGTTCATGTGTCAGAGCTGCAGAGGAAGGCCTGGAGGATTTAGCTGGGGGAAACCCCTGGCTGTCTTTCCCCGTCAGTGAGCCATGACTTCTGCAAACAGAGGCCACGCCCCTAATGCTGCATCACTTTAATATAATGTAAACAGGTGAGTTGTATAAAGATTCTCCCCGTAATGAGCTATAGAGACCCAAACAGAGGAGCTCACTGTCCTCTGAGCGAAGAGCTGCTGCTGCATCACAGCTTTGTTTTCATGGTTGTGTGTGGGAGTTAACTCACTCATGTTGGCGCTGCTGTTGGCGCTGCTGTTGGCGCTGTGGCTGAGCTCTGTTTATAGAAACCAAACCATCAAACCAACAGAACATAACAGTGGAAACAGACATGCACATGAACATGAATGTTCTCTCTATGTTTGAACCTTTCTCATGCAGAGATCTGTGCAGAAAGTCGTCAGTAGATATTCACACACTTTCCTCAGACTGCTGTGTTCAGGTTGCAGATTATTAATTCACAGGGAATATGACATGTTATCATTTTACCACCTCTGATTGCTCAGTAACAAGAAGACCGTTGATAGTAAAATGTGGGTCATATATATGTCACAACACATGACCTCATCATTCATCGGTTTAAAGATGTCAGCAGGTGATTTAAATGAGTGTGCTGATGAGTGAAAGTGTCACTCCTTATTTACACATGTTTATAGCTGATACACAAGATTATAGTGCTGTCAACGAGAGCTGTCACAGCTGTTTGGCTCCACTTAAACTTAATAATACATCATCTGAAATTCAGCATGAAGGCCTTCCTTACTTTATCTCATGTCACAAAGCACTGCCTCTGGAGCAGAGACCTTTCCCCCACACGTTATCCAGACTCTGTTTCTTCTGCTGAAACTCTGAGTGCCTCCTGAAGTTCCTGAGGACAGGTCCTGCATCACGAACGCAGCTTTAGTTTCTCTTGTCTCACAGAAATAATCCTTTTATTGCCTGATTGTTTCCACTTTCCTCTATTTGGCTGTTTCTCAACTCGTGTTGTGTAGATGTTTCAAAATAAAAGACCTCCAATGGCTTAAAGGTTTAATAAGTAGGATTTTCCTGTTGTTTTGCTTTGCACGGGATGTTTTCAGGAGGGGTGCTGTCGTGGTTCCCTGAGCCAATCACAGCGTACAGGTGAGTGTGGAAGTGGTTCAAACTAGCAGCTGGACTCCATTCAGGCCAGCGAGCATGGTGAAAGAGCGATGCAGAGCTGGCCTTCTTTCTTATGTGCCTCAAACTGGACAAGCTAACCACAGGTTAGCATGCTAACACAAAGGTAACTGGCGGTTAGCATGCTAGCGCAAAGGTAACCAGCAGTTAGCATGCTAGTGCAAGGGCAACTGTGATGCTGTCGATGTTAGCTTGGCGGGGTGGGCTTGTTCTCGCACGAGGGAGTAAGAGTGAGCTCCTGGTGACGAGGAGCCCAGGAGGAGGCGGGGCCTAGTTTGATGTGTTGTTGACAAAAGGAAAAATCCTCCTTATTGAACGTTTGATGATGTCATACCTCGTTTGTGTCTGGACTTCACAGCGAGGTCATTAGAGAGGCTGACTCATTTTATTTTTGTAAATATATTTAACGTTGTTTTTTTTTACTTCATCTCCTTCTTTGAGTTTAATCATGTTTGACTTGTTTATCTTATTTTGTCCTGCACAAACAGTTTCTCCCTTTATGTTTATCAATGTGAATGTGAACTTTGGTTCAAACGTGTTCCTTCATCGTGGTGAGAAGCTGGTGGTGAACTTGAAAGTGACCTGTTCAGAAAAGGAGGGAAGAGTGAACAATAAACAGAACGTTGTGAGTTTCACTGATACGAGCTGAACGTCAGTCAACAACACTGAAGAAGAAATATCTGACGTTAACAAGTGTGTTCATGCAGACTCCGTGTTGACCTTAAAGTCTCTAATTTGGTCTTTTTGTGTCAAAGATTTTACTTTGAGCCTCAGGTCGTAGGGTCAGGGTCAGGGTCAGGGTCAGGGTCAGGGGGTCAGATCAGGATTAGACAGTTAAACAGGACTGAAGTTGGACAGTGGAGCTGTGTGAAAGGAGAGCTGAAGAGTTTAGTGTGTGTCTGTGTGTCTTCACATGTGTGTGTGAATGTGTTGTGAACGTCCTGCTTTGCCGCTGTGCACACGCTCTTCATGATGCTCTGTCTTAACCACACTGAGCAGATCAGTCATTAAAGGGACACGCTGTGGACCACTGTCTGGGCGGCTCTCTCTTCACACGACGTACACGCCTCTTCAGACCTCCATGACTCTCTGGGCGTGTGCACATCAAAAGCGGAGCAGATAATTGGCTGCAGTTTGATGACAGGATAATTTGTGATCATTCACGCTGGTTAAATACGACTCGTGAATATCAGCCCTCGGAAAACTCTTTCAACCAACCTCGTCATCTCTGTGTTCACATCATCACCTGTCGTCTCACACAGCAGGTTAGCCTCCCCTCCTCCTCCTGAGCTGTGTCTGGATCTGGATCAGTACCAGGATTTCCAGAATCTCTGTTTGTTGCTCTATAGACACAGGGCGTCTAAGGGGCCATACGGCTCTGACACACTCTCACTCGTCTGTGGAGGTGTTTTCATTCAAAACTAGTTTGCCTATTTCGACATTGTTTATGGATTAATCATCATGAGAGGAGCACCGAGACTGTGGTGAGTTTCTGCTGTATCTCTGATCTCTAATAATAATAATAATAACTTAGATTTATATGCATATGAAACCCGACGTCTCTTTACGTGTGAGTTCAAACCAGAGGAAGGAGCTGGGTAACAGCTGTTACTGACTGTAGCTCTTGTTAACAGGAGGTTTGGAGCAGGTTGTTAAATGACTGACTGGTGGCTGCACTGCAGAGCTCGATAGGCAGAGAGCTCCAGAGGGTGGGGGCTGCCACACCTCAAAAGTCTGCAGGCGGGTGTGGGGAGTGGGGAGCAGGCCAGTGTCTGAGGACGGCAGATTCCAGGACGGGGTCTAGGAGGTCAGAAAGGTGCTGTGGGCCAGGGCATAGAGGGAGCTGTAGGTGAGAAGGAGGATTTTATAGGAGATGTGGAACCTGACCGGGAGCCAGTGAAGGTGGATGAAGGTTTGTACTGATCACATTCTTGTTGTGGACACTCGGAGCAGTCTGTGTGAGTGAGAGTGGAGTTCCTGGAAGACGTGTGATGGTGAAAGGTTAGCGGGTGTTACCTCCGCCTGTCAGTACCGCCGCTCTGCCAAGTGTGCACACAGAGCTGACATCACAGCTCGACTCTCCCTCCTAAATACTTCAGACCACTTAAGTTTGAGTGATCGTTGCATGAGTCGCTGAAACACACATCAGCTCAAGTTGTTTCTGTGTTAATAAAATATCACTGTGTGTGTGTGTGTGTATGTGTGTGTGTGTGGCGCCCCCTGCAGGTGTGTGGGGAGATGGCTGCGCTTCAGGCGTCCCTCTGTGTTTACGCTACTCGTCCTCTTCATTGTCTTTATCACCTTTCAGAGCTTCATCGCCCGCCAGACCAGGTACAGTCTCTCACACACACACACACACACACACACACACACACACACACACACACACACACACACAAACCAACGTGTCCACCATTAATCAGAAAGTCTTTGTGGAGGGCGGGGCTTTGAAGACATAACTTGAAACATGGCAGACATCGCCAGCGTGTGTTTGGGAACAGGTGTGCATCAACATTTTGACCCTGATCCATAGGGGGCGCCAAAGATACCGATCATGTGTTCATGACAACTTTAAGAACAGGATTTAACCCGATCTGAAGCACATCTTATGGGAGAAATGATTAAACCGAATCTGAGATTGACAGCTCCATGTGGGCGTGGTCTATTCTTCACCTCTGATTTTACGTCCCCTCTTAGGCCACGTCCACACGTACACGGGTATTATTGAACACTGAGTCTTTGCCTCCTTCGTTTCCAAAAAGAACCCCGTCCACACAAGCACAGTTATAAAAAATCCCCATCCAAACGAAAACACAAAAACACAACAGAAACACTGTCATGAGAACGCCACCCCAACAGGCGGCGATATAACCCGGTCATGCAAAGAAGAAGAAGAATCACGGCCAATCAAAAGTCTGAAAAAATCTATCCCGACACCTTTGTTCCTCAATAGAGTAGCTGTACATATATGTGTATCCATGTCCTGTGAAGCATCACTGTTTATGTCACGTCTGTCATTTTGCAAGGAATATTGCCTCATTAGTGCCGCGTCACCATGTAGATAACGGCGCACAGTCTGACGTCATGAGCCAAAAACTCTGTTTACCCCGTCTACACGTCTCCGTGGAAACGTCTTCCCCCCAGAGTTTTACAAAAGATCCGTTTTCAGTGACCTAAAAAGGCGTTTGTGTGGACGAAAGGACCAAACGCAGAAAAAAAAAGCTGCGTTTGGAAAAATACCGGCGTATGTGTGGACATGGCCTGAATGTGCTGAGAGCTGGAGCCAGTTAGAGACATAACACATGGCACCGTGGTATTGATGTGATAATGCTTCCAAATAATCTGATTCCATGCGATGCTCGGCCATAATGAACAGACACCAGCAGGAGCTGGAAACAGGAGACTCTGCTCACTAACAGGAAATGAGACCAAAGTGAGACCACATTGGATGTTGTTGCTGCAAACGTGATTTTAAAGAGGCCACGCCCCTCACAACATGAGCCCTGATAGAGCTGAAAGTTGGACATATTTCGAGATGGAGCGGCTCTACAATAAAAAAGTTCAACATGAAAGATGTGTCATCCAGTGCTCGAGTACTGTTTTTTTTTGGTTTGTTTGTTTCAAAGTACTCACCTCTCCTCATTTCAGATCCTGTCCTTACGCTACTTGCTTCTGTGATCACCTGACCCTTCCCCGATTCTCTCCACCTGCGTCTCATTAGCCCTGCCCTCCTTCTGTATATAGTCTGTGGCTGTGTTCGAAATGCCATACTATATACTACATCATGCTACACACTATATACTACATACTACATACTACATACTATATACTACATGCTACATACTATATACTACACACTATATACTACATACTACATACTACATACTATATACTACATGCTACATACTATATACTACACACTATATACTACATACTACATAGTACATACTATATACTACATACTGCGTTCGGCTGTAGTCTGTAGTACGGAGGAGCTTTTCAGTTCATGATTTACAATCCCAAGAATCCTGTGAGTGATTCAGGCGAAGTCATAAACTTCCTCACATTTAAGAAATATCATCTTCTGTATGTCGTCAAGGTAACAGGTGCATGGGTCTGTGGGATGTAAAATATGTCGATATCACATCACACTGTGTTCATGTCTCCTTCCAGGAATGAAAAACTATCAGGAGCCACAAATCTGAGACTCGCTTTCGACAGCAAGCAGCTGTTTCCGACTCTGTGGAACATCCTCCAAGGCCTCAGTCCTGAGAAGTCAGAGCAGACAGGTACAGCTGATAGTCTTCTAAATGAGGAAGGAGAGATGGATGCACTTATTAACCCTGGTACAGACTCTCAGGTGAAGAAAAGACTGAGAGAGCTGCTTTTACCTAAAGACCGGGGGCTCGTCTACAATCACAGTCCTCCCGTTCTCTCAGAGAATCCCAAAGAAACCACCTGCAGCCCCCAGTCTCACATCGTTTTCCTCAAGACCCACAAAACAGCGAGCAGCACCATCCTGAACATCCTGTATCGCTACGGGGAGAGCAGGAACTTGACCTTTGCCCTCCCTATGAAGAGACACAAGCAGTTGTTTTACCCATACTTCTTCTCTCAAGATTTCGTGGAGGGAGTCCGCAGCCAGACGGTGAAGGAGTTCCACATCATGTGCAACCACATGAGGTTCAGACAGCCCCAGGTGAGCTTCATCTGATCCACTCGCTCAAGCTGTGTCGATTCGTCTGTGTAGGCTCTCTTTGATTAAGGTCGTAAATCATCCAGGTTTGATCTGGATTCATCACGTTTCATTCATATGAAGTTTAGACAGAAATCAGAATGGATACAGGCAAGTGTCGAGTAAGAAAGCGTTATTTTTCCATGAGCACAAGAGGAGAATGGGTGATAATACAGATAACACTGCTAATAGGTTATACAATATGTCCCTTCAGATTTCCTCTATCTTGTCATTCTAGTTACTGTTCAATCAGGAAGCAGTGAGATGATCTGTCAGATCCCCTGCAGCAGTCTGACACGTGTCACACATGTGCTGTGGTGTTCTCCAAAGGGGAATCTCCTCCTGCTTTCTTTGAACAGTCAAACGTATCAGTCACTGTGAATCTGCATGTTTCTGCAGCGTGCTGTTAACCTGCTCGACTGACAGCGGCCTGGCGGCGGCGGCGCTCACACACAAAGACAAAAGTTAAACTAAGATAGAGAGAAACAATCATCTTCTTCCTGATGGTCTGTCTGTAGCTGGTATCGAGGCATCGGTAATATGTTTCATGACCAGCTCAAAGGTTTCAGATTATATGAAATAAACGTGATGGTTTTAATGAGTTAAACATAATAATGAAACACTCTCCTCCAACACAAACCTCCCTCTGTGCTGCAGGTGGCTCAGGTGATGCCTGAGGATACCTTCTACTTTTCCATCCTGAGGAATCCTGTGGCCATGATGGAGTCCATCTACAGTTACTACAGGAGCATGAGAGTTTTCAAAAAGACTAACAGCCTGGAACACTTCCTAGAAATCGGCCAGACAAACCCAAAGTCCCCATTATCTAAATACCACTACTCTCACAATATCCTGGCTTTTGACTTTGGCCATGAAAACAACGTGACAGCTGATTCTGCAGACCTGGAGGAGACAGCTTTAAAGGTTATCAAAGCCATTGAACAGGACTTTGACCTTATTCTTATAGCTGAATACTTTGACGAGTCCTTGATCCTACTCAGGCACTCCCTCTGCTGGTCCCTGGACGACGTTGCTTCCTTTAAGCTCAACAGTCGCAGTAAGCGATCTCGTCAAATGCTTTCACCAGACACTACAGAGAAAATCAAGCATTGGAATGCTTTGGACTGGAGGATCTACGTGCACTTTAACGCCACCTTCAGGGACAAAGTGAATAGTCTGGTTGGGGCAGAGCAGATGAAGAAGGAGGTAACTGAGCTCAGAGAGCTACAGACCAAGCTAGCAAACATCTGCCTGTTGGACGGCGGTGCTGTGGACCCGGCTCAGATCAGAGACCGTAAGCTGAGGCCGTTTCAGAGCGGGAAAGCCATCATTCAGGGCTACAACGTGAACCCAGGGTTAGACTTCCAAAACAAAATGAAATGTCAGAGACTCGTAACTCCAGAGCTGCAGTACACAGACCTACTGTACAGAAAACAGTTTCCAGAGCTGACAGGCAAGCAGAAGGGTTGATCCCCGACGCTCAGACAGAACTGCTTTGATGGGACAGGTGTGGACCAGGACGCCTGTCACAGACAGGTGATACACAACAACCACCTGAAGGGCTCCTTTTACACCCAGAAGGTCACAAGAAAAGCAGGAAGCCACGAGCTGAACTGTACTAAAGGTCACATGTTCATACTGCTCACTGTCTATAGATATGAAACTACAGGATCAAGCAGAAGGTCGTCTGTGTACAATATAACACACAATGGGAAAGAGATGCAGCAAACATGTTTAGTGTTCTTTATTTGTGTCTTCATGAAGAGGTAAAAAAGATGCAGATCAATCACCTCCATCATTTAGGTTTGTCTTTATTTTAACAACTAAATCTACAGAACGACTGTTGATGGTTAAAGGACGTTAACCGTTTTTAATCCGTCCAAAATCTGAGCTGATAAAACTGCAGGAACACAAAGTCTTATGTTTAGCAGGACATGAAGCACTCAGATTGTTTTGGTTGTTTTGGTTTTGAATGTGAAGTCTAAGGTGACAGTTAAAGGGTACATTTAAAGGTGTTGAATGTAAAGGACAATCTCATGTCTGCGTTAAGCTGAGTAAACTTTGATCAATCGTGTGAAGGATGTTCAGGAAGTATGTTGAAAGTTTTCTGTGAGTGCTCAAGAAGACTTTCTGCAGACTGGACAGATTTAATTACCCCAATTCATTGCAATACAGGTGCTACATTGTAGTTTGTTCAGGTAACAGGTAATTAACGAAACAAAAAAAGAAATGTTTAAAACTTTACTCGAAACATTTGGGCCGGAAATCCCATTGAACCATATTTAAAAATGTGTGTTAGTGTGTGTTAAAAAGGCTTTTTATTATTGTTTGCTCTCTTGCTGCGTCTCTGTGAAGTTCATCTCTCGTTGTCCACACATGTGAAGCAGACAAAGTTCATCAGCATGGTGTGAAATACAGAGTCATCACTGCTGAATCTTCATGCAGTGAAGTTCAGTCATTAGAGATGTGCAGACAGAACACACGAGTGGAGGACAACGTTCAGAGCGGCTGCTTTAACTTTTGCTGGTTTTTCTTTGGATATTCAACAGATTATCCAGCCTCACACTAACTCTGCAAAAGAGCTACATTTTTTATTTCAGAGTTCACAAGGAGCACCTGAATGCACCATGAGTTTGGTCTCTGTGAGACTGGAGCACCGCCTGGTGATGAATCTCCATTAGATGATGTGGAGAAGGATCTGAAAGGTGCACTCTCATAGGCTGAAACCTTCCAAAAAGGGGCGGAGCTTGATGTAGGACAGAGCTACACACTCTGAATTGAATCTCAAATAACAAACATTTAATTTTTGTGGTTGGGGAAAACTGATTTAACCTCATGTGCAGAATAAATGCCTGAACCAGAAGCTTGTTTCCAGAATCACTGATCACTTCTTTTTAAAAACCTGAGATGTGAAATGCAGACGGCTGCGTACAGGACCCTGCCCGGATGAATGATAACAGCAGCAAGTATAAGTGATAAACAACCCAGAGTCTTTTTAATAAGGGGGAAAAGGGGAGAAATGATTTATACAGAGAGATATTTCATAGTAACAATGCAAAAAGAACATGGACAATTACAATTCGTGCTAAAAGACGAGCTGAAAGGTAACCGAAGCCCAGCAGCACAACAGTTGGAATAATTAACGTTCACTTTGCCCCAGACGCCTCCAGGATCGTCTTTTCTATGTCTTATGGTTCATTACTTTAGGTTTAAATCGATCTTTATGATGAGAAGGAGACGCACAATGATGCAAAACTTTAAAAATATGTACAAATGATTTTCTCTTTAAAGCTAAAGTAAAAAGTACGGATATTTCTGTTAAACACCTGAAAACTTAAGGAGAGAAACAATGCATTGGTATGTAGTTACCTTACACCTAGTTCCTAAAGAGGACAGCTGATAGAAGAGTCAGTCACTGTAAAGTCTGCATGAACCAAGTCTGCCCCCTTGTGTGCTGAAGCTGTTATTACAGTGAACACTGTGAGGACACACAGGTGGCTGCTTACCTTGAAAGTAACGCTGACACGTTGACAACTTCCATCTCTGTCAGCTTCAACACAGACAAACACATAGTATGCTGTGTGTGTGATAGTGATGAGAATACTAGTTATTATCAGTGACTGAATCATTTGGCTCAGCTCAATAATAAAAGACACCTCTTCATAATTTTACATTATGCTGAAAAAACTTGAATAAAATACCCTGACCCACTGACTGTGTGTCTGAGCCCCAACAAGCGTTTTCTGCACGCCCCCTGTGTGAACAGGACAGTCCCATAGTTGTTACGTGGTTGGCATCCTGTGGAGCAGTCACTGGGTTTAGGGACAGCTAAAGTACTTAAATACAAAAGGCTGCTATATTTATATTTGAAGGTTCACATAAATCGGAAAAAGACAAGAACAAGTATTCAAGTGATATAAAAACATCCAGACAACAATAATAAAGTCAAAGTAAAATAAAGTGGAAAATAAAGTTAAAACTATGAACACTATCTACACCTTTCATTTACAGATACATCTTTGGATGACTGCGCTGGCAGTCGTGAAGGAATTTTGAAAAGCACACACATTGTGAAGCTTTAGGAATGACTAAGATATAATATAGCTAATGCACAGCATGGATTAAAGGATATATGAATATATGAGCATAAATAAGGATACATACCAATTGTACAAATGTGTACTATAACAATTTAGGAGATTAAATATGCATGTAAGTAATAACATCAATATAAATATATAAAATATGTATAGATAAAGCTGAGATGCAAAGCAGCAGTGAAATGATGCATGATGGTGACAGCTAAAAATGGCCTTCTGCTAAAGCTTATATTAGAGCAGTATCACATGAGAGGGAGAGATGTTGAACATCATCAGGCTGAGACTCGAGGCCGCAGTGACACAGGTAGGACCAGACTGAACCAGTTTAAACTGGTTTTGCTTGCAGGTCTGTTTCTTTGCCAAGGTTACTGTGACTGCCTGCCCTGAAGGAAGGAGCTGCTCCTTTTACTCCACAGGTAGAACTCTTCAGCTGTTTACGTTTTGGCCTCAGTATAACACAAATGTTAAAACCAGCAGGTGAGCAGCAGGACACACAGCACAGCTAACTTTAGCTATGACACAGCTAATGATGGCAGATAATTTAATTTAAATTATTTGGGTTATTTATCCATAACTGTGCTGGTTTAGTTTTTATATGATCCACAGACGATAAATTCATGTTTTATTTTTTTTAAACAATTTACCAGTTTGTTGCAGCTTGTTAATTTGTCATGCTACTTATGATTAGCGCGTTAGCATGCTAGGTCGCTAAGCACGATTAGCGCGTTAGCCACGATTAGCGCGTTAGCATGCTAGGTCGCTAAGCACGATTAGCGCGTTAGCATGCTAGCAACATCAGTACAGCTATGGGCCTAGCTGCCCCATTTAACTGAAATCCCTGATGAGGACTTGCCGATGCCGTGGAGAAATTCAACATGTGACATTTTGTTGTGACATATTATTTTCCCCAGACATTATGTCGACTTCAACAGATTTTACTGGATAAAACCCAGACACCAAACCCTAGTATTGGCAGGGTGTTTGGTGTTGTTAGCTTAGAAAAATGAGTTTTGTGTTGATTAAATAAAACGAGGTATTGAAATGTGTCCTCATCACACAGAGATGCCCAGCAATCTCGCCATGACCCTGTGAGGAGTTGCACTACATGTTTCGTGCTGGCTGAAGCCTGGTTTTCAGCGGCCAGCAGGACCACCATGATTACACGTCTGTCCTGAAATCCACCATCAGTCTTTTCTGTTGTCCTGCTTTCCACCATGGCTTCAGGTAGCATCCCATGAGCGCGTGAGTACAAACTAACGTTGCATCTGTCCTGTGTTAGCAGGTGAAGTAGTACTTTGTAGAATACTTTAATGACAACTGAGTCAGTGGAACCTGGCAATATTAAACGCTTTATATATAAATCACTTTAAGTTCAAATACAACTCAGAATGCGCCTTAGAGGGGTTTAACGCACGACAGCATATTCGATCTGCGTACAAGAAGTCTGTGTTACCTTATTGAACAGATATCTATGCATTTTCTGTTATTTCTCTTTATTTGGTAAAAATGTCTATTATGCTTGAGTAAATGAAATTTACAAGAATAAATCAAAACCCAATTTTACAGAGCTAGTTAAAATATTAAATACATCCAACATTTCAAGAGGAGGAGGGGAGTTAAAAGGAGAGTGGTGTGTAGTTTGGAATAGGGAGGGCAGTGATGGAAAAGTACATTAACTCAAGTTCTACACTTTAAATACCTCATGCACTTGAAAAAGCATTTTGTGCGCACCAGGTAGTAAGTCGTGGCCTTGTTTAATTTATTTATTTATTTTTTTTCACTCTAAGGCCACTCCGGGCTCCTTAGAGGAGAGTTGATCACTGGAAGTCAAAGACGTGTTATTTTAGTTTACGTTCTGCTTGTTCAACTGTTGTTTAGTGAATTGCAGAAAAAGAGACGATTTGCTTTGTTTTGTTTTTTTCCCTCCATTCTCAGTCCTGATGAATTTGGTGCTGGCTTAGGATAAATGTCTTTGGGCAAAAATTCCTCTGTGTGGGAAAAACCCAGGAATTATGGAAAAGCACATAAAGCACTAATCCCTGACTATTCATAAATAAATGACTGCTTTGTAAAAAAGACATGATTGATTAAAAAATATGTCATGGTGTCAGGTGACCTGACGATAGGGCAGGTTAAAGGGGCTCATTTCATCACCTTCTTGGATACTGTCCCCATAAAAGTGCTGTTTTTTGTTTATTTTTGTTCATTATAGGGCAGTGGTTTTCAAAGTATGGCAAAGTGAGCCTCCCCTGAACAAACATAAAAGCAGCTGTGGTTATTTTTTCTGCTTTATTTTTTCTCACGCTGCGCCTCCCCTGAAGTCCTCTGGCGCCCCCCAGGGGAGGCTTGCCTCACACTTTGAAAACCGCTGTTATAGGGTCATTGTGACGAAATAGAATGAAAAATAAAATATTTGTTTAAATATTCAGTCAGATTATTATTACAGAACATAATCAACAAGTTATGGTGTGTTTTATGAATTAAAAGCCATCCAGCAGAATATAAAGTAGTTGAAATCAGCTCCACATTTAAAAGCTGCAACAAGTGGTGTACGCAGTAATGCTTTAATAATAATCCACTGATATTAAACATATTACTCTGAAATAGGCCATCCTGCACAATGAGTAGGCAACCTTAAGTTAAGGTGCTGTAAGAATATTCTGGTCAGAGTCATTTTAACTCTTGCTTAGGTTTGTAGTGCAGGCCTTTTGCTTGTAATGAGTGTTAATACATTCTGATATTACTCGTTATCTTGAGTACTTCTTTCATCACTGCAACAAAACTACAATAAACTTTCATTAGTGCAGCTCTTTAATCCACTGCACTATTAAACTGGTCAAGCACTCATAGCTCTCCACTTCCTCGCTCATCCAACAGTCATTTACAAGCTCCTCAGTTCTGCTAGTGATCGTACTGTAGCTCAGCTGTTAGCGACAGCCTCTGCTGTCTCCTGCGAGGTGTCTCAGGTGTTAAGCTTCTCCTCTGCCTCCCGTAGAGACGGTGGTACACGTTAATACTGTAGTTTATATACAGTGATGGCGAGGCTAAGCGAATTGGAAATGCGCCTCCACAACATAGAAGTAATTAGTTGACGCACTAGAGCCCTGCGCAAGTGAAGCGTGAGCCAGCGATGCCGGTCAGCGAGGGTCACCAAAGTAGATTTTTAGCCGCATTTGGCGACTGGCCGGTGCTAATTTTGGACCCTGGTTCCAGGATGTTTGTGCCCAGAACAGATCTGTGGTCTTTAAAGCTCATGTGACCAACGTTCACATTGTGTCGATGTTGGCGCCCCCTGTGGACAATGCGGTATGTCTTCTCTCTTTAATGATCTTGTCCTGTACATGTGTAAGTCGTGTTTTTTAATGAAAAATCTCGCTCTGTTATCACTCGCTGTGAATCTTTATGCGGAAAATGTAAACAAAGGCTGTCTCTGCAGCATGCTGTTAATCTCCATGTCTGACAGCAGTTACACACATTTAGTTACAGTGTAGAAGTCATTAATCTTGTGGCTGATGGTCTGGTTTGCTTTTGTAGCTCATGAAAAGGCATCATGACCAGATAAAAACTCTTCACAGGACCTTTGTGTATTACCTTTCCATTCCAGCTGCTTGATGTTAGTGGCTGTTTTACGATAGCTACTTCACTAGCTATAGTTAATGCCAGCTAACGTTTAGCTAACTCTTAGTATAGCTAGTGTAAATAAAGAGTAATTGCGTATTGTTACAGGTTCTTCTGAAATGCTGCCATCGGTTTGTCATGAATACAAAACTGAAGATAAGTTGACTTTTCAATATTGTTTTCAAAGTGTTTGTGTTTTTGAATTCATTGACAGGGCACAAAGTTGTTTACCATTAAAGGATGTTTTTAGAGGCACCCCTCATGAAACTAATGAGCTCCCTGGCTGAGCAGGAGTAAGAATACAGCCGGCGGTAATGAGTTCCCTCATCCTGGAGGTGTGAGAAGCCAGGAGAGGAGGCCGACATCTGCAGGCATCCCCACCAGACCATCATTCACACCTCTAATTAATGTTTGTTGCATTAATTATTACACCAGACACAAACTCAAACTTTAAACTTTTGATGCTTTGATGATGAAACATGCTGTTTCCAATACAGAACACATACGTTTACTAACAATGCCAGCACTGTTATTCTGTAGACCAGCTGTTGGCATCTGAAAGTGCTGAAGCCAGCTAAACTTTTTAAAAAGATTTAAAGGGTCTATATGTGACTTTCAGAAAATCCTCATTCCTAGTGACACGGTCGGCCGTTGAGGGAACTCCAGTCGTCCTTCTTGTACGCGCTCGCACGGACACTCGCACGGACACTCGCACATTTGAACGAGCATCCGGGGTTTTGGACACACGAAGCTGAGCATGCTCAGTCTCGGAACTCACCGGCTCTGTTTGCTTTTCACTGACGAGACGTGTTTATTGACCGGCATCATGTTGTCCAAAATCAACACTGTTTGTCATAAGACCTCAGTTAGTATCATGTTAGGTGGCAAAGTCATTTTTTCAAGCTAGATAACTGACGTACACACTCAGATAGTATTATGGTAGTCATAAGGTTAGCGAGCATGCTAAGGTTAGCCAACTAGCTCAACCACAAATACACTGCATGACTGTAGCATTGTGCTTTGTAACCTAATGGCAAATTACACGGGTGAACCAGCAAATCATCACAAGCATTAGCGAACATTAGCCAGGCGGGGCAGAGCGGCTGCAGAGAGCTGGGATGCTTGTGCTTACTTGTGCTGTGAGAGAAAAAACACTGCATTTGTGTTTTGTTTCTATGACAACAGTAAGTTTTACTTACTACAGAGCAACAACAAGCTTACAACGTGTAGCAAGAAAGCCAGTTGTGCGTCTGTCTTGATTCTCAAAAGCAATCGAAGATCTCTCCATGATTGGCATGCCCTGTCCTCTAGGAGGCTGTTCAGACCAACATGTGGTTTTCGTGATCGGATCACAAGTGGACCGCCTTAACTACAGGTCTGAACACACCCAGGACGGATTGAAGACGCATTCAGATCCGATCACTCAGGCCACATACGGAGGTGGTGTGGGACACATTTATCCACAAATGTCTGGTAGTGTGAACGCACGTGTGTCCTGGGCCACATTAAGCACCGCCCACTCTTCCCCTGTCGACGTCAATGATCACGTGGTTACGGGGAGACCTCTCCTTTCATTCCTGTCTGATTAAATATTTCTCTTTTTTATGTCTCATGTCACTCCAGCTGTGTAATCGTAGTTCATGCATGAGAGCGGAGTGTGCACGGAAACACAGACAGACCGTGTCTGACTGTGTTTAAGTGTGTTTGGCGACTAATTCATTCATGTTTCTGTTTTTATCTGTCAAAAAGATCGTCTTCCACAATCGATTAACTTACTGCACACTCTCAACTTGCTTTGTGTTTCTCACATACCTGGAGCAGCGCACATGCACGCACACACACACACACACACACACACCCCTTTTTCAACCAACACAAACCTGGTTCTAGTTCAGGCCTGGTGCTCGTGCTGGTTCGGAGCTGGTTCAACTTGCGAACCAACTCTGAACCAGTTTGTTTCTCCAGTTTGTGTGAACTGTCCCTCACAATAACAACGGTTGCAGACTACATGGCATGTTTGCTGGTGTTGCTCCTGTCTTTTCAAAATCACATTAGATCCCAAAAACTACTTGTCCAACACCTTTGTGCTGCTCATCATGCTTTCCATGGACGGCGACTTCATATGAGAAGAAAGGTAATGATCCACCCGTTTGTATTCTTAATAAGACTGAACGTAAGATGTTGTTAGCCTCTCTGCTAACCCGCTAGCTCAATTTAGCTGATGTCTTTTAAACAAGTCAGTAATTTTGTACTACGTTTTCTTTCTTTATAAATAGTCTTGATGGTGATGGCGAGGCCGAGGTTGCTTGTTGTCTGGCACATCCACGATCTGGCCACTGGTGGGAAACAATTGTTCCGGATTTCAACGCACAATAATTCATTCAGAATTTCCACATGTCCCAGGAGTCTTTCGATTACATCTGTGATTGGGTCAGGAGTGGCAGAGAAACATGAATTACCGTTTGTGCATCCCAACTCAAAAACTCGTTGCAATTGCAATTTGGAAGCTAGCGGACCATCAGCCATCTGCTTCCTGTACACATTAAACTTCCTGATGCAGAGAAATTGGTTGGAGAGTACCAAAGTGTGTCGGTGCACTAGATGGAAGACACATTCCAATAATAACACCTGAGTATCACAGGGACTATTACAACTACACAGGCTGGCATTCTGTCGTTCTACAGGCTGTTGTGGATGACAAGGGAATGTTCTGTGACTTGTGTGTTGGCTTTCCAGGGAGTGTACACGACGCCAAAGTTCTGAAACGCTTTCATCTGTGAAATGCCCTCAGTGACGGGGAGTTGCTGGGGAAAAACAAAGTGACATTACCTGATCGGTGACCCAGTGTACCCAATGCAAGATTGGCTCATGAAACCCTTTCCAGACACTGGCAGACTGACCCCTGAACAACTCACAACTACAAGGCTGAGCAGTGTAAGATCGGTCGGGGAGATGGCTTTTGGGAGGCTCAACAAGAAAATGGCACTTCTCAATCTCGCACCTGATCTCCTTCAAAATTGCCTTGGTCCTCTTCTATCCCTCCAGCTAGCTCTGGATCTCCTGTGAGGACCAAACTGCAGGAAGGCAGCTTGTCTCCTCGTCTGACCACTGCCTCGCCTTTGTATCCATAACCTTCCTTGTTTTGCTATAGAAACATGGCGGACACACATCGGCTGACTCTGACTTCTATCTGACATTTTACAAGAAGGTTGGCAGGAGAAAGTCGAGGTAAAGTCAGGGTAAAAAAATTGGTCATTTACGTTCACACATGCAGCACACCCGAACAATGTCAGGAAATTTTCAGGAGTGCAGTGCATGCGTGAAAGGAGCTTTATATAATACATGTTCTGTAATAGTGTTTAAAAAGTAGCACACAAAAACAACAAGGTAGGTAATTTTCAGGAGCTGGGTTGCAATTGGAGAAGGTAGAAGAAGGTAGTCTAGATGTCCCTCTTCCCAGCAATGTGTTCAAGCTCCTCCTGGGGTATCCCAGGCCCGACAAGGTGTGTAATCCCTCCAGCTTGATTTGGGTCTAACCTGGGTTGTCCCATCAATTGGATGTGCATAAAATCTCTAAAGAAAGCACTTATTAAAAACATGATCAGATGTTGCACCCCCCTGGCTGGGTCCTTTTGATGCAAAGAAGCAGTGACTCTGAGCCCACTTGGATGCATGTGCTGCTTACCCTGCTTCATAGGCTGAGCTCGGTCACCTTCTGGGGTCAGGTATTACAGCTGCTCAAACAGCTCATGACCACAGGTAAGGATTGGAATGTTCCATAGTTAACAGGCAGAGAACCATATGCATTTTGTGTTTTCGAAACCAGTCACTTCATTCCAACGTTATTAATAATAATAATACTAATAATAATAATGATCATAATGCATAATATTTATATAGCGCTTTAAAAAGTACTCAGACACTAGCAAAGACTTTATAAGCAAGATACAGTGTAAAACGATCAAGGTGCAGAAGATACAGTTAAAATGTATGTACATAAAAGAAAACAGTTACAACAGTAAGATAAAGATAAAGAGGGGTCACAGGTTAAAGGCAGCTTTGAATCGGTGGTTTTGAGTCCAGTTTTGAAAGAGGGGAGTGAGGGAGAGTGTCTGAGGTGATGGTAGTTCCACGAGGAGGGGGCAGCAATAGAGAAGGCTCCTTCCCCCCAGGCCACATTCACAACTTATATGTGCTAATAGAGCAGTGTATATAGCTTAAAGAACTGTTAACCAACCCACAAATTGTGTTGTTTTAACTTTGTCTAACAGTGTCTTTTCCGTGTACGTTGAAAAAGACTTTTTGATTGGATGGCCCAAAATGTCATACTGGTGGGTGGTGCCAGAATGCTGCGTCTTCTTTTACGAGAGATCACATGTCTGTCTACCCACTAGCACTTGCTTCTCTCTCTCTGTTGAGTTTTTGGCATATGTCTTTGAGTTTATGATGAGTGGTGGCGTTTCTCAGGAGCAGTTCTGTTTTCCAGACTCTAATGCCTCGTGTGTTAGGGCACAGTTCAGTGTGGGGACCACGTTTGCTCTCTATATGTTGTTTGCTTTCGGCATGGTGATTACTATTTTAGGAAACTCTATTGTCATTGTGTCAATAGGCCATTTCAAGCAGTTGCATAATCCGACCAATGTGCTTATTTTGTCTCTTGCTCTTTCAGACCTTCTTGTGGGTGTTCTTGTGATGCCATTTAGTGCCATCCGGACTGTTCATGGCTGCTGGTTCTATGGTGAAGTCTTCTGTCAGTTGCACTCCAGTTTTGATATGTTTCTCACCAGTGTGTCTATTTTTCATCTTATTTGCATTGCTGTAGACAGACAACAAGCAATATGCAATCCTCTGCATTATTCCATGAATATCACAATGTCAGTGGCCTGGATCATGGTATGTTGCAGCTGGGCGCTGGCTGCTGTCTATTCTTTTGGACTGCTTTACTCAAAGGCCAATGTTGCTGGGTTGGAGGATTTTATGGAATCAATAAACTGTCTTGGCAGTTGTAACCTCCTTTTTAACCACCTTTGGGGAATCCTGGATGGTATTACTGCCTTTTTCTTTCCCTGTGCTGTAATGGTTTGCTTGTACACTAAAATCTTTATTGTAGCTAAAGAGCATGTAAGAAAGATTGGAGATATGAACAACTTTTCGAATGACAAAGGAACAGATAGGTTGATCAAACAGTCCGAGCACAAGGCTGCAAAGACTCTGGGTATTGTGCTTGGTGCATTCATCTTTTGTTGGATGCCTTTTTTTGTAAATTCAATAATTGATGCCTACACAGGCTTCTCCACACCTGCCGCAGTCTTTGAAGCATTTGTTTGGTTGGGTTACTTTAATTCCACCTTAAACCCAATTATATATGCCTTGTTTTATCCTTGGTTTAAGAAATGCTTTTATCTCATGGTCAATCTAAAAATATTTAACCCCGATTCTTCAACCATAAAGGTGCATATTCCAACACAGTCGTGACTGTAAGGTTCAGTATTTCTGTGCTAATATTTGTTCAAATGACATTTCTCTTTTCTTAAATGCTGCATCTCATCCTGCACAGGGTTTTGTACCTTTTGGTAATAGAGTAAAGTTAATCCATATTTAAACATTGTAAAGCTTTAAGCATTTGATCACATTTTTAATTTTGATTTCCATTACATATTCAATGTTATTATTATACTGTCCAATTATTTACAAATCATAAGGCCTATGTACTCCTCTGGCCGGTGATGTTACTACTAATAACTGCTTTTAATTGTTACAATTTGTTCTTGTCACTGAACTCATCATGAGCTAGCTAATTAAACAAAACAATGATTGTAAGATTGGTTTCATATATTTCTAAACGTTTCATCTACCATCCTGTAATAAAGTAAGTGACCAACAGATGACATTAAACATTAAGGCTAAAACAGTTGATAATATGAAACTGAATCAAATTATACATTTAAAGTAAGAAGGGTTGAATAAGGATCCACATTTAACGTGGATCCAGTTAAATGGGCGCATTTCACATCGATAACACATTTAACATTGATAACTATGGTCATTGATATGGAGCTGGACCCCCCTAAATGGGTTAAAACAGCCCCCACTCTCCTGGAAAACCTTTGAAAAACATTTCTGAGAGTGTTTGAGGGAATTTGCTTC
Organism: Semicossyphus pulcher; assembly: GCF_022749685.1. Lineage (NCBI taxonomy): Eukaryota > Metazoa > Chordata > Actinopteri > Labriformes > Labridae > Semicossyphus > Semicossyphus pulcher. Next base: position 464,511 of record NW_027211700.1, on the reverse strand, counting down.
TATTCTGTAAAAAGGTGAGTTTGGGAACCAATGTGGGATGAAAAGGTCTCTCCTGAACTCTTATTCCTGCAAAAACTTTGTGCAGACCAATGGAGTTTCTCCGTACAAAACTTCCACGTCTTTCCAGACCATGTTTTTACCAAAGGTAACATTCATGCCGCAACAGCCAGCCCATTCTCATTTCAAAGTTGTCAAATATAGATGCTTTGTCACGACTTAGCACAAAAGTCGACGTTGAGTCATTATTTTAACATACCCTGTGATGTTTTTCCTAAACTTAAACTTGTAGGGTATTTTTGCCTTAATGTGAAGAAGTAGTTTAATGCACAAACTTAACAAAATAACAGTTTTACATTCCATGTGTTGGAAAGAAGAAAACAACATATACCTTGTGCGTCTGTATGAGTTGCCAAAGGGTTGTGACAAAGCATCGTATTTGATGGCCTTGGATGGAAAGGCCTTGAAACATAAAAGGACTTTCCCTGAACGTTTGCAACTGCACTGGAAGCGCCCACCACTTGTCATGGACTTGTACAAACAGCACAAGTCCATGACTGTGATTATTTACTTTGAATTCTTGTCAGATTTACTTTAGAGGAAACATTCCAATCTATAAAGAGAGTATGACATAATCATAGCTGTTAGACTGTTACATGTACATTAATAGCAGGCTGTTGATTGGTTGGAACAGTGTACCAGGTGATGGGTAGGTGGCTTCTCAACTGTCTTCGGTTACAAGAAAGATTTCTGCATGTTTCTCTCGCGGCCCTCACTCTGTTGGGTTTATCTCTGAGGTTTGTGGTATATGTGTTAAGGTTTGTGATGACTGGTGGCCTTTCTGAAGAGCAGTTCTGTTTTCCAGACTTTAATGCCTCGTGTGTTAGGACACAGTTCAGTGTGGGGACCAAATTTGCTCTCTATATGTTGTTTGCTTTAGGCATGATGTTAACCATTTTGGGAAACTCTATTGTCATTGTGTCAATAGGCCATTTCAAGCAGTTGCATAATCCTACCAATGTGCTTATTTTGTCTCTTGCTCTGGTCGATCTACTAGTTGGTGTTCTTGTGATGCCATTTAGTGCCATCCGGACTGTTCATGGCTGCTGGTTCTATGGTGAAGTCTTCTGTCAGTTGCACTCCAGTTTTGATATGTTTCTCACCACTCTTTCTATATTCCATCTTATTTGCATTGCTGTAGACAGACATCAAGCAATATGCAATCCTCTGCATTATTCCATGAATATCACAATGTCAGTGGCCTGGATCATGGTATGTTGCAGCTGGGCGCTGGCTGCTGTCTATTGTTTTGGACTGCTTTACTCAAAGGCCAATGTTGCTGGGTTGGAGGATTTTATTGCATCCATTAACTGTCTTGGAAGTTGTAACCTTCTCTTCAACCAACTTTGGGGAATCATAGATGGTGTTGTGTGTTTTTTCTTTTCATGCACTGTAATGGTTTGCTTGTACACCAAAATATTTATTGTAGCTAAAGAGCATGTAAGAAAGATTGGAGATATGAACAACTTTTCGAATGACAAAGGAACAGATAGATTGATCAAACGGTCCGAGCACAAGGCTGCAAAGACTCTGGGTATTGTGCTTGGTGCATTCATCTTTTGCTGGATTCCATTTTTTATCATTTCAATAATTGATCTCTTAACAGGCTTCTCCACACCTGTTTTATTATTTGAAGCTTTGTTTTGGTTGGGTTATTTTAATTCCACCTTAAACCCAATTATATATGCCTTGTTTTATCCCTGCTTCAAAAAATGTTTCTATTGTATAATCACTTTGAAAATATTCAGCACAAATTCCTCTACCATGACTATTTCTTTCAACTAACACTGACTCAGGGACTGCAGTATTTAACAGTTTCTGAAAAGATTTTTCTGGAACAAGGCCTTAACATGCATTTGCTGTCTTTGTTTGGCTGTTTTATGCACATGTATGTTTCTTTCTCAGCTGTTACCATACAATAATCCCTCTTTTTTTATTGTTTTTTCTGTATTATTAATTTTGCCCACAATATTCATGTATATTTATAATTAGAAAAACACATCCATCAATAATATCTTAAATAATTGTTTATCATATTAAGAGTCTGTTGATCAATTTATGTTTGCTTCAATTCATCAGTTATCAGTATTTCAGCCTTTCAGCACCGTTTTTAAAACCATTTCAATAACCATGATTCTAGAACATGCGCTTCAACTGGTAGCCGCAAAGTCTGGTAGCTCTGAATTTCTCTGAATCTTTACTTTATTTTTGTTGTATTTTAATCATGTTTTGTCAACTATTGATGGATATTTCTGTGGGGAGAAGAATTTGTTCAAGAGAAGAGCTTCTTTTATCTGGAGGATGCCACCCTCTTCCAGCTGAGATGGAGAGGTGTTTTCATGGTTGCCGTGCTGGTGCAGACTCAGAAAGTATACTGTGAGTGCAGTTTTCTGTGTTTTGCTGAAACTGGTCTAATGAAAACATCTCAGACTCCAGCGTGGATCGACCCGGCTTCACTCTCATACGGTCAGACAGAAATGCTAAAGCTAGTAGCAAGAGAGAACGAGGGGGTCTGGCTTTATTTGTGAACCAGAGATGGTGTAATCCTGCTCATGTTGCTGTCAAGGAGATGATGTGTTGTCCAGATATTGAATTACTGGCAGTTGATATGCGACCGTAATATGTACCAAAAGAATTCAGTCATATAACAATACTGGTGTACATCCCACCCAAGGCAGCTGCTGAAGTTCCACGTGAAGTTCTCCATGAAATAGTTGCCAGGATACAGACTAAACATCATGAGGCACTTATAATAATATCAGGACACTACAATCATGTGAAGAAGGTTGAGGCCATTCTACTCAACACGGATCATCCACTTCATCACACCTTGATGGATCAAAGAAACAACGGTGGTGGACGGCTCGCCTCTCCTCGCTGCAGGACGGAAAGATGTAGAAGATCTTTTGTACCCACAGCCATCAGACATTTTAATTCTTCAGTAAATGGTAGATGAGACGCCAGACAAGTCAATTCCCCTTTGGGGATCAATAAAGTTATTGTTATTGTTATGAAGTGTTGTCTTACGAGTTACATTTAAGAAAATACTCTGTTTGGTGTGAGCTTGATAACTTAGTCAGTTTAGTCTACAGTGCAGCAGTTAGGTTTTGTGAGAGCAGCGGTGACTGTTGTATCCATCCTGTCTACATAATTTTCAGTGGAAAAAGAAACTGGTGTGTGCGTTTCCTGGAGCAATTGCGTAAATAAAAATTGTTTAAGAAAAAAAATATTTGCATTGAAACATAAAATGAAATCAAGGAAATCAAATAAGTAGATAAATATTGTGATGGACACAAGTACATTTGATTAAAGGTAATAAAAACAGAAAACAAATATATTTTGTTTTTATCATGTCATATTAATTTATTCATTAAGGTGTTTTATTAAATATGACACTTTTGTAGGTTAGATGGTTTGCTCTACACATTGGACAGATGCAATCATTTAAAAAACAGTAGTCCATAAAATTGAGTGATGCTGCACTTACAATAACAACCACACAAAGATGCATCGTTGTATGTAGTTATGTTTTAAAATTAATTTTATCTACCAACAATTAAGTTATCAACAAGCAAGTTCATTAAATTAATCAACAATCAAGCAAATCAAGTTATTAGCAATCAAGTTAATCAAAGTTATCAACAATCAAGTTAATCAACAAATAAGTTATCAAAGATCAAGTGAACAAATACTATAAAAATCAGTCTATCAAATTGTGCGTTGTCTGTGTCTTAGTGTTTCAGATTGTCATAGAAGCTGTCGAAGTCTTTGGGTATGAAGTCCTTGAGGTCTTGGAGGTGCTTGTATATCATGTCCTTGATCTTCAGGCTCTCTGTGTAGAGTGGTGTGACTGCAGGTGTGACTTTTTCTATTTTGTTCTGGCTGCTGTTCAATATACTTCCAGGAGTCAGGGTAGATGGGTCACTCACAGCAGTTTATTCTGCAATCATGGGACACAAACAACCACAGTAGCTCAGCATGACAGGAAAGTTGGTCAGAAGTTCGCTCCAACATGAACCCCAGCAGAGTATTCACCGACTGCCATATGTAAAAATTATAGTGATCGTATAGTGGCATTATTTTAATATAAAATTAGTAACAAAAATATTAAAATAAAAATGTATTCAATCTATGTAACAACGAGCTGCCATCAACAATTAACACACTTGTTTGTACTCACAATTCCAATATAGACTCATGTTACATTACTACACACTTATAATACAAAATATTCTCACTTAAAGGCTCCATTTCACACATACAGAACCGTAATAAACACTCTACTGCCACCTTGTGTTGTAACTGGTAAGCATTTGAGTTACAGAAACATCCTAAAATTTTAATGCTGTGTAGCATACACAATAAAACAAACAGTTCAATATAAAAACATACCTGCAATCATGGGACACAAACAACCACAGTAGCTCAGCATGACAGGAAAGTTGGTCAGAAGTTCGCTCCAACACGAACTAGAAGACAGGTTAAGTATCAGTGAACTGGTCGGCAACGTGCACGACACAGCTTGCTAGCGGCTAGCTAAAGTGCTACTCGCTACTAAGTCAGCAATTACTTTAAAAAAGACATAACAACTCAAAGTACTAGCATTTCTCGTCAGAGCCGCCATACATGGCGAATGCTGATCATTTTAACACTTAATATGTACAGTTTATCACGTTTATTGACAGACATGCACCTGAGCGAACAGGAAACCAACTTACCCCCAGCAGAGTATTCACCGACTGCGGTGAATCACGTCATGCGCAGCAATAACAACAGCACTGACTTCCGCTTGGGATTCTCGTTACCAAAATAAAATACAACCAAAAATAAAACAACCGTGGTTGAGTCCCAAATTTAACAGGAATTTAACATACCTTACAGGTTAATTATTTACACTGTTACACAGGCACGTCTGAGGTCATGTGTCGGAGCTGGTGTTTGGGTAAAGGAGTCCAGTCAGAGTACTGGATCTTGAAGTCCATTGTCCCATTGATGTTGTACCTTATAACATACAGAAGGAAAAAGTTGACAGACATCGTCAAAGAGTTAAAATACAAGACAAAGTATACATTTACATAACATGATTTTGCACATTTACTGTTTATTTATGACTTTAGACTGACGGGTGAGAGAGATACAATGTTAGTTTGAAAGTTACCTGGTGGCTCTGATATCATGGACAGTGGGCTCACCAGGTTTGATCCCTGGGCAGATAAATTTGCAGAGCCTCAGTTTAGTGAAGTCTTGGAAGAAGCTATGGTCCACATATCAGACTTCATATGGGCTGGGCTTGGACCGTGCTCTCTTCGTCAGGTCAGCGTATTCAGCTGGGAGATGGATGTCCTGGTTTCTCAGAGGCCTTTCTATGACACTGTGCACTGAGTCACACTCCATCTGTGTGTGTCCCTTCTCCAGGAACTTCTGAGTGAAAGCCTTTTTCCTCCCTGTGGAAAACTCCAGAAGAGCATTGCTTAGCACAGAATTGAGGTTTTGGTACCCACAACCGTCACTCCACAAAATGTACTCCTCGTGCTCATTATGCTCAGACAGGAGATCAGTGACACAGGATGCAAACTCATTGGCAGACAGCTCCTTCACCTTCATGCCAGACATAGCAAGTTGCGTTGTGTGTAGACATGTCATAATTTGTAATGTTGTGGACAGCAGTCTTGTAATAAAGAGCAGAGGAGGAGGGCTTGCAAATCCATACAAACAACCATGGTCTTGTCATTGCTGGCATCATTTTTGTCCTGCACTTTTGTTACACGGGAGCAGTGGGCCTGCCACTCAGTCTGGCAGGTTGCCAGCCTTGAAGGAGCAGCAGGTGTCACACTGGTCTTTCTTCGGTTGGTAAGGCCCGGGCTCTGGCGCTTAAATTCTTGAGAACACCTGCCTTGATATTGTTCTCAGCCTCTTCTCCTCAGTTGCACAATGGTACACTGTATGCAGATCAATTATTGAATGAAAGACAGGCTCCATGTACTGTTTTGATGTTGATGACCTACAGTAGGGGAGGGAACCTATGGGACATCCTGTAGGAAGCTCCTCATGAACTCAAGAGCCTCACCTCTGTGGCCTGGTGCTGCATTCTTCTTTGTACCTTCTTTGTCTTGCACCCAGTTAAGAGCAGACCATTCCCTTACTTCTAGCAAAAACAAGCTCTTGCACACTCTCCTTCTTTGTCCATCAACTTTTAAAAAGAAAACAAGAGTGGATGACCTTCTTGAATTTTCAGAGCCCCCTCTCTGTACTGGGCAGACATCTAGTCATCTAGGTCATGTTCTCCCAAATGCATTTAAAAATCTTCTCCCTGTCAGCCTCTGTAATATTGTTACAGTGATGCTTGGAGGACTTCACACATGCAGGTGACTGGCATCTTGGTCCATCACTCGGCACTCCTTGGGCACCTCTTCTTCGTTGCTGCTTCCAATGTAGGACTGCCCCATTATTCTTCTTTTTTTCTGCACTGGCTTTTTCCCATTGTCTCTATTCTTGCGCTTGCTTCCTCCAGCTGTGTCATCCTCAGCCGCATCCTGTGAATCTTAAAAATACAAGAAAAAATGTGTGTGTGTGTGTGTTTGACGTATAAGATACTGTGACGACAGCTTTGAAATTTTGAGGTTTCTTGGTCAACAAAACATTTCTGGAGCTTCACAGCTCACAGTGTTGACAGAAAAACAACATAAAATGGCTTCATACAGCTAATCCAGTGTGTAGTGTGCAGTAGGTTTTATGGATTAAAGAAACTTCACTCCACTTTCCACTGGCAAAGGGGTAGGTAGATAATTACTGAATTTTCAGTTTTGGGTAAAATGTTCCTTTAACAATCATTATACACTGTAATAATCATTAACACATTATTTACATTACCTGTCTCTACTTCACTGTCCTCACTCTCTACACTCTCCTGTGCTGTCTTTGATATCACATCACCCCTCCCTACTTCCAGTTCTCCCTCTCTTTCACTCTCTCCACCTGTGCTGTCTGTGTCCGTGTCTGGCATTAGCCTGCTTGCCTCTGCGTAAGACACCTTAACCATTGCACACATTTCCTCCAAGGACAAAGCCATTGCTACTGTAAAAAAAGCACCAAACAAACAAAAACCCAGTTAGCTTAGCTTAGCTTAGCTTAGGCAGCTTATTCCATCTATAACAACAATGGAAAAATCTGAGCAAATTTTAGTAAACTAGTACTCTGCATAGTTTTAACCGACTTAACAACCAGCCAATGCTTATTTGACAGTATTTTATTAAGTCATGTACCTCAGAGGAAGTCCGACCAAGGCAGACGCTATCTGTCACTGTTCACTGTTAGCTGCGCTCTTCTTTCAAAATGGAGAGGGTTGGAGCTATGAGGTTTTGTCGACAGCTTGAGGATCCAATGGACTTACAGGACTTTCTATTGGTTAAAAATGTGTAAAACCCACTGTCAGGCGTAAAGGGTGACCAATAGCATTGATTTAAGAAAAAAAAGATGAAAAATGGAGGTGCGAGGTTTCTGCCCGACAGCAACGATATGTAGATATGGCTTGGAAGAATACGCATAAAACTGCACAGTGTGAAAATACGGAAAATAAAACAAAATGAAATACATACAGCTCTGAAAAAAATTAAGAGACCACTGGCAAAATGTTTTTCTCTAGTTCTACTATTTCACTTTTGTGTTGTTGTACAACATTTCTCCATACTCCCCTACAATAATTGCAATAACTTGCAATAATTGGTGACAACTGGCAACTGATGGGTCAAACAACTTGTGCAACCAAAAATCAATGTTGAGTCAATGTCTTAACCCATTCTGTGATGTTTTTCCTGAACGTAACCTTGTAGGGTTTTTTGCCTTTACGTGACCTAGCATTTTTATGCGTAAACTTAACGAAACAACAATTTAACGTTCATCATGTTTTTGGAAAGAAGAAAACAAAATCTACTTTGTGTGTCTGTATGCGTTGCGAAAGGGCTGTGACAAAGCATGGTATTTGACGACCTAGGATGAAAACGCTTTAGGACATAAAGGACCTTCCCCAAACAAGTACAATCCATGACTGTGATTATTTAGTTTGAATTCTCGTCAGATCTGTAAAGAGAGTATGACACAATCATAACTATTGCTGACTGTTACATGTATGTTACTAGCAGGCTTTTCATTGGTTATCACTGTGTATCAGGTGATTGGTAGGTGGCTTCTTGGCTGTGTCTTAATGGTTACAAGAAAGATTTCCACATGTTTCTTTCAATGCTCTCCAATGGGGTTCTGTTGGGTTTAACTATATGGTTTGTGGTATATGTCTTATGGTTTGCCATATATGGTTTATGATGACTGGTGGCCTTTCTGAAGAGCAGTTCTGTTTTCCAGACTTTAATGCCTCGTGTGTTAGGGCACAGTTCAGTGTGGGGACCAAATTTGCTCTCTATATGTTGTTTGCTTTAGGCATGATGTTAACCATTTTGGGAAACTCTATTGTCATTGTGTCAATAGGCCATTTCAAGCAGTTGCATAATCCTACCAATGTGCTTATTTTGTCTCTTGCTCTGGTCGATCTACTAGTTGGTGTTCTTGTGATGCCATTTAGTGCCATCCGGACTGTTCATGGCTGCTGGTTCTATGGTGAAGTCTTCTGTCAGTTGCACTCCAGTTTTGATATGTTTCTCACCACTCTTTCTATCTTCCATCTAATTTGCATTGCTGTAGACAGACATCAAGCAATATGCAATCCTCTGCATTATTCCATGAATATCACAATGTCAGTGGCCTGGATCATGGTATGTTGCAGCTGGGCGCTGGCTGCTGTCTATTGTTTTGGACTGCTTTACTCAAAGACCAACATAGCAGGTTTGGAGGATTTTATTGCATCCATTAACTGTCTTGGAAGTTGTAACCTTCTCTTCAACCAGCTTTGGGGAATCCTGGACAGTTTTGTGTGTTTTTACTTTCCCTGTGCTGTAATGGTTTGTCTTTACACTAAAATATTTATTGTAGCTAAAGAGCATGTAAGAAAGATTGGAGATATGAACAATTGTTTAAATAAAAAAAGAAAAGATAGGTTGATCAAACAGTCCGAGCACAAGGCTGCAAAGACTCTGGGTATTGTGCTTGGTGCATACATCTTTTGTTGGATGCCTTTTTTTACAAATTCAATAATTGATGCCTACACAGGCTTCTCCACACCTGCTGCAGTCTTTGAAGCATTTGTTTGGTTGGGTTATTTTAATTCCACCTTAAACCCAATTATATATGCCTTGTTTTATCCCTGCTTTAAAAAATGTTTCTATTGTATAATCACTTGGAAAATATTTAGCACAAATTCCTCTACCATGAATATATCTTCAAACTAACAGTTAAACTCAGGGACTGCAGTATTTAACAGTTTCTGAAAAGATTTTTTTAATACAAGGTCTTAACATGCATTGTTTGGCTGTTGTCATTAGTTATACCAACATGCACATTCTTTTGTAACTGTTACTATACAGTAATCTTTGTCAAACAACATGCCTTTTTTATTGTTTTGTCTATATAATTACTTTTGCACATTATATTCACATATTGCAGTTAGAAAAAAACAAAAATATCTTGTTCAATAAATTCCTTATTTAAAAATAAAGCCTCTTCAACAATGTAAACTTGTTTCAATTCATCAACTATTAGCATTATTTCAAAATGGTAAGTAGGACTGCTTAAAATATAGTACCTTTCTGTATTATGGCCTCTCTAACTAAACACAAGAAAAAACAAAGGCTCAAACTGAGAACCACAACATACTTAACCCTTGTGCCCTCCTCTGGCATGTTTGTACATTTTTCTAAACTTTTTTTTTTTTATTTGTTGATCATTTTGGCTGTGTTACAGCTTTTGGCATGAATTTTTGCAAGAACTTTTCTTTTTAGTAAAATTTTTGAAATCCAATCTCTTTTACTCTTACATGTCTTTTATACTCTTGTGATGCGTTTTGCACCCTGTGGACACCTTCATGGCAAAATGTACACGCACAAAAAAACTGCTATTAAATCATCATACATCGATATTTTTTTCTGCTTTTTTCCCATCAATCTCTTAAACACATTCACACCTGCTCAAAACTACCAAACATGCAATCATTTTCAGGATTTTAACCCTTTAAATGCCAGTTTAATTATTTGAATTATTAATTATTTATTACAAAAAAACACAAAAAGTGAATTATTTTCCATATCATAAATAGTAGGGAGATGGGGCTTTGGTGGTGATTAGAGTCTTGGATATGTCAAAGATTAGCAATTAAATTGATTGGATTGCATTAGTATTTTTTATGTAGTGTCACATACTCCCTCTGGACACCTTCGTGGCCAAAAATGCCTCATTGACTTCCATTAAAACCACATTTTTTAATCTCACTGCCATTACAGTATAAAACCATGCATTCTGTAATGTCATTTCATTTGGAAGAAAAGTGGTGATATTTCACATATTTACCGTATTCAACCGTTTCCCATGGTAGGCCGATGCATGAAACTCTTGTATTTTTGTTATATTATGGAGCCGTGTGACTACCAGGGGCCCCCAAGAGTGATTTGTTTGTGTGTGTGTGTGTGTGTGTGTGTGTGTGTGCACGCGTGCGTGCGTGCGTGCGTGCATGTGTGTGTGTGAGAGAGAGAGAGTGTGTGAATCTGTAAGCACGCACTGATCATTTCAAGGGTGAAAAAAGGGCATCTTTTGAGGGAGTGTTTCATGTGTCTTTGAAGAGGTGCTTGAGTAAAAACATGGCCTCTTTGGTGTATTCAAAAACAAAAACAACTGTTAATGTGTTTATGCACCTGGCTGCTTTCACAGCCAAAGATAAACATGGCTGAGGGCTAATTTCATAGTGAGCAGAGAAGGAGCAAAAATGAAGAGGCATTTCAGTGCAGAAGAGGCTTTAGAAATGGTCATGCAGCCTTTATCCGCCAGCGAGCTGCAGGATTCATCTTAAGAAGACACAAGCTTCAAGGGGGAGTCTGACACGGAATGCTCACTGGAGTCCTCCACTTCTGTGAGTGCCTCTGACCCTTGCTCTGAAAGTGGAACGCACACTGTGGATCCTGCCCATCGTAACAGTGAGTGGACAGCTCATCCTGGCAGGTGTGTACCGGTCCAAAGGGGAATCTACCCGCAGCCTGTTGGATGACCAGAGTGGAAGACCAGTGGTCAGGGCCACCATGTCCCATAAACGATTTCAAATGATAACTGGCAGCCTCTGATTCGATGACCGACTCACCCGTCCTTCTCGACACAAGGAGGACAAGCTTTCTGCTTTCCGGAATATGTGGGACGAGACACAGCGCCTCCCACTCCTGTTCAATCCAGGGGACGACATCTGTGTTGATGAGCAGCTCGTACCCTTCAGAGGCCGCTACATTCCGGCAGTACATGCCCAGCAAGCCAGCGAAGTACAGGCTGAAAATCTGGGTCACCGCATATGTCGCCACATCTTATGCCTGGAGGTGCCAGATATATACTGGAAAAGCCGCTGGTGGAGCTCCGGAGATGGGCCAGGGAAAGCGAGTCATCATGGACATGACTGAGGGGCTCAAGGGTGTCGCACTTACTTGTGACAATTTTTTCACTTCCTACTCACTTGCCCAGGAGCTTCTGAGGAAGACTGATGGTCTCTACCAGGGCAAACAAGCCTGAGCTTCCCCCAAACTGAAGCAGACAAAAGAGAGAGCTGTCTTCTCATCTCTGTTTGCATTCACAACCACCATCACAGCAGTGAGCTACATCCCGCGGCGGGGAAGAAATGTCCTCCTTCTGAGCAGCAAACACCGGGAGCCAGCTGTACATCAGGATGAGAAGCAGAAACCACAAATCATCATTGACTACAATCGCTGCAAGGGTGGTGTGGACAACCTTGACAAGGTATGTGATTGTATGCTTTTATTACTATAAGAATTGATTCCAGTCTATTTATTCTCACTGATTTCATGTGTTTGTTTGAGATAAATATGTATTTATTATGATTGCTTATCATTCATTAGACCTACTTCTTGCATTTCTATAAAGAATGAATTATATAAAATACTTGTGAATGATGAGGAAGGACATTTATTTATTTAGATTCTTTTTTTTTCTTGGTCATTTGTAGGTGGTCAGCACCTACAGCTGTAGGAGGCGGACCCCTCGGTGGCCTCTTCTTGTGTGTCCTCAGGACTGGGACAGTGTCAGTAGAGGGGAGGGGAGGCAGTGCAGGGTCAGTGTTCTCCCTGTCAAAACGGGCGTAAAAGTAATTTAAGTCCTCAGCCAATGTCGGGTCCGCTGGGGCAGTTTGAAGGTCTGTTCTTATAGTCCGTGATAGCCTTGATGCCCTCCCACACCTGCCTGGGGTTTGTGGAGCTAGCAAATTTGGCCTCAATACGCCTTTTATATTGTGATTTATCGGTATTGATGCCCTTCCGCAGTTCAGTCCTGGCTGTGCTGTAAGCTACGGGGTCCCCAGATCTAAAAGCTATATTCCTAGCTCGGATTGGTTGTTTTATGCTTTGTGTCATCCAAGGTTTTTGGTTTGGTGACTGGAACTTGTTTCCATGATGTAACGTTTTCCACACAGAAGTTGATGTAGTTTAAAGTAATTGTGGTGTATTCGTCCAGAGAGTCACGTGTATGTGCGCCCTGCCCTTTAAATACATCCCACTCTGTGTGCTGGAAACAGTCCTGAAGCATAGGAAGTATTATCATCTGTCCATGTTCTCACAGTTTTAACAATAGTCCCGGCACTTTTGATCTTGGTTGTATACCATGGGTGCAGCAGAAGTGAGAGATGGTCTGATAGTCCCAGGTGGGGAAGGGCCTGGGCCTTATATGCTTCTGCTACATTGATCCAGGGCCTTATCTCCTCTAGTAGCACACTTCACGTTTCGATGGAATTTGTGAAAAACTGTTTTTAAGTCAGCGTGATTAAAGTCCCTAGCTGCAATGAAAACACTGTCAGGATGTGCTACTAGGCTGTTGTTTATGCTGTCATAGACCTGTGCCAGCGCTAGCTTGGCATTACAACCAGTGCGATATACACGGCACAGATGTAAACAGCAGTGAACTCCCTCGGGAGATAAAACGACCGGCACTTTAGCAGCATAAGTTCCATGTCCGGACTGCACAGCTTATCCACTACTGTGACGTCCGTGCACCAGGAGTTGTTGATATGGATGCACAATCCCCGGCCAGTTTTCTTACCAGAGTCCGCGGTCCTGTCGGCTCGGTAGGCGGTGCATCCCGCTAGCTCAATCGGATTTTCACGTCACATTTCATTTCTTTATATCCATCTGTTTCGACACAGCTCTACAGAATGTAAGAACAAGTAAGGAATATATTAAAAACAAGACTATATATTATATTATTATTATATTATTATAAGAATATAGCCTTTGCCTCGAAGGCTCGCCCTAACATTTAGGCTGTAATAACTCAGCTGTATATCTGCACCAAATTTCATATGCTTCATAAGAGTCTCGCCTTGAACAGATCTACACAGTCCTTTTAGTAAGAGCCAGTAGTAACTCTCATATACAATGTTCAATCAGCTTCAAATTTCACAAGTATGATGACAGTGTTGGCCTGAACAGGGCTATATATTAATTTTTCCCTCATACTCATAGCGCCACCTACTGGTAGTAACCAGTAGTAACTCTCATATACAATTTTCAATCGGCTTCAAATTTCACATGCTGTGTGACTTCGGAGCTGGTTCAACTTAGGAACCAACCAGTTTGTTTTTCCACCCGCTGGAGCCTGTGGAAGAGCCACGTCATGACGTCACTCTATATGTGACCGCTTTTCCCAGCAGCAACTTTCCCTCACAGTAACAACAATGGCAGACTACATGCCGTTGTTGCTCCCTTTTTAGAAATCACATTACATTCTTAAGACAACTTATCCAACACATTCGTGCTACTCCTCGTGCTTTATATGGACAGTGACTTCTTATGAGAAGAAAGGTAATGATCCACCCATTTTTATTCTTAATAAGACTGAACGTAAGATGTTGTTAGCCTCTCTGCTAGCCCGCTAGCTTAATTTAGCTTGTTATTTAGCATCGATTAAACTGGTGTCTATTAAACAAATCGGTAATCTCTTACTATGTTTTCCAGGGAGTGTACACAACGCCAGAGTTCTTAAACACTCTCATCTGGATGCCCTCAGCGACGGGGAGTTGCTGGGGCCAAACAAAGAGACCGTCTCCGGCTGTGATGTTGGCCATTACCTGATCAGTGGCCCGCTGGGGTACCCAATGCAATATCGGCTCATGAAACCTTTTTCAGATACTTGCAGACTGAAACCTGCTGTGTACTTCACAACATATATGAGGAACACGGCGATAACTTCACATAAGGGACGAGTGACATTTTTCTTTCTATAGTCTCACAAACCTGTTCTCTTTGTGTTAAAGCGATCAATATTGTCTTTATTTGTTTCTCTTTTGATTAAAAAAGCACTGAATCACAGACGGGTCTCTTGTTTCATTTTTAGTTTTTAGATAACGTTTAAACATGTGTACAAGCTTTATACAACATGGATTTTAACTGTGGCAGAGCTGCTCCATGGTGCAGGCGAGCTAACATCAGCGGTGGCTGCAGCGTCACCGAGTTTGAAGCCCCGGTGAGTCAGCACGCCAGTCTGTCACCGAGCAACAAACTGTAAGGAGGCAGCTTGTCTCCCCCGCCGACCACTGCTTCGCCTTTATATCCATAACCTTCCTTGTTTTGTGTAGCTGAATGTAGAAAAATGGACACTCTCGTTTGGTTAGTCTCTTTGGTCAAGGCAACCTCACCCCTGACGTAAGCGGTTCGCGGTTCTAGACCAGCAAAGAGTTGGGGCCGCTCTGGAACCTGTTTTCCTGGCCTGGAGCTGGTTCATTTTCAGTCGAAACACAAAACACTGGTTTGCAATTGAGCACCGGCCCGGAAACGGCCCTGAAACGGCCCTGAAACTGCCTTGGTGGAAAAGGGGTAAGAGTCACTCACACCCTTCTGCAGGGGGACAACAGGGGTGCGAGCTCTCCCCTGTTGTCCTTTAATGAAGCATTTGGTTAATAATCATACACAGACTATTCTAAATGCAAATATATAAAACAAAGCCACAATCATCTCAGTTCACCGGAGGGTGTCCCAAAGTTGCATCCTGTCTCTGTGGAATGCTGAAACCAGTCGGGGAGAGGGTCGAAAACCCCTCTCTGATTCCATTAGTGTCACTTTGACCAAGCGCAGAGCTAGCAGTCTAGCTCTCTTCCTCTTGGGGTCAAATGACCAGGTCAGGCCTGGACCAGCACGTCCTGGTGCCACGCTAAAAATGGTTGTATAAAGGTCCACGTGTTGTGCATTCTTTTCACCTATCTGTGCCATATTATATTACTAAAATATTGAGTTGTTAATGTAACAGATCACTGTCAACAAGGATAGAACACAGTATCTATAGATGTTCTGCAGCAACTGAACTTTGCCAGTTGAGCTTGTGTGAAACATATCACGTTTCAGCTACTGGACTTTATTTTAAAGCTACTCATGAAACCTGTGGGGCAGCTAGGGATAAGACGGGGAAGTGGGGAAAACGTTGTTAGCCTAATAAAGCCATGGCTCACTCAGGTTCCTCTTTCTTGAATGATCATGGGTAAGTTATGTCCCTGTGACCAAAGTGCACCACCTCCAAGAATTGTTTGTTTTCAGAAAGACTTCAGAGACTGCTGCATCACAGCCTTCACTGAGATATGTACAAGCAAGCATGACCTTTTTGTACATATTTCAGTCATTTAATGGTTTAAAAATGGCACAGAGTACATATGTCTATCCTTCATTCTGCTCCAGCTTCCTTTGATTGAATTGTGTTATGTTCTTATTCTAGTCCTTTCCCTGTAGTAGTTTGAAAACCAATAATCAATGTACTCTTTGACACAAGTTAGCTCTACAGTCAGGTACAGTAGGCAACAGTCATGCCACAACAGCCAGCCCATTCTTATTACAAATTTGTACACTTTTGCAACTAAGCACCCACCACTTGTTTGTACAAGTACAATCCATGACTGTGATTATTTAGTTTGAATTCTCGTCAGATCTGTAAAGAGAGTATGACACAATCATAACTATTGCTGACTGTTACATGTATGTTACTAGCAGGCTTTTCATTGGTTATCACTGTGTATCAGGTGATTGGTAGGTGGCTTCTTGGCTGTGTCTTAATGGTTACAAGAAAGATTTCCACATGTTTCTTTCAATGCTCTCCAATGGGGTTCTGTTGGGTTTAACTATATGGTTTGTGGTATATGTCTTATGGTTTGCCATATATGGTTTATGATGACTGGTGGCCTTTCTGAAGAGCAGTTCTGTTTTCCAGACTTTAATGCCTCGTGTGTTAGGGCACAGTTCAGTGTGGGGACCAAATTTGCTCTCTATATGTTGTTTGCTTTAGGCATGATGTTAACCATTTTGGGAAACTCTATTGTCATTGTGTCAATAGGCCATTTCAAGCAGTTGCATAATCCTACCAATGTGCTTATTTTGTCTCTTGCTCTGGTCGATCTACTAGTTGGTGTTCTTGTGATGCCATTTAGTGCCATCCGGACTGTTCATGGCTGCTGGTTCTATGGTGAAGTCTTCTGTCAGTTGCACTCCAGTTTTGATATGTTTCTCACCACTCTTTCTATCTTCCATCTAATTTGCATTGCTGTAGACAGACATCAAGCAATATGCAATCCTCTGCATTATTCCATGAATATCACAATGTCAGTGGCCTGGATCATGGTATGTTGCAGCTGGGCGCTGGCTGCTGTCTATTGTTTTGGACTGCTTTACTCAAAGGCCAATGTTGCTGGGTTGGAGGATTTTATTGCATCCATTAACTGTCTTGGAAGTTGTAACCTTCTCTTCAACCAACTTTGGGGAATCCTGGACAGTTTTGTGTGTTTTTACTTTTCATGCACTGTAATGGTTTGCTTGTACACCAAAATATTTATTGTAGCTAAAGAGCATGTAAGAAAGATTGGAGATATGAACAATTGTTTAAATGACAAAAGAAAAGATAGGTTGATCAAACAGTCCGAGCACAAGGCTGCAAAGACTCTGGGTATTGTGCTTGGTGCATTCATCTTTTGTTGGATGCCTTTTTTTACAAATTCGATGATTAATGCCTACACAGGCTTCTCCACACCTGCTGCAGTCTTTGAAGAATTTGTTTGGTTGGGTTATTTTAATTCCACCTTAAACCCAATTATATATGCCTTGTTTTATCCCTGCTTTAAAAAATGTTTCTATTGTATAATCACTTGGAAAATATTTAGCACAAATTCCTCTACCATGAATATATCTTCAAACTAACAGTTAAACTCAGGGACTGCAGTATTTAACAGTTTCTGAAAATATTTTTTTGATACAAGGCCTTAACATGCATTTGCAGTATTTGTTTGGCTGTTGTCATTAGTTACACCAACATGCATATTCTGTTGCAACTGCTACTATACAGTAATCGTTGTCAAATAATACGCTTATTTCATGCATATTTAATTGTGACCCTTTTTTTTTGTTTTCTCCAAATAATTACTTCTCCACACTATATTCACATATTTCAATTAGAAAAAACATTCACAAATAATAGTTTGTTTAATAAATCATTTTTTATGTTAAAATAAACCCTCCTCAACAATGTACACTATACACTGTCTCAATTCATCAATTATTATCAATATTTTAAAATGGTTTGTAGGAATGCTTGTAAATATTGTGCATTCCTCTGTCGTTTTTTTAGCATAATCCTTAGGCTGGCAGTTTTACACCAGTAAAGTACTCAAAGTTTTATTGTTGGCTAACAAATAATGCCTTGAGTTATTGTAACATCCAGCATAACTTGTTATTAATTTAAGTTGATTGCAAATAAATTCAGAAATGCAACTTGGTCAATCTTTTAAAAACCTAAATCAAACTTATTATAAAAATGTATTCACTAACAGCATAACTGGGATATATACGTGTATGTGAAGTGTTGACTAATTCAAAATCTAGCATTACCATAATGATAATAATAATAACAGTAAATGATTTTTGATTATATTACATGACAATATATGTGATTGAGAAAGTTTTCTTCTTACCTAAAAATCAATTCACTTTATAAAGGAAGGTTTAAATTAGAGTTGACTATTTTTCCCTCGATTTTATTTTATTTTTGTGGACAAGAAAGTGTTATGCATGTTAAATACAGTGATGGAGAAAGTACAACAGTGTCTTACTCTGTTACAAATTCTGCTTTTTTATCTGATATTGACATTGACAAAAAGTACCTTAAACCCAAAAAAATTGATAAAATGTAAATTAAACAAAAAACAAATGTCTCTGTCAGTGTTAGTCAATATATATTATAAAGATAACATTATCAAGATTTTTGTATTAATCATGTCATATTAATTTATTTATCAAGGGGTTTATTTTCATTTTGGCAGCTTCCGTCCTCCATAGTCAATGCCCACAACACCAAAAAATTTGTATTTAGGTAAATTCATTGCCAGGCCTTGCCTTATCAAAAATTATGCCAAATAGGTTTCCTTAGCTCAAGCCTGAGCAGCAGATAACTGCAACACATGCACTGAGATATGTGTTAAATTGATATGCATAAAAAGGTAATACACGAATATTTCCCACTTTAAAAGGTTCATTTAATCATACATTTATCTTTTGTTAACTTATTTGATATTTCTGAAAAATATACAAATACCAGATCTGATACTTCATTAACAAAAAAGGAAATGTCCATTTAAGCCTTCCAACTTGCTACACCACGAATGGGGCTTAAAAGATATGAACGCCAACTTTCACAAGAAAAAGAGGTGAACCCACAGCATACACTCTCTGAGTGAGAATAATGATATGTAATTGGACTTCTGTGCTAGGGATGGATTGGCCATAACGTACACCAAGTTCGAACATAGGGTGATTAATTAGTGTACCTGGAAACAGAATACCCTCAGTCGAAGATCGATTACGATTTTATCATCAGATCTGCGACCATATGTCTTCGATACTCAGGTAAAGAAAGGAGCAGAGCTGTCAGCTGATCTCCACCTGGTGGTTAGTTGGATCAAATTCCCGTGGGAGGCGTCAAGAATGATCTGGTAATCCTAAACATGTGATGAGGGTGAACTAGAAACATCTGGCTGTGGCCCATGTCTGCAAGATCTTGAACTCCCACCTCCAGAAGAATTTCTCTTGCACTCCAGGTGGGGACCTGGAATCCAAGTGGGACAGATTCAAATTCTCTATTGTGGAAGTGATTACTACGAGGTGTGACCAGAAGGCCATTGGCACCCGTTGTTGCTGCAACCTAAGAACCCATTGAAGGAAGCCGTTACTGAAGAAGAAGGTGGGCTTTCAAGCTTGGTTAGCCCACTTGTCTCCAGATGTTGCTGCAGGTCTGGGAGGCAAGGAGGGCTAGGAATTCTGGCATAACATTACATGTCTCTGGAGGAGAAAGCAGGTTTTGGCTCAGGCGGTCTTTTACAGAGGAGCAGAACTGTAAAGGAATTTTGTGTAGCACTGGAGAATACATCTTGAGAAACTCCTAATGCAAACCAAAATGTCCTCTGATGAGGAGACGGAGTTTGAAGATCCAGGGGAAGCCTTGGAAAAGGTTGCTGAGGTAGTCAAGAAGTTCTGAAACATTTGGACATTTTTTGGCTGTCTTGGCTGACACACTGCATCTCTGGGTTTTGCAGATAATCTGGTTCTGTTGGCTTCCTCACGCTGTGACCTCCAGCACGCACTGGGGCGGTGGATTGCTCCCTCTGGTTGAGTTCAAATATTGCGGTTTTTTTTCAAGCCTCTTTTTGATTAGTAAACATGATCTTTGCCCCCAAAGCATGACGTGTACTCTTTTCTTTTTTTTAAGTCTTACATTTTTAATATTTGTCTTTTTTAAACTGTGCTGCGACTAAACTCGAATTGACACAATGTGGTGCATACAATACTGATGATTAGTTGAAATACCTCCAGAGTCCAGGCCTCCAATAATCTGTAGCAGTCCATTAACTGCTGTTGTGTTTCATCCAAATTATTTCCTTCTGTAGCTTTCAGTCTCTACTGTAGACTCTGCTGTTCCTCTTTAACAACTCAAACTGTTTTTAATACATGCAACAATTCAAAGGGTCACTTGTTCACACATTTTAAGCAACTCAAACCGGGGAACAGATGACAGCGATAATGTTAACTGAATGTAAATAGAAGGAATAAACCTTTTTGTTAAAATTATAGCTTGTGATAATAAAGGGTGTCAAGACTATCCTTGGAGAATCCAAGGGGAAAAAAATGGACTGCTTTTCTGGTCAACCTAAAGTTGGTCCAGGCCCTTTGCAACCCTTATGTAAGGTAAATGTGTAGGTTTCATCTCATTGATCTGTTTTTTAACCACGTTGTCTGTAAAATGAATGTCCACTGCCCAGGAGCTTCTACTTTTTATCAGTTTATTCTGTGAAAAGTGTTGTTTCTGAAATGTCGGATTTGAAGATCTTTCCTGAGGCTAATAATTGAAATGCTTTTCTGAACCAACTATAAAAGAATGCATATATAATAGGGTTCATAGTAGAATTCAAGTATCCAATCCATGTAAGTGTTTCAAACAATTCTGGGGGTGTTGAGTAATTGATAAAGGGATCAATGATGTTACAGGTAAAAAAGGGAGTCCAAAAAGAAAGAAATGCCCCCATGATGATAGCCAGTGTTTTAGTGGCTTTTGTCTGGCTGGTATTTGAGCTGACACAGCCTGCTTTCTGTATGCTGTGAAACTGTCTCTTAGCCACAAGGAAAATCTTCAGATAAACACTAAGCAATATTATTCCCGGAATGTAAAATGAAATTACTGATGAAACAACACTTGAAAGTCCACTCTGAAACAAAACACATCCTCCTTCACACACAACATGGTTATAGTAGAACTCCTCCACCTCCAAAATGTTTAACTTCAGAAAAATCATTCCAAAGCCTGTAAGAGCTGAAATACTCCAGCTGAGCAGAATCATGATCAACACAACATGAACAGATATTTTTCTTCTGTAAAGCAAAGGTTGGCAAACAGCATAATATCGGTCAACTGATATGAATGACAGATTTAGAATTGATGCTGTACACAACATGACATCAGAGCTCATGTAGATGTTACAGAAGACGTCACCAAAATACCAACAAGACTCTATAGTTCGAAACATACTGGGTAACATGACTAACATCCCTAAAAGCAGGTCAGACACAGCGAGAGAGAAAATCAGGTAATTTGTTGGAGTATGGAGCTGCTTAAAATAGGCAACTGAGACGGTAACCAAAAGGTTTCCACACACTGTTAGAATGACTATGATCCCGAAAATCATGTAGAGGGCGATGCGTAGGGGTAAGGGATAGATGGTCCTCGGACATGAATTATTTCTTGACTCATAGCAGAGAACTGGCTCCATCTGTTTTGAGGAAAACAAGAATGAAAATCAATTCTTGAATTGAATTAAATATTAGGAACAGCTCTTTAGGTCAACATCCCTCTCTACTTGGCTTGTATAGAACTCCCCAACAGTGGTGCAAACCTTTTATGTGCATTTATCCCTAAATTGGTGGCAATATGCAAAATATTGACCTCAGTAGAAACCTTGGTATATTTCAAGGCATATGTTGTCAGTTTGGTTCAAAACTCATAGAGGTCAATCAGAACAGACTGAAACACAAAACAAAGCAACAACAACTAAAGAAAAGTTGGTTCCATTTGTACATACATATATTGTAAATACATTAAGCCTATGCTTTTTAATATTTTGGCATCTCTTGTTGTTGCCATGCAGCTTAGAACTGAAGTATTATTATTATTAATAATATTATTAATTGAGTGTATCTATGCCATACAACCAACTGTCAGCTCACTTCAAATAAACATTTGTAACCAATGCTTTAGTTGAAAACTGTTCATAAATCATTCAAAAAAATTACCAGTGCACTGTCCACAAAGCATATTCAAACACAGTTTTACTTCAGTCCTATACTCACCTTCCATAATCAGCTGAACAGTATGGCCACCAAACAATGTGCTTCATATGAGATCAGTTTCAGTAGTTCTTGTACTTCTGAGCGCTCCATTGAGCATGTTAAAGTTTGATGTTAAACTATAGATCCTAAGGGAGTAAGGTTGCTGTTCTCCCAATACACACTGCACCATGGTACAGTATCCGGTGAATATCCCTTTGCAATTCATTAGCAACATACACTGCTCCAAAAAATTAAGGGAACACTTAAATCAAACATCGGATCTTGATGAACGTATAATTCAAGTTGAAAATCTTGACTGATGTACATTGTATAATATGTTGAGAAGAAAATGACATAACGGTCAGTGGAAACCAAAATCATCAGCCCAATGAGGGTTGGATTCAAAATCACACCCAAAATCAAAGTAAAACATTTAAATCACAGGCTGATCCAACTTCTGTGAATGTCATCATGGCAACTCATAATGTGACTTAGTATTGTGTATGGCCCCTGCATGCCCGTATGCACTCCCGACAACGTCTGGGCATGCTCCAGATGAGTCGGCGGATGGTGTTCTGGGGGATCTCCTCCTAGACCTGGATCAGGGCATCGGTTAGCTCCTGGACAGTCTGTGGCGGTACTTGGTGGCGTCTGATGCACCGATACATAATGTCCCATAGGTGCTCAATTGGATTTAGGTCAGGGGAACGAGAGGGCTAGTTAATGGCATAAATGCATTCGTCATCCAGGAACTGCCCAAACACTCTGGCCACATGAGGCCAGACATTGTCCTGCACCAGGAGGAACCCAGGGCCCACTGCACCACCATAAGGTCTAACAATTGCTTGGAGGATGTCATCCCGGTACCTAACAGCAGTCAGGGTACCATTGGCTATGACATGGAGGTCTGTGCAGCCCTCAAAGGAAATGCCTCCCCAGACTATCACCGACCCACCGCCAAACCGGTCATGCTGGATGATATTACAGGCAGCATAATGTTCAACACAGCATCTGCAAACTCTTTCACATCTGTCACATGTGCTCAGTGTGAACTGGCTCTCATCTGTGAAGAGAACAGGGTGCCAATGGCAGACCTGCAAATTCCTGTGTTCTCTGGCCTATGCTAATGGAGCTGCACGGTGCTGGGCTGTGAGCACAGGTCCCATTAGAGGACATTGACCTCCTCCATGCTCTTGAGACTGTGCTGGGAGACACAGCCAACCTTCTTGTGACCGCACGTATGGATGTGCCATCCTGGAGGAGCTGGACTACCTGTGCAACCTGATTGGGCTGCAGGTACCACCTCATGCTACCAGTAGTGACAAGGACACTAGCAGAACACAAAACTAAAGAAGAATCAGTCAGTCAGTATCAGGAGAGAGCAACTGTCTGTGGCCACCACATGGGGGGTTGTCTTGCTTTTGCCTCTCCATTGCTCCTGTTGTCACTTTAATTTGCACCATAGCAGGTGAAATTGATTCACAATCATAATTCCTAAAAGGACAGATTGATATCCCTGAAGTTTAACTGACTTGGTGTTAAATGTTCCCTAAATTTTTTTGAGCAGTGTATTTTTCCAACGTGTTTTGGGAGTTGTGAAACTGTTTTAGTTGGGATGAGTATACTTAGATTTAAAACATGTTCATGACTCCTTAAATATGTAGTTAGATTTCTGAACAAATGTACTGATCTGTAAATCTATGTGGCTTTTGGACAATGTATGCAGGTCCACAAATTTTCATTACCTTGTGATGCTCTGTTTGTTCTGTCCATCCATCAGTTTTCCCTGGCTAGGTTGGTCCCGTGACTTTTGGCTTATTCTGGGGGTTACAAAGTTGTTCCCAGGACTGATGAGATATCTGATCACTCCAGCAACTTCTGGGCGTATCCTACCAGTTGGGAGTACTCTGAAAACCTTTATTTTGAGCCCGTTCTGGAGGTCGGAGCTGTTTTTCTGACCATAGCTTCTCTTAGGCTGAGCTTGTCTCAAGTGAACTACGACTTGAACCCAAATGCACGACTCAGAAACAAAGTACAAATAAACAATCTTTTAATAACAAAGTGCAAAAATGAAAATCACTCTACAGAGGAAAATACAAGTGAAGAAACCAAAAATCACTCTGAGGAAAAAACTTCTATGACCAAAAAAGGCTAGACAAAGTATCAAAATAACACAAGCAAGAGCAAAACAAAGAGTCAAAATAATACAAAACCTGAATTGACGTAAAGCATAACATGGAAGTGGCGTAGGTTCTCTGACTGCATGGGACAAGACAAACTGGCACAGAACAAAGGGAAACGCAGACAATATATAGACAAGGTAATGGGGAACAGGTGAAAACAATCAGGGCAGTGAAGACAATCAGACCAGCTGGGAACACACAAGGGGAAGGGGCAAGTTACCTGAAACAATAGGAGAGTTAGATTTCAAAATAAAACAGGAAGCCACAAGACAACATAGACACAAAACAAAAACTAAACATAACCAGATTTCATGGACATGACAGAGCTTAGCTACCCTGTGGAGTAGGGATGGGCATTTCAAGCAAAAATACTATTTGATATTCACTGAGAACTATTTGAGTATTACTCGAAGAATTCCGCCCATCAACCCCCAAACCAATGCA
The DNA here is from genome assembly GCF_022749685.1 of Semicossyphus pulcher. Classification (NCBI taxonomy): domain Eukaryota; kingdom Metazoa; phylum Chordata; class Actinopteri; order Labriformes; family Labridae; genus Semicossyphus; species Semicossyphus pulcher. The sequence goes on along the minus strand of NW_027211700.1, from coordinate 439,844 downwards.
CGCAAACACGCTGAGATAAGGAGAGAGGGAGAGACCGATTTCGTTTTTTACAACTCCTATGATTTTATTTAATGTGGAAATGTTTTCCAGAAAACTGCAATAAAACCCAGGGTATAATAGAATGTGCATCTTCCCTATATTATACACAGACATGGATCCTTTCTTGCATGGTGAGAATCATACGGTGCATTGTCTTTGTAGACTTGTGAAATGCTACTTTTAACTTTCAAGCATTGAACTTGACCTAATTTTCATTCATTTCTTCAAAGGAGCTCCACACAGAACCATTTGACGGCTGCAGAAATCCCTGCATTTATCTCTGGTTCCAAATCTCACAGCGCCACATCCAGGTTGACTCCTGCCAAGGGAGTTTGAATTCTTACCTTCTGCTGAAGATTGGGTTTGAATTCCTACCTTGTGCTTAAAGATACAGAGTTCTTGCCCAGAGGACAAAGACATGGACAAAAACAGGAGGCTAACATTCACCCAAACTTGTCTTCCTCTGGAGGTCAAGTGCCCTTTTATGACAATGTCACTTTAAACTGTTTGATTTACTACCATTAAACATAAGGGCCCACTTGTTAAAGTGGCAGGTGAATTATTGTGGTGAATTATCTACAGCTCTCTGACTTCTGCTATAGGCAGGTCTGAAGGATGGCCCATGCAATATTGGACTGTCCTGACTGACTCCTGCTGAGGGAGTTTGAGTCCCTGCCTTCTGCCCATAGATGCCGAGTTCTTGCTCAGAGGACAAAAACATACAAAGCCTCTTTTTGATTTGTGAACATGATCTTTGCCCCTAAGCACTACATGTACTCTTTAATTAGCTCTTTTTTTTGCAGTCTTCAATTCTAGTTACCTTACAGTTGTAATATTTGTCTTTTTAAACCGGGCTGCAACTTAACTTGACTTGACACAATATGGTGCATATAATACTGATGATTAGTTGGAATACTTCATAAACAGCATCCACTCTTCTATAAATCTATACATGACAAAATTGTATGTTTTATAAAATATGATACCCAACATTTAAATGAAGTCCTGGCCTCCAATGATCTGTAGCAGTCCATCAACTGCTGTTGTGTTTCATCCGAATGACTCCTTCTGTAGCTTTCAGTCTCTACTGTTGACTCTGCATTACCTTTTTAACAACTCAAACTATTTTTAATACATGTAACAATTGAAATGGTCACTTGTTCACAAATTTTAAGAAACAGACAGTGATAATACATAAATGCAGTGACGGTCTTAAATGAAAATGAACAGAATAAATCAAGCACCTTGACATAACTTTGGTTATGATTTGGCGCTATATAAATATAAATTGATTGATTGAATAAACCTTTTTGTTAAAATTATAGCTTGTGATAATAAAGGGTGTCAAGACTATCCTTGGAGAATCCAAGGGAGAAAAAATGGACTGCTTTTCTGGTTAACCTAAAGTTGGTCCAGGCCCTTTGTAACCCTTATGTAAGGTAAATGTGTAGGTTTCATCTCATTGATCTGTTTTTTAACCACGTTGTCTGTAAAATGAATGTCCACTGCCCAGGAGCTTCTACTTTTTATCAGTTTATTCTGTGAAAAGTGTTGTTTCTGAAATGTCGGATTTGAAGATCTTTCCTGAGGCTAATAATTGAAATGCTTTTCTGAACCAACTATAAAAGAATGCATATATAATAGGGTTCATAGTAGAATTCAAGTATCCAACACATAAAAGTGTTACAAACAATTCTGGGGGTGTTGAGTAATTGATAAAGGGATTAATGATGTTACAGGTAAAAAAGGGAGTCCAAAAAGAAAGAAATGCCCCCATGATGATAGCCAGTGTTTTAGTGGCTTTTGTCTGGTTGGTATTTGAGCTGACACAGCCTGCTTTCTGTATGCTGTGAAACTGTCTCTTAGCCACAAGGAAAATCTTCAGATAAACACTAAGCAATATTATTCCCGGAATGTAAAATGAAATTACTGATGAAACAACACTTGAAAGTCCACTCTGAAACAAAACACATCCTCCTTCACACACAACATGGTTATAGTAGAACTCCTCCACCCCCAAAATGTTTAACTTCAGAAAAATCATTCCAAAGCCTGTAAGAGCTGAAATACTCCAGCTGAGCAGAATCATGATCAACACAACATGAACAGATATTTTTCTTCTGTAAAGCAAAGGTTGGCAAACAGCATAATATCGGTCAACTGATATGAATGACAGATTTAGAATTGATGCTGTACACAACATGACATCAGAGCTCAGGTGGATGTTACAGAAGACGTCACCAAAATACCAACAAGACTCTATAGTTTGAAACATACTGGGTAACATGACTAACATCCCTAAAAGCAGGTCAGACACAGCGAGAGAGAAAATCAGGTAATTTGTTGGAGTATGGAGCTGCTTAAAATAGGCAACTGAGACGGTAACCAAAAGGTTTCCACACACTGTTAGAATGACTATGATCCCGAAAATCATGTAGAGGGCGATGCGTAGGGGTAAGGGATAGATGGTCCTCGGACATGAATTATTTCTTGACTCATAGCAGAGAACTGGCTCCATCTGTTTTGAGGAAAACAAGAATGAAAATCAATTCTTGAATTGAATTAAATATTAGGAACAGCTCTTTAGGTCAACATCCCTCTCTACTTGGCTTGTATAGAACTCCCCAACAGTGGTGCAAACCTTTTATGTGCATTTATCCCTAAATTGGTGGCAATATGCAAAATATTGACCTCAGTAGAAACCTTGGTATATTTCAAGGCATATGTTGTCAGTTTGGTTCAAAACTCATAGAGGTCAATCAGAACAGACTGAAACACAAAACAAAGCAACAACAACTAAAGAAAAGATGGTTCCATTTGTACATACATATATTGTAAATACATTAAGCCTATGCTTTTTAATATTTTGGCATCTCTTGTTGTTGCCATGCAGCTTAGAACTGCAGTATTATTAATTGAGTGTATCTATGCCATACAACCAACTGTCAGCTCACTTCAAATAAACATTTGTAACCAATGCTTTAGTTGAAAACTGTTCATAAATCATTCAAAAATATTACCAGTGCACTGTCCACAAAGCATATTCAAACACAGTTTTACTTCAGTCCTATACTCACCTTCCATAATCAGCTGAACAGTATGGCCACCAAACAATGTGCTTCATACGAGATCAGTTTCAGTAGTTCTTGTACTTCTGAGCGCTCCATTGAGCATGTTAAAGTTTGATGTTAAACTATAGATCCTAAGGGAGTAAGGTTGCTGTTCTCCCAATACACACTGCACCATGGTACAGTATCCGGTGAATATCCCTTTGCAATTCATTAGCAACATACACTGCTCCAAAAAATTAAGGGAACACTTAAATCAAACATCGGATCTTGATGAACGTATAATTCAAGTTGAAAATCTTTACTGATGTACATTGTATAATATGTTGAGAAGAAAATGACATAACGGTCAGTGGAAACCAAAATCATCAGCCCAATGAGGGTTGGATTCAAAATCACACCCAAAATCAAAGTAAATCATTTAAATCACAGGCTGATCCAACTTCTGTGAATGTCATCATGGCAACTCATAATGTGACTTAGTATTGTGTATGGCCCCTGCATGCCCGTATGCACTCCCGACAACGTCTGGGCATGCTCCAGATGAGTCGGCGGATGGTGTTCTGGGGGATCTCCTCCTAGACCTGGATCAGGGCATCGGTTAGCTCCTGGACAGTCTGTGGCGGTACTTGGTGGCGTCTGATGCACCGATACATAATGTCCCATAGGTGCTCAATTGGATTTAGGTCAGGGGAACGAGAGGGCTAGTTAATGGCATAAATGCATTCGTCATCCAGGAACTGCCCAAACACTCTGGCCACATGAGGCCAGACATTGTCCTGCACCAGGAGGAACCCAGGGTCCACTGCACCACCATAAGGTCTAACAATTGCTTGGAGGATGTCATCCCGGTACCTAACAGCAGTCAGGGTACCATTGGCTATGACATGGAGGTCTGTGCAGCCCTCAAAGGAAATGCCTCCGCAGACTATCACTGACCCACCGCCAAACCGGTCATGCTGGATGATGTTACAGGCAGCATAATGTTCAACACAGCATCTCCAGACTCTTTCACATCTGTCACATGTGCTCAGTGTGAACTGGCTCTCATCTGTGAAGAGAACAGGGTGCCAATGGCAGACCTGCAAATTCCTGTGTTCTCTGGCCTATGCTAATGGAGCTGCACGGTGCTGGGCTGTGAGCACAGGTCCCATTAGAGGACATTGACCTCCTCCATGCTCTTGAGACTGTGCTGGGAGACACAGCCAACCTTCTTGTGACCGCACGTATGGATGTGCCATCCTGGAGGAGCTGGACTACCTGTGCAACCTGATTGGGCTGCAGGTACCACCTCATGCTACCAGTAGTGACAAGGACACTAGCAGAACACAAAACTAAAGAAGAATCAGTCAGTCAGTATCAGGAGAGAGCAACTGTCTGTGGCCACCACATGGGGGATTGTCTTGCTTTTGCCTCTCCATTGCTCCTGTTGTCACTTTAATTTGCACCATAGCAGGTGAAATTGATTCACAATCATAATTCCTAAAAGGACAGATTGATATCCCTGAAGTTTAACTGACTTGGTGTTAAATGTTCCCTAAATTTTTTTGAGCAGTGTATTTTTCCAACGTGTTTTGGGAGTTGTGAAACTGTTTTAGTTGGGATGAGTATACTTAGATTTAAAACATGTTCATGACTCCTTAAATATGTAGTTAGATTTCTGAACAAACGTACTGATCTGTAAATCTATGTGGCTTTTGGACAATGTATGCAGGTCCACAAATTTTCATTACCTTGTGATGCTCTGTTTGTTCTGTCCATCCATCAGTTTTCCCTGGCTAGGTTGGTCCCGTGACTTTTGGCTTATTCTGGGGGTTACAAAGTTGTTCCCAGGACTGATGAGATATCTGATCACTCCAGCAACTTCTGGGCGTATCCTACCAGTTGGGAGTACTCTGAAAACCTTTATTTTGAGCCCGTTCTGGAGGTCGGAGCTGTTTTTCTGACCATAGCTTCTCTTAGGCTGAGCTTGTCTCAAGTGAACTACGACTTGAACCCAAATGCACGACTCAGAAACAAAGTACAAATAAACAATCTTTTAATAACAAAGTGCAAAAATGAAAATCACTCTACAGAGGAAAATACAAGTGAAGAAACCAAAAATCACTCTGAGGAAAAAACTTCTATGACCAAAAAAGGCTAGACAAAGTATCAAAATAACACAAGCAAGAGCAAAACAAAGAGTCAAAATAATACAAAACCTGAATTGACGTAAAGCATAACATGGAAGTGGCGTAGGTTCTCTGACTGCATGGGACAAGACAAACTGGCACAGAACAAAGGGAAACGCAGACAATATATAGACAAGGTAATGGGGAACAGGTGAAAACAATCAGGGCAGTGAAGACAATCAGACCAGCTGGGAACACACAAGGGGAAGGGGCAAGTTACCTGAAACAATAGGAGAGTTAGATTTCAAAATAAAACAGGAAGCCACAAGACAACATAGACACAAAACAAAAACTAAACATAACCAGATTTCATGGACATGACAGAGCTTAGCTACCCTGTGGAGTAGGGATGGGCATTTCAAGCATAAATACTATTTGATATTCACTGAGAACTATTTGAGTATTACTCGAAGAATTCCGCCCATCAACCCCCAAACCAATGCACGCAAACACGCTGAGATAAGGAGTGAGGGAGAGACCGATTTCATTTTTTACAACTCCTATGATTTTATTTAATGTGGAAATGTTTTCCAGAAAACTGCAATAAAACCCAGGGTATAATAGAATGTGCATCTTCCCTATATTATACACAGACATGGATCCTTTCTTGCATGGTGAGAATCATACGGTGCATTGTCTTTGTAGACTTGTGAAATGCTACTTTTAACTTTCAAGCATTGAACTTGAACTCATTTTCATTCATTTCTTCAAAGGAGCTCCACACAGAACCATTTGACGGCTGCAGAAATCCCTGCATTTATCTCTGGTTCCAAATCTCACAGCGCCACATCCAGGTTGACTCCTGCCAAGGGAGTTTGAATTCTTACCTTCTGCTGAAGATTGGGTTTGAATTCCTACCTTGTGCTTAAAGATACAGAGTTCTTGCCCAGAGGACAAAGACATGGACAAAAACAGGAGGCTAACATTCACCCAAACTTGTCTTCCTCTGGAGGTCAAGTGCCCTTTTATGACAATGTCACTTTAAACTGTTTGATTTACTACCATTAAACATAAGGGCCCACTTGTTAAAGTGGCAGGTGAATTATTGTGGCGAGTTATCTACAGCTCTCTGACTTCTGCTATAGGCAGGTCTGAAGGATGGCCCATGCAATATTGGACTGTCTTGGCTTCCCTCTTGACCTTGACCACTCACCAATCACTCCGGGCCGGTAACTTTCCAAATTCACTGGCCCTGCCATTAAAACCACTGGCCCTGAAATTATATATTTTGGTATTATTTTAACGTCAAATTTTGTTTCTCTGTAAGGGTTCTTATTAATGAATATGTGTTCAATTGTGGAACTATTATAAACTATAAAAATAGACCAATATAATCATATGGGTATAAAGAGGCTTCTTTTACCACTCAGTTCAGCAACTCTGACACCCGCATGAATAAGTAGTAATAGATTGATTGAGTATGTTACCTAGCATTACTGATGCTGTTCAAATGTATGTTTAATTAGCGTGATCAGCCCGTGAGAGTCACTTTTTGAAACTAATTCGTACCGTCTCCTTCTTCCTGTAGCCGTTAAAGGTAAACAGTCCGCGGCAGGTCTGCTCTGTGAACGGTCTGTTTATGTAGCCACAGCGCTAACGTGCACCGGGACGAGGTGCCGCTGATAAAGGGAATACACACTTATTGCCACCTCACGTAACTGCCCGTCTGCCTCGATCTGTGATGGATCGCGTGCATGTTTCCAGTTTACAGGCAGGTGACTGACACACAGACTCTGCATGCACAGCGGCCATGCGGTATCTTGCTAACGTCAAATAGCATGTTCTAGAATGACAGCTGCTCTGTCGCGAGTGCAGTGAGTAGCGTGTTACGTGTTGTTGACAGCAGTAGCCAAAGTACCTGCAGTGATGCTGACATTGTCATGAACCGGGGACCAAGAATGAAAGACTCAATTGCAAACTCAGACCAGTGGACAGATTTCAGAGATTTAATGCCGGACAAGGTTCGGTACACAAAATAGGCAGTCAAAATCAAGCTAAGGTATCCAAAAGACGTGAGGCAAAAGGCAAGGTAAAAAGACAAAACAGGGTCGGAATCAGATCCCATCCCCAGCCTCCTTGTAGCTATTGGACTGGCGCAGCAGCGTCCGGCGGGCTCGCTCCCAGGTTCTCTTACAGCGCTGAACCAAGGCCAATGCGGAAGGGACGGAGGAATAGGGAGCTAGGGCAGGAAACAAAGAGGGTTGGTAACCATGAACAATATGAAATGGAGACAGACCAGTGGATGTGGTTGGAAGAGTATTATGGGCGTATTCAACCCAAACCAGTTTCTGGGACCAGGTTTCAAGGGTTCTGGGAGGCGTGGCAGCGGAGTCCAGTCTCCAACTCCTGATTGATTCTCTCTGATTGTCCATTAGACTGGGGGTGATAACCGGACGATAGGCTGACTGTGGCACGGAGCTGCTTACAGAACTCCCTCCAGAACTGCGACACAAACTGCGGGCCCCTGTCCGACACCACGTAACTGGGGAATCCATGTAATCTGAACACATGAGACATCGTAACCTCAGCCGTTTCCTTGGCTGAGGGAAGTTTTGGAAGGGCAATAAAGTGCACCTTTTTCGAAAATCTGTCGACAACTGTTAAGATGGTTGTGTTACCGTCCGATGGAGGCAAACCAGTCTCAAAGTCCTTGGAGATGTCGGACCAGGGGCGTTGCGGTACAGGAAGAGGCCGCAGTTCTCCGGAGGGTTTCTGGTGGGAAGGCTTGTTAGCAGCACAAACAGAGCAGGCAGGGACATAATCAGTGATGTCCTTTCTCATATTAGGCCACCAGAAATGTTGCTCGGCCACAAACAAGGTCTTCTTAATGCCAGGGTGGAAAATAGTCTTATTAGTGTGAGCCCAGTGGATAACCTCTCCTCGTAAGGGGAAAAGAACAAAGAGTTTATTAGCAGGACATTTGGGCATGGTAACAGCATCCTTAGTGGCCTCCTTAACCCTCGCTTCAATGCTCCAAGTCATAGTAGAAACAAAGCAGGATTTAGGCAAGATAAGTTCGGGGGCAGATACAGACTTTTCATTAGGGAAGAGTCGAGACAAGGCATCGGGTTTAGTGTTCTTAGAACCAGGGCGGTAAGACAAAAAAATAAGCCCACCTAGCTTGCCTTGTGTTTAACCTCTTAGCAGACTTTAAATATTCAAGGTTTTTGTGAACGGTCTATACCAAAAATGGAGTTGGAGCTCCCTCCAGCCAGTGCCTCCACTCTTCCAGGGCAACCTAAACAGCCAGCAGCTCACGGTCACCGATGTCATAGTTTCTCTCAGCCGTGGAGTGCTTCCTGGAGAGGTAAGCACAGGGATGAAGCTTACCGTCTCCGGGGGAAACCTGGGAGAGGATAGCTCCAAGCCCTACATCCGAGGCGTCTACCTCGACGACGAACTGCTGGCTGGGGTCCGGAAGAGTGAGGATGGGAGCTGAAGTGAAACTCCATTTTAGACTCTGGAAAGCAGAAGCACAAGCAGGGGTCCACACAAAAGGTGCGTGTGGAGAGGTTAACTCATGTAAGGACGAAGCTATTGAGCTAAAATGTCTGACAAATTTGCGATAGAAATTGGCAAAGCCTAGGAACCTCTGAACATCTTTACGAGATGTAGGAATAGGCCAATTGGCCACAGCAGAAACCTTCTGAGGATCAATCTTAACCTCCCCCTCAGCTAGCACAAACCCCAAGAAGGATACTGAGGGCTTGTGAAACTCACATTTTTTTCCGCTTTGACATACAGCTGACTCTGTAGAAGTCGCTGCAGTACACAGTGGCCATGAATGGCGTGAGTTTCCTCATCGGGGGAGAAAATCAGGATATCATCTAAATACACAAAGACATAAACGTTGCGTTCCGGAGCTGAAAGAGAATAAAGTCTCCCCTTTGGAGGAGTTGTTCCGGGTAATAAGTCAATTGCACATAAGGTCATAAGGTCTATGGGGTGGGAGAGATTTAGCCTTGGTCTTGCTAAAAACCTCTTTCAGGTCGTGATAACAGGCGGGAACCGAAGACAGATTGGGATATTCAGAAGAGGTTTCAATTTTCATGGTCTGGACAGGAGCTTTAAAATCAGGCTTATTCTTAAGGCAGCTGAGGGAGCAGTTACGTCCCCAGGAAATCACCTGTCCAGTAGACCAATCGAAATGGGGGTTGTGTAACTCCAACCAAGGGTGCCCTTAAATTAGCTCTTGACTCATAGAATTTAACACATGCAGGCTAATGAGTCCAGAGTGCGAGTCAGGGAATGTGAGCCTGAGGGACTGCGTGTGGTGAGATATGCTACCCAACAAACTGCCATCCACTGTGTTAGGGTTCTCAACCCGAGCCTCCTGACAAGGAGAGAGTTTACAAGGTTAGCATCAGAACCTGAGCCAATGAACACCGGTATGGTAATTTCATCATTAGAGGAGCACAGGGTAACTCTAGGCAACATATGGGCAGATTTAGAAATGACTAGATTCTGACTCACCACTACGCGTCCCTTGGCAGAGGAGCTGGCACCCTTGACGTGGAAGTTACTCACTAAGTGACCGAGCTGTCCACAGTACAGGCACCGTCCATCCCGCATGCGTCGGTGGCGTTCCTCAGGAGTAAGTCGTGTCCAGCCCAGCTGCATCGGCTCCTCCAGGCTGGCGGCGGCACACACAAAATAGGCAGTCAAAATCAAGCTAAGGTATCCAAAAGACATGAGGCAAAAGGCAAGGTAAAAAGGTAAAACAGGGTCAGAATCAAAGGTCATACACGAGAGCTAGGAACAAAAATGCTGGAACGGGACACTAGGGTACAAACGAACTGGCAACGAGACAGGGGAAGACGGGGTAAAATTCATGAGGTAATAAGGGTGATGAGACTCAGCTGGGGAGAGCACAATCAGGAGCAGGTGAGCACACGACGGGGAGGGGCAGGACACGGACCTGAAACAGAGACGGGGTGAGTGATTTCAAAATAAAACAGGAAGTACCAGACAAGACACATGAGGAAAAAATAAAAGACGGGCAGGCATGACAGACATTGGATAGAGATTACCGCGGGGTTCTGCGCAGAAAGTAATTTGTCACGTTCATCAGAACTGTGAATCTCGGGAGGGCTACTATATTGTTTACATTGTGGGCTTGTGGATCCTACTGGCACACCGGGCCAGTTAAATAGTTAATCTACTGGCCAGGGGGGTTTCAAACATACCGTCGGGCCACCGGGCCAGTGCTTATGTCGAGCCCTGCATGTAACAATTCAAAGGGTCACTATTTTAAGGAACAGACAGTGATAATACATACATGCAGTGACAGTGAGTCTTAAAATAAAATGGACAGAATAAATCAAGCACCTTGACCTAACTTTGGTTATGGTTTGGCGCTATATAAATATAAATTGATTGATTGATTGAACAAACCTTTTTGTTAAAATTATAGCTTGTGATAATAAAGGGTGTCAAAGGGTGTCTATACTTGGAGAATCCAAGGGAGAAAAAATGGACTGCTTTTCTGGTTAACCTAAAGTTGGTCCAGGCCCTTTGTAACCCTTATGTAAGGTAAATGTGTAGGTTTCATCTCATTGATCTGTTTTTTAACCACGTTGTCTGTAAAATGAATGTCCACTGCCCAGGAGCTTCTACTTTTTATCAGTTTATTCTGTGAAAAGTGTTGTTTCTGAAATGTCGGATTTGAAGATCTTTCCTGAGGCTAATAATTGAAATGCTTTTCTGAACCAACTATAAAAGAATGCATATATAATAGGGTTCATAGTAGAATTCAAGTATCCAACACATAAAAGTGTTTCAAACAATTCTGGGGGTGTTGAGTAATTGATAAAGGGATCAATGAAGTTACAGGTAAAAAAGGGAGTCCAAAAAGAAAGAAATGCCCCCATGATGATAGCCAGTGTTTTAGTGGCTTTTGTCTGGCTGGTTTTTGAGCTGACACAGCCTGCTTTCTGTATGCTGTGAAACTGTCTCTTAGCCACAAGGAAAATCTTCAGATAAACACTAAGCAATATTATACCCGGAATGTAAAATGAAATTACTGATGAAACAACACTTGAAAGTCCACTCTGAAACAAAAAACATCCTCCTTCACACACAACATGGTTATAGTAGAACTCCTCCACCCCCAAAATGTTTAACTTCAGAAAAATCATTCCAAAGCCTGTAAGAGCTGAAATACTCCAGCTGAGCAGAATCATGATCAACACAACATGAACAGATATTTTTCTTCTGTAAAGCAAAGGTTGGCAAACAGCATAATATCGGTCAACTGATATGAATGACAGATTTAGAATTGATGCTGTACACAACATGACATCAGAGCTCATGTAGATGTTACAGAAGACGTCACCAAAATACCAACAAGACTCTATAGTTCGAAACATACTGGGTAACATGACTAACATCCCTAAAAGCAGGTCAGACACAGCGAGAGAGAAAATCAGGTAATTTGTTGGAGTATGGAGCTGCTTAAAATAGGCAACTGAGACGGTAACCAAAAGGTTTCCACACACTGTTAGAATGACTATGATCCCGAAAATCATGTAGAGGGCGATGCGTAGGGGTAAGGGATAGATGGTCCTCGGACATGAATTATTTCTTGACTCATAGCAGAGAACTGGCTCCATCTGTTTTGAGGAAAACAAGAATGAAAATCAATTCTTGAATTGAATTAAATATTAGGAACAGCTCTTTAGGTCAACATCCCTCTCTACTTGGCTTGTATAGAACTCCCCAATAGTGGTGCAAACCTTTTATGTGCATTTATCCCTAAATTGGTGGCAATATGCAAAATATTGACCTCAGTAGAAACCTTGGTATATTTCAAGGCATATGTTGTCAGTTTGGTTCAAAACTCATAGAGGTCAATCAGAACAGACTGAAACACAAAACAAAGCAACAACAACTAAAGAAAAGTTGGTTCCATTTGTACATATATATATTGTAAATACATTAAGCCTATGCTTTTTAATATTTTGGCATCTCTTGTTGTTGCCATGCAGCTTAGAACTGCAGTATTATTAATTGAGTGTATCTATGCCATACAACCAACTGTCAGCTCACTTCAAATAAACATTTGTAACCAATGCTTTAGTTGAAAACTGTTCATAAATCATTCAAAAATATTACCAGTGCACTGTCCACAAAGCATATTCAAACACAGTTTTACTTCAGTCCTATACTCACCTTCCATAATCAGCTGAACAGTATGGCCACCAAACAATGTGCTTCATATGAGATCAGTTTCAGTAGTTCTTGTACTTCTGAGCGCTCCATTGAGCATGTTAAAGTTTGATGTTAAACTATAGATCCTAAGGGAGTAAGGTTGCTGTTCTCCCAATACACACTGCACCATGGTACAGTATCCGGTGAATATCCCTTTGCAATTCATTAGCAACATACACTGCTCCAAAAAATTAAGGGAACACTTAAATCAAACATCGGATCTTGATGAACGTATAATTCAAGTTGAAAATCTTGACTGATGTACATTGTATAATATGTTGAGAAGAAAATGACATAACGGTCAGTGGAAACCAAAATCATCAGCCCAATGAGGGTTGGATTCAAAATCACACCCAAAATCAAAGTAAATCATTTAAATCACAGGCTGATCCAACTTCTGTGAATGTCATCATGGCAACTCATAATGTGACTTAGTATTGTGTATGGCCCCTGCATGCCCGTATGCACTCCCGACAACGTCTGGGCATGCTCCAGATGAGTCGGCGGATGGTGTTCTGGGGGATCTCCTCCTAGACCTGGATCAGGGCATCGGTTAGCTCCTGGACAGTCTGTGGCGGTACTTGGTGGCGTCTGATGCACCGATACATAATGTCCCATAGGTGCTCAATTGGATTTAGGTCAGGGGAACGAGAGGGCTAGTTAATGGCATAAATGCATTCGTCATCCAGGAACTGCCCAAACACTCTGGCCACATGAGGCCAGACATTGTCCTGCACCAGGAGGAACCCAGGGCCCACTGCACCACCATAAGGTCTAACAATTGCTTGGAGGATGTCATCCCGGTACCTAACAGCAGTCAGGGTACCATTGGCTATGACATGGAGGTCTGTGCAGCCCTCAAAGGAAATGCCTCCCCAGACTATCACTGACCCACCGCCAAACCGGTCATGCTGGATGATGTTACAGGCAGCATAACGTTCACCACGGCATCTCCAGACTCTTTCACATCTGTCACATGTGCTCAGTGTGAACTGGCTCTCATCTGTGAAGAGAACAGGGTGCCAATGGCGGACCTGTAAATTCTGGTGTTCTCTGGTGACTGCTAATGGAGCTGCATGGAGCTGCATGGTGCTGCGCTGTAAGCGCAGGTCCCATTAGAGGACGTTGGCCCTCATGCCACCCTCATGGAGTCTGTTTCTGACAGTTTGGTTAGAAACATGCAGGCCAGTAGCCTGCTGGAGGTCACTCTAGGGCTCTGGCAGTGCTCCTCTTGCTCCTCCGCGCACAAAGTAGCAAATATCGGTCCTGCAGCTGGGTTGATGCCCTTCTACGGCCCTGTCCAGCTCTCCTCGTGTAACAACCGGTCTCCTGTTACCTCCTCCATGCTCTTGAGACTGTGCTGCGAGACACATCAAACCTTCTTGTGACCGCACGTATGGATGTGCCATCCTGGAGGAGCTGAACTACCTGTGCAACCGGATTGGGCTGCAGGTACCACCTCATGCTACCAGTAGTGACAAGGACACTAGCAGAACACAAAACTAAAGAAGAATCAGTCAGTCAGTATCAGGAGAGAGCAACTGTCTGTGGCCACCACATGGGGGGTTGTCTTGCTTTTGCCTCTCCATTGCTCCTGCTGTCACTTTAATTTGCACCATAGCAGGTGAAATTGATTCACAATCATAATTCCTAAATGGACAGATTGATATCCCTGAAGTTTAACTGACTTGGTGTTAAATGTTCTCTCAATTTTTTTGAGCAGTGTATTTTTCCAACGTGTTTTGGGAGTTGTGAAACTGTTTTAGTTGGGATGAGTATACTTAGATTTAAAAGATGTTCATGACTCCTTAAATATCAAATTTCAATCAATCAAATTTTATTTGTATAGCGCCAAATCATAACCAGAGTTATCTCGAGACACTTTACAAAAAGAGCAGGTCTAGACCGACTCTTTGTTATGTTATTATATAAATATGTAGTTCGATTTGTGAATTCATGTACTAATCTGTAAATGTATGTGGCTTTTGGACAGTGTTTGCAGGTCCACACATTTTCATTACCTTGTGATGCTCTGTTTATTCTGTCCCTCCATCAGTTTGACTTCTTCTGGGGGTTACCAAGTTGTTCCCATTACTGATGAGATATCTAATCACTTCAGCAACTTCTGGGCTTATCCTACCAGTTGGAAGTACCCTGAAAACCTTTATTTTGAGCCCCTTCTGGAGGTCGGAGCTGTTTTTCTGACCACAACTTCTCTTCTGCCTAGCCTAGCTACCCTGTGTAGTAGGGACTATTCGATTTTCACTGGGAACGCCAAGTCCGGAGATATACTTGCTGCTTGGCCTTGTATTCGCATACACAACCGGCTGCGTCAATACCTGTGTATTATTACACTGGAGTGTTGTCTCCACTCGTCACTTACACACAAACACATAGGGTGTAGGTTGAAAAATCCTGAAGTTATCCTTTAAGTGGTCATCTTTTGATCTCATTACTAAGTATAATGGTGTTTAAATATTTTTAAGTGAGCACCATTTTAAATAATTGAGACCATATCAGTGGTTTGGTTATGGTATTTTCCTTTTTTAATGATTCATATAAATAACAATTGATGACATTTTTATTAACGTAAATCTCAAAGATCTAAGTTTTGTTCTCTTTGGCGGCACCCATGGCGATTAACAGCAGTTGCGGGAGCTCCCTTGCCAGATATCCAGACGGTGTTGCATGTGTGACATCCACGGTTGGATCCCGTTGCAGCTCTTGGTTGTCCTCGCTGATGGTCGCTTCCCTTTTTAACTGCCTTCACCTGAGTGGATTTTCACTTATTTTTGAAGTTGTATCTGTAGTCTTTGTTTGTTCAGACATAGTAGCTTACTGGGGTTTTTTTGTATTAAAAATAAATACATAGATAAAACAAAAAAAAAAAAAGTATAGAAAGACACAAATTAAATGTGTATTCATACATTGAAATGCTCCATAATCTATTCTAATTTATGAGCAACATGAAAGATTGTATGTATGCTTTAATTTAAGATCTGTCCACACTATCAATGTATTTCAAGTAGTCTCCCCACTTTGCCAAATATTTCTCAGTCCTGTCCTTACAGCTAAAAGAGATTTTTTCATTGGATGCCACCTTTGTCAACTCTGTGTTGATTCATGGAAATTCATGGAAAGAGGGCTCAGGTGTGTGGGAGCCAGTGGGCAGCTGCTAATCATCTAATCAACTCTGCTACAAATACCCGGCTTCTTCACCACCACACTGCCAGATCGTAGACTCAGTTTGACAGTCAGTACGCTTCGGCCTTTTGCTCTCCAGATTTTGCATTCCTGTGTCACTTACCCTCGTTTCTTCTGCCTACAGTGCCTTGGACCTGCTCCCACCACCAGCCTACTCCTGGAATCCTTTTTGACCCACTCTGGCTCTTGGCTCCCCTTATACCTCAGCCCTGCCTTCACCTTCGTACCTTTTTTGAGTTTGTAATACACTCTTTTGCTTTGAAACCAGCCTCAGTGTCTGTGTTCTGCTTCTTGGGTTCAAGTTCCTTTTTCCCGCGTAACAGAAGGCCAGTGATCTACAGTGTATTTTAATCCATAGTTTTTTGTTCTGAAAGAAGTTCACCTTTTAGGAAAATGTTTCGACATAAATGGATGTAGTCTGTTATGCAATGAGAGGGGTTTTCATCTCCATTGTCCTTAAAAGTCCCTTCCATGGAAACTTCCTTGACGCTTATGGCCTTGAAACCGAAAACTTAATTGTCTTCCCACAAAATCCTCTTTTATCAGATCACTATTTAGTAACATTCGATGTCTTATTAACCGACTACTCTCCAGTTAACAAAAATGTACTCACAAGATGTTTGTCTGATAGGACTGTAGCTAAATTTAAGGAAACAATTCCAGCTGCTTTTAATTCTTTACCACATCTGTTTACTACAGAAAGCTCTTATGCTAATGTTAGTCCCTCTCAGCTTGATCAGTTTGTTGATAGTACTGCAGGTTTGCTGAGAAGTACTCTAGACTCGATTGCCCCCTTAAAGAAGAAGATTATTAAACGACAGAGGCTAGCTCCATGGTATGACTCAGAAACTCGTAACTTGAAGCAAATGTCGCGTAAATTTGAAAGAATGTGGGGATCCACCAAAACAGAAGAGTCTCGTTTACTCTGGCAAAATAGTCTTAATAAATACAGGAAGGCCCTACGGCATGCTCGAGGTGTCTACTACTCCTCCCTCATAGAAGAACATAAAAACAATCCCAGGTACCTTTTCAGCACTGTAGCCAGGCTGACAGAGAGTCACAGCTCCACTGAGCCAAGTATTCCTACAGGCCTCAGCAGTGATGATTTCATGAGCTTCTTTAATGACAAAATCCTAAAGATAAGAGACAAAATTTGTAACCTCCTGCCGTTAACTGGTGCAGATGTATCTTTGGAAACTGCTCAAAAACCTGATGTTTACCTTCACTGTTTTTCTCCAATTGACCTTCCTGAGCTAAATTCTCTGATATCTTCGTCTAAACCATCAACCTGTCTTTTAGACCCGATTCCAACCAAGCTGCTTAAGGAAGTCTTTCCCTCAATTAGCACTTCTTTACTAGATATGATCAATATGTCTTTATCGACGGGCTATGTACCCCAGTCTTTTAAACTAGCTGTAATTAAGCCACTTCTTAAAAAGCCTACCCTAGATTCAGGCACCTTAGCTAACTATAGACCTATATCTAACCTTCCTTTTATCTCAAAGATCCTTGAGAAAGCAGTCGCTAATCAATTATGTGACTTTCTTCATAACAACAGTTTATTTGAGGACTTTCAGTCAGGATTTAGAGTCCACCAAAGCACTGAGACAGCCCTTGTGCGAGTTTCAAATGATCTACTTACTGCTTCAGACAGAGGACTTCTCTCTGTACTCGTCCTGTTAGATCTTAGTGCCGCTTTCGACACGATAGACCATCACATCCTGTTACAGAGATTAGAACATTTAATTGGCATTACAGGATCTGCACTAAGTTGGTTTAAATCTTATCTATCAGATCGATCTCAGTTTGTTAATGTTCATGATGTGTCCTCTATGCAAACCAAAGTTAGTCATGGAGTTCCACAAGGTTCTGTGCTCGGACCGATTCTTTTTACCTTATATATGCTTCCTCTGGGTAATATCATGAGGAAACACTCCATTAATTTTCATTGTTATGCAGATGATACTCAATTATACTTATCTATGAAGCCAGATGAAACCAATCAGCTATCTAAACTAGAAGCATGCCTTAAGGACATAAAGATCTGGATGACTAGAAACTTTCTGCTACTTAATTCAGACAAAACTGAAGTTATTGCGCTCGGCCCAAAACACCTTAGAGACTCTTTCTCTAATGATATAGCTGCCCTAGATGGCATCAGCCTGGCATCCAGCACTACTGTTAGGAATCTGGGAGTTCTGTTTGATCAGGATATGTCCTTCATCTCCCACATAAAACAAATATCAAGGACAGCCTTCTTTCATCTTCGCAACAAACATCAGACACATCCTGTCTCAACACGATGCAGAAAAACTAGTCCATGCATTCGTTACTTCCAGGTTGGATTATTGTAACTCATTACTATCAGGCTGCCCTAATAAGTCACTAAAAACTCTGCAGCTGGTACAAAATGCTGCAGCACGTGTGCTGACAAGAACTAGGAAGAGAGAGCACATCTCTCCTGTATTAGCCTCTCTGCACTGGCTTCCTGTAAAATATAGAATAGAATTTGAAATCCTTCTTCTTACTTACAAAGCTCTTAAGGGTCAGGCACCATCATATCTTAAAGAGCTCATAGTGCCATATTACCCCTCTAGAACATTGCGCTCCCAGGATGCAGGCCTGCTTGTGGTACCTAAAGTCTCTAAGAGTAGTGTTGGAGGTAGAGCCTTCAATTACCAGGCCCCCCTCCTCTGGAACAATCTACCAGTCAAGGTCCGGGAGGCAGACACCCTCTCTTCTTTTAAGAGTAGACTTAAAACTTTCCTCTTTGATAAAGCTTATAGTTAGGGCTGGCTCAGGCTTGGACTAGCCCATAGTTATGCTGCTATAGGTTTAGACTGCCGGGGGGATCTGACACACCAAGCTTCTCTCTCTCTCTCTCTCTCTCTTCCTCTCTCTCTCTCTCTCTCTCTCTCTCTGTCATATTAATGCAGCTCATTAACTCTGTATTTTCTGGTCCCATTAACATTACTAACCACATATCTTCCCGGGAGTTCTCGTGCTCCCTTGTCTTGAAGGTTCCTGAGGATCGTTGCTGCAGACCACCTGCTGCTGTGGACCTGCTCGACTGCAACAAATACTAACATCAGCCTTCCCCATAGTATCATTATTGTTGCTGCTAATGCTAATAGTAGACCTGTTGACTTCAACTGTTACAATTACGATTACCTCAGCCTTTATCATTACTCTGCTTCTCTCGCTAATTTATTTATTTATTTATTTATTTAGCCAATCTTCACCCTAGTCTACCACTATTATTGGCATTGTAACCATAAGTATGTGTCTGTTGTTGTTCATGTAACAAGGACATATGTTGTTGTGGTAACAAGAACATATGTTGTTGTTGCTCTCTTTGCCTGTCTCTATCCTGCATCTCCTTCTATCCCATTTTCGGCCCATCCAGTCGAGGCAGATGGCTGTTCAACATGAGTCTGGTTCTGCTCGAGGTTTCTGCCTGTTAAAAGGAAGTTTTTCCTTGCCAATGTGCCGAATTGCTAAGTGCTACTCATGGTGGATTGATGTTGGGCCTCTCTTTGAATAACTTAACAAAGAGTCGGTCTAGACCTGCTCTTTCTGTAAAGTGTCTCGAGATAACCCTGGTTATGATTTGGCGCTATACAAATAAAATTTGATTGATTGACTCCCTCAGACCAGACTGTCACAGTCCTTGAGATGGCCACCTGTTGTACATAATTCACCAGTTGTTTGTCGTCGGATGACTGTGTATTAGGATCTATCCTGATTCTCAGAGTGGATAGAGGGAAGAAGAGTCATATGCGCCCTTTACATTGGCTTACACTCAGGTCACAGTCCACATTTTGTTGATTAGGATAGGAGAGAGGGACACATTATGTGGGGTTAAAAAGGGTCTCAATGTATCACCATCTTTTGAAAATCAGGATTGCAAAAATTTCATTCAAAGTTTCAAATAGTACAGTCTTAAGCTGCTCTTTCTGTTTAAAGACAGCTGACAGACTCCACGCAGGCAAGGCTGCAGGCCCCCGATGGTGTCAGCCCCAGGATGCTGAAAGCCTGTGCACCCCCGGCTTTGTGGAGTGCTTCACAGCGTCTTCAACATGAGCCTTCAAAGGGTCCCTGTGCTGTGGAAGACGTCCTGCCTCGTTCCTGTACCTAAGACGCTTCGTTCCAGTGGCTCCATGGACTACAGACTGGTGGCACTGATGTCTCACATCATGGAGACCCTGGAAAATTCAACTCTCTCATTGTAAATAACTTTTTGCATTGTAACTCTCACTTTATTTTTGCATTTGCACAGACTCGTTAGTTATTGTCCTCCAGGATTTTAAAAAAGGTAACCTCAGCCATGAACTCCCAAAATACAGACAGTTTATTAAATGCCCGACCAGAGAGGAGAATGTTGTACCAACAGTCTGGATGACTATACAGAAGCTGTGACGTCATACATCAGCTTCTGCCAGGACTGCTGTGTAACATCTCGCACCAAGGTGAGTTACAACAACAACAAGCCCTGGTTCACAGCCAAACTTAAGACGGCTAAGGCAGGTAAAGGAGGAGGCGTTTAGAAGTGGGGACAGAGACGGCTATAAACAGGCTAAATACATCTTCAGCCGGGCGGTGAGAGAAGCTCAGCGTCTGTACTCTGATAAACTACAACAGCAGTTTTTAGGGGGAGATGCTGGCTCAGTCTGGAAGGGTCTCAGACCTGAGTTTTACTGTCGCTTTGATAGACAATGGGACAGTCCTGACACCATCCCCCGTGACTCCACTCAACAACTACAGCTTATCACCTCCATCTCCCCCACCACCTCAATGGCCCCCAACTCCACCTGCAGGTGGATCACAGACTTCCTGTCCGACAGGAGGCAGCACATGAAGCTGGGGAAACACGTCTCTGACTCCAGGACCATCAGCACCAGCTCCCCTCAAGGCTGCATTCTTTCCCCTCTGCTCTTCTCCCTGTACACCAACAGCTGCACCTCCAGTGATCAGTCTGTCAAGTTCCTAGTTCGCGGACGACACCACCTTCATTGGACGAGTCTGCCTACAGCTGGAAGATTGACCATCTGGTGACCTGGTGTGGTGAGAACAACCTGGAGCTTAACGCTCTGAAGACAGTGGAGATGGTTGTGGACTTTAGAAAGACAGCAGCCACACCCGCCCCCATCACCATCAGCGACTCCACTGTTTCCACTGTGGAGTCTTTCCACTTCCTGGGGACCATCATCAGCCAGGACCTCAAGTGGGAGCTGAACATCGGCTCCCTCATCAAAAAGGGACAGCAGAGGATGTACTTTCTGCGGCAGCTGAAGAAGTTCAACCTGCCAAAGACAATGATGGTGCACTTCTACACCGCCATCATTGAGTCCATCCTCACCTGCTGCATCACTGGTCTGGTACGCTGCTGCCGCTGCCAGGGACAAGGGCAGGCTGCAGCGTATCATCCGCTCTGCAGAGAGGGTGATTGGCTGCAATCTTCCATCTCTCGAGGACCTGTTCACCTCCAGGACCCTGAGGCGTGCAGGTAAGATCGTGGCCGACCCCTCTCACCCCGGTCACAGACTCTTTGAGACCCTCCCCTCCCGACACAGGAACAGTTTCTTCCCCGCTGCTGCCAGCCTAATCAACCAGGCCCCGGCCCACCCCACCCCCCCATGTGACATGGACTCTCAGTCACTCAACACTTAACCAATGTTTAAGACTCTAATTCAGATTATGCGATACATTAACGTACATTGGACTCTTATATTATCTGTACACTGCACTATTTTTATTTTTAACTTTAACTTTATACTGTAAGCTTTTGCACTCACTAATATCCTGAACATCTTTACAGTTTTTAATCACACCTGTTGTACATATTTTGTATTATACGTTTTGCTTTTTTATATTTATATTCTTATTGCCTATTTTTTATCTTATTCTATTAAAGTATTTTACTTATTTTGATTCTAGTTCTGTGTTAATTGTTCTGCACCAAAACCACCAAAACAAATTCCTTGTATATGTAAACCTACTTGGCAACAAACCTGATTCTGATTCTGATTCTGTGCTTTCTGTGTGTCAGAGCAACCGCCCGAATGTCCCCCAGGGGATTAATAAAGTATTTCTGATTCTGATTCTGATTGATTATAAAAGTGCCTGAGTTAACCTCTGTCATGATTTGGCACTAACTAGGTATAATTGACTTGACTTCTCAAACGTTCAGGATTAAACTACGTAGAGTTAGTTCTCCTCTCTTCTTACAGCTCTGTGTTCCTCTGTCTGCTAGCGACGGCATTAAACTGAAAAGTCATTACTAAAAATTTGAATTATAAATTAAATCCATCTTCAGCCCAAGGTAACAGCAAAAAACTGGTCCAATGAACTAAGGCAGACTTATTTTATAATTACCACCCAATCCCCATAGAAGAGGACTGTGTCTGAAATGCAAACAAACGAGAGATCTGGAAACCCCAAAACCAACAGTGCGGCCATAAATAAGAAATAAGCAGAGTGAAATGTAAAGAAAACCTAACTATGACCCTTTAGTAACTGCTGTACGAACAAATGCTTTACAATCTAATACAAATGCATTGTGTCAATAACATGCACATTAATAGTTAAGGTCCAAATCAGAGTTAGGAAAGGTCTGGAGCTGCTTTACAACGAGAGACAAAACTTCATCAAGTTGTTTGCAAATGTTATGTTGTGTGTTCTGTATTGAAAAAAACAATGTATTAAAAGTTTATGGTTTAATTTGTGTCCAGTGTAATAAGCAATGCAACATAAACATTAATTAGAGGTCTGAATGATAGACGGTGAGGACACGATGACTCAGGCTGATGTCAGCCTCCACAGCTGACTCCTCACACCTCCAACAACTGGGAACTCATTACCACCTCCTGGATCTGACACTTAGTCACCGAGGGAGCTAATTTCATAAGTTTATGAAAGTAACTTTGAATGCATACTTCGATGGTGACCTGTCACTGAACTCTAGAACAAAAATGCTGGGACTAAAAATATTATCGACAGGCAACATGAAGCATGAATTTAATGTAATAAGCTCCAGCCTGTTTGTCAGAATCCATCACTAGCTGTGTTGTTAATGTTCCTCACAAAGCTAACTCTAAACCTAATGTAGTTCATGTAAAAACGCTGATCAGTGATTACTCTCAATATTTTTATTTAGGGGTCAGAGGTTTTGTCTTAGGCTCTTATAATAAAACTGATCACAAAAGGTTGATCATATTGATTGCGATTTTGAAAATACCAAACAATAATTAAAATTCTGTGACTTCTGTGAAATATGTTGTCACTGAGCATTTAGCTCAAGTTTGAGCGTGCCCATATCTTTGATTTTATATCAATGTATTTTTAGCTATTACATAACATTTTTTAGGGATATCAGGTATCAGCAGGTACCCACCACGATGCAGGACTCTAATTCACCCACCAGAAGAAGGTCCTATACTCACTTGGTAACCAAATCCAGTAATGCATACTCATTCATTGTTTTTGATTCATGTTTGTACTTCAGCCATCTTCCTTTGAATTTATAGAAGACCTGTGTTGCAGAGATACCTCAGCAGCTCTTTTTTTGCTTTATGAGTTAGTTTGGAAGGACAGTGATAATGATCTGCCATCCACGGGCCAGTAACAGATACTCTGTGTGGTTCAAGTACAGGCTTTTTCTTGGCCATTTAAGGACATTAAGAGGCTGGTCCTTGAGCTCCTTCAAGTTGTTTTTGCTGGAAGCTTGAAGTATTTTTGGAAGGCGAACCTTCAGCCCAGTTTGACGTTTTGTGGACCCTGAACAAGGTTGTCCTAAAGGATTTGTTTGTTTTTGGTAGCTTTAATCCCTCCGTCAATTCAGAGTCTTAGCGTCCCTGCCACAGAGAAGCTCCTCAATTCCATGATACTGGCACCACCATGCTGCACTGTAGGAGTGGTATCATGGACCGCTCTTGCTGTCTGGGCTTGGCTGTGTCAATAAGGTAATAAGCTGTGATGGATAAAGAGTATCTCTTTGCATTTTGGTGACTCTAAGAGTAGATGTCCCAATGACTTTTATTTAGATTTGATTTAAAACTAACGATTGTGAATAAATTTGATCTTTGAACCTTTGTCATCAGCTCTCACTCTGTATCGGCTGCTCAGCAAAGTCAAGTGTTGGAGTCCAAATTAGAGAGAAACATTTGTATCGGAACATTTGCAGAGAAAAATGGTTTAAACACTTGCCCCAGATCCAGGCCTTGAAACAGTTTGATAACATAAGTCAAAGAAAAGTTCCTGGACTTCATTTATAGCTCTTCTGGTCTGACTCACGGGGGGGGGGGGGGATTCACTAAGAATGGCCTGTGGCCGCTGATCATTTGCACCGTCTGTCTGCTCCGTCTCAAGGTCAGATTCACAAAGCAAATTGCACTGATGCATAATGACTCCTTTAAATTCAGGCAAACAGCACCGAGCACAGAGACGCTGTTTGCTCTGCAGCGCACTTAATTGCTGAGATGCATCCAACCCTCTGCGTGTGCTTAGAGAACAAGGCAGAGTAGTTTTGCGTCCTTTGCGCAGGTTTAGCGGGCGCAAAAGCTGTGCAATCCTTTAGTGAATTCTCCCCTGAGTGTAAAGTATGGGACCTTGTTGCACAAGTGTAGTAGCAATACAGTATGTAATTAGCAAAGATTGAAGGGGTCTGGCTACTTCCTGAAGCCATTGTATGTTCCTCTTCAGCCTGCCCTTTTGCAAAGTGCCACTGTTCCAACAAGAAGCAACAAGCACACCTCCGTCAGGCGTTCCTCCTTCTGTTACATTTTTTAAGTGTTCTTGGACAGATCAATGGAGCACATTCAGAGTGAAGTTACTCTTTAACTGTACTGCACTTCTGCTTATTGTATTGTTAATAATCAATCAGGCACAGGTGTGATTAATGCTTTTTTATGAACAATAATTTACATCTTACAAAATGAAATAACAATTATTTAGTAATTAGCTTAAACATGAGATGTTTGCATTACTGTACACTGTATTTAAAGACACAGACACACATTTTACAATCATGCTGATCCATAGTAGTTCAGTGTTGAAACATTCTATACACTTACAACATATTGCAATTATTTGGCATTCAATTGCTATTACAGGATTTATTCCTTGAGTGTGTGTGTGTGTGTGTGTGTGTGTGTGTTGTCTATTGTTTGTTTATTTGTGTATAATTGACACACTTAAAGTGACATTTGACAGAAAAATTTATCTTTTCTTTTGAGTATATAACTTGGAATGCTTGGATGGCTGTTGGAGTGTGTTTGAATAGAGAACAGAAGCTGCGGTCAGGTTGGGTTCATTACAGGAAGACCAAGCTGTTGTAAGAAAACCAGAAGGACTGTCCGTTAGCGGAGGCGACCTTTAGAAGGTCAAATCAAATGAAGAGCTTCTTGCACCAGGGCGGAGCGGAGACGGGATGGGCTGGCTTTTATTAGTTTGGGAGGTCCAAAGGTTTCCAGTTTGATTCAAAGAGCATTTCTAAGGATATCGTTGGGTATCATTAGATAAGACTGTGTTATGTGGGATATGTTGTGGGACTTGGGTCACTGCCAGCATAGCATGTGCATTTTTAAAATGTGAATTATGCTATTTTTATATAATGTCATGTACCAGACCCAAAAAGAATACGTTATTTAGCAATCTATTCTGTGTCTCAGGAGTTAGATTGGATTGATTGGATTAATCAAGATCGATGGTTTGATTGTATCTCGAGTCTACACGTCATCCGTTCGAGAGATACTGAAGCCCAATTTACAATTGAGTGTGAGTTTAGATCATTTAATCTATCATGAGTGTGTTGTCAGGAAACGTGAAGTGCTTTGTTTTGTTGGAAGACTAGAAAGTCCCGTCGTTCAGGGGTGGACGACTCAAAGCCCATCTGATGTCAGCTGCTGATGTTTCCCAACTGGCGAGCTGCTGGAATTGATCTGCTTCTGCTTTTAGGCTGGACTCAGACTAAACTGCTGATTCACCCCTCCAAACAATTAGGAGACAATCTGGAGACTACATGCAGACAATATCCAATATGTTTGATCTGTTTTGAACATAGTTCAGATCAAATTGATTTATCACACAGCTCTACCATCTTTGGTTTCTATGGATTCCTAACACTAAAGCCTCGTGTGGCGCCAAGCTGAGGGCTGCCTCTGTTCTACAGCGAGTACGACTGTATAACATAACACGACATCATGTTGGTGGAGTATCACTAAACCGACTTTCTTATTTCAATACTTATTGACACAGACTGTTTAAATTATCATTGTTATACAACACTTTAAATATATATGTTGTCAGCACAGGACTGTTTGTATGTTGTGGGTGTGGGCTATAATTCAGTGCTGAAAGGTACTTTACAATGAAATGAACATCTTAAAGGTTTTAAAACTTGCCCATGCAGCTGAGGGACGTCCACAGAACAGATACAAGAACTTTTAGGGTTCTTGCCATCCCCCACACAGCTCGTAACCAAACACAGAGCTGCCCTCCATGCATCACACACGTTTATGAGACATGCAGCAATGCTTGTACAAGGTTATCGACTCAAGCACTTTGATCATGTGTCCCAGATCACTGAGACCAAATCTGGGGATTCCTAAAAACCAGCCAGGACTAAGTGTAAATCAAAGTGTCATAGTTTGGAAAGTAAGTCACATGTATCCTGACTATTATTCTCTTAGTGCACATGGCGCTGAATGTTCACATTCACCACTGTTACTGATTCACTGCTTCACTTCGCTGCTCTCCCCCATCTGATCGATCCAGTTGTTGGACAAGCTGGAGACCTTTGGTGTGCGTCTCCCGGCCCTTAAGCCGATCCTGGTGCCAGTTTGCGAGCCTCCTCCACCCTCCTGGGCTTGCTGGATCCTAAAGGCCTCTCTCAGGTTTTGAGCACGAACCTCCTTGCTCTGGATCTCCTCCACTAATCGACTCGGGAACCAGCCCCTCTCGCCGTCATGGAGCCTTTCACCCATCATCCAACCTGGAAGATTGAAGACACAGAAAGGATGGAAGAGATAATTAAAGAAAATAATAACGCTATTTTTAAAAGCCCCATAAGAAATAAAAGGTTGATTTGTGCTGCTACACACCATCGTCCGTTCTCTCCAGAAGATTCAAAACATCGGCCATCTCAATGGAGAGTTCATCCGGCTCTTGAGATGAGTATGACTGAATACACTGCACCTGTGGAGAGTCTGACAAACAGCACAGAGGTTAAGTTTGTGTGTCCTGTTTGCATGTTCTCAGTGTTCAGGGATGCTCTGTCTCACCTGGTTGGTGTGCACTGGTAGACATGAAGCGTGTGCGGCGGTTAGGAGTGAGGGCACACACCCAACGAAGCTTATCACTCCTGTGCACAGGATGCAAGTGATTAGTACAAGGTTAAAGGTCATATGTTCATTATGAGCTGCAGAGTTATGCACACAAAGGCCCTCAGTGTAACATTAAGCTGACTCTGAGTCAGATACTTACATACTGCAGGTTTTAAGCATGTAGCTGACCTGACGCTCCTCTTGGTTCTCCAGCAGCTTCAGATTAAAGACGTTGGCCAGCATCTGGCCCTGATCCTCCATATCCTCCGTCCTCAGCATCGCCCGCGTGCACGAGTCAAGGACCTGGAACTTCTCCCCGCTGAGGAGAGGTTGACTGAATTAACATTCCTGCTTTCAGTGCATCATCATTTGTAAACGAACACACTGTTACCAGTGTTTAGGCACACCTAGCTAAACCTGATGCAGTCTAATACAACAGCACTGCAATAACTCATGTACAGTTTTTAATGTTCAGTTTGAGAGCGAGTCTTACTCAGTTGTTTTCATCTTTCATTTCTGAGGGAACAGTTTGTGTTCAGACATTTAACGTAGCTGTTCCTCAAACAGATCAGGTGACTCCTCCTTTGTCCATAATAGTCCCACCAGCTGCCAGGTTGTATCTGACCTGCCTGGCTGACTTTGTTACAAGCTGATTGGCTGTTAAACAGGTGATGTGCCTTATGGTCTAAAATAGGGACGCACCGATACCACTTTGTTCAGACCAAGTACAAGTACACCGATATGAGTACTTAATATCTTTACAGTTCTCACAATGACTTTAAAAACATGTTCTTCACTTTCTGACTGTAACAAAGTAAATAGACAGAATGATGCAACTGTTGCTGACAGTTTACCTCTCAGCTTTGCTTCTCCGCCTCACTAACGGGAGGCTAACGTCAAGCTGTAAAGTGGTGTTTGGTTGCAGTACTCCTGATACTGGTATCAGTGCATCCCTATTCTAAAACCAGCTGCTGAAGCAGGGGCGGGGTTAGGGGATGGCTACTTGGGCTCAAGCCCCGGATGTTTTTGCCAAAGCCCCGAATGTTTTCCAGTGGGGGGGGGCGGACTCAACGCGGTTTATGTCAGTCTGCCTCCGCTGACCGCACCAGAGTCTGAAGTGTAGCCTTCCTGCAGTACCGGAGTCCAACAGAGAGGCAGCAGCAGCAGCGGGAAAGTAACCTGCGTTCATAGCCTGCCCTGCCGAGAAGAAGTGTATCCTCCGCTTTGATTCTGTTAGTGTGCGAGTTCAAATGGAAATCTATCTAACGGACATCAGATGGACATCAGAAAATGTTTCTCGTTGCCCCGACCCACCAGCAACGCCAACGAGACAGATGATGTTTCAGGTCTGTGAATGTTTAGATTTACCACTCGGTGTGTGACAAGTGACTGACTGATAAAGTTATAGTCTGCTAGCTGGTTTTCATTAACGTCAACTGAATAACAGACAGCAAACGCCATGAAAGTGAAAAACAACATTTAACGCTACACGGTAAAAATCTGAACAAGTGAAGGTAAAAATGATAAAATATAACATGAGTCACTGGCTGCGTTGTGTGTGTGTGTGTGTGTGTGTGTGTGTGTATCTGTATGTAAGCATCGGATCTCCCATAATCCTAGATCCGCCCCTGTGCTGAAGACTTAACAAGTGTGAGAGATAGTCAAGCCGGGCCGGTTCACTCAGCTCTGAGCACGGCGCCTCATTCATCTTAATAAGACTGTAAAAACATGATATAATACAAAACACTGTGATGCAGACTCACAGCACAGAGAGGGGCGAGCTGCTGCACACGAGCACCGAGGGAGGGAGGGAGGACTGAAGCCATGACGTTTAATCATGAAGCCTGATGCTCCTACAGCTCTGTGTCTATCAGTGAAATATAAAAACTACACAGCATATATATGACAGCATGGAGATCTTTATACTTTACTTCATAGTGAGTGTGCGCGGAAATAAGGACAGATGGCGACGTTACGGACGCACGGAGCTTGAGACACACACACTGACCTGTGTCCTCAGTGCGCTGCATCATTAAACTCTGATAACTGAAAGTGGATCACTTGATTTTTAAACCTTTTTAAATCTTATCTCCGACCCGCGCCTCTCTTTACTGAACAAACACACACACATCTGTCTGTGTGTGTGTGTTTGTGTGCACACTGTCAGTCTGCGATCACACAGCTGCAGTGACAGGAGACATGAATAAAAAGGTTTCTAAGAGACACAGCGGAGAAATGTTAAATCAGACAGGATGAGAAGCGAGTGATCTCCCGTATCCATGTGACCGTTGCCGTGGACACGGAGAGAGTGGGCGGTGCTTAATGTGGCCCAGGACGAGTGCATACACACTGCCAGACATATGTGGATAAATGCGTCCCGGACCACCTCCGTATGTGGCCGGAGTGATGGGATCTGAATGTGTCTTCAGTCCGTCCAGGGAGCCTTCACACCTGTAGTTAAGGCGGTCCACATGTTGATACCAGGTGTGTGAAGGGCCTTTACATTTATATCAGTGAGGCGAGGCTAAAGAACAGAAAGAAACTCTCTGTAGAACACGACGCTTTTCAGCAAAACCACAAGTTACAGAATATTTAGAACGAGAAACGATGACCTCCATGAAGTTTTTTTTTGTTTTTTTTTAAGATTATTTTTTTGGCTTTATTTGATGGGACAACTGAGGTGAGACAGGACAGGGGGAAGACATGCACCAAATGACTGGCAGAATGGGAATTGAACCTGCGATCAGTGCGTCGAGGACTGCAGCCTCTGTACATCAGACACCTGCTCTACCAACTGAGCTAAACCAGCGCCGCATGAAGAGAAGTTTTATGGCATAACTGTGGTGAGGCAGATTAAGGTGGAAGTACCAAAGAAACTGGAAACTGAATATAAGACAATCAAAACAAGCTACTTGTTAAAACAGGGGACAATTAGAAATGTTTACCTGGAGCTGCGTTTGGTGACCAGCAGCAAGTTGTTGAAAAGGAACAAGTAGACGGGTTGGTAGAGCTTTCGGCTCCGCATGGTCCTGGTGCTCTTGGGTCCAGCCATCAGCTGCACCTCACCCTTCTTCAGCAGCCAGCGCGAGTGGGAAATGATGGGCACAGACTGCAGAGGTGTACCAGGTGTAATAAGAAGGTTTAATGGGGCACAAAATCTGGCATGCGATGTAGACGGAGGCGTAGCTCACCTTGGATTTGAACTCCAGTGTTTTCTCGATGCTGATGAGCTCCTCAGTGCGACTCATTTTTCGCACCCCCTCGTTACACTCTTTCACAATCTGAAGCATACAGACAAATACTCCATCACTACATCACCTTCAGATATCATGAATATAGTTATTATA
The DNA here is from genome assembly GCF_022749685.1 of Semicossyphus pulcher. Classification (NCBI taxonomy): domain Eukaryota; kingdom Metazoa; phylum Chordata; class Actinopteri; order Labriformes; family Labridae; genus Semicossyphus; species Semicossyphus pulcher. The sequence continues at coordinate 409,485 of NW_027211700.1, read as the reverse complement.
TTCATCTTTTTATTGTTTTGGAATGAAAACAAGCTTTGTTACAAAAATAAAACCAGTGAGTGAAGTCGGCTCCAGCAGGTTTTTATCATTGTGAGTGTACACTGTTTTAGTTTGGACTCAAATGGTTCAGTTTCAGAACACTTTTGGATCCAGTCATTGGATCGTGGCCTCGTGTTTCACACGTGTAAGAGAAATGTCTAACTTTACTCTGAGGGCCAAGACACTCAGCGCAGCCTCGCACAGGTTCCTGTAAATCAACAGTGTTTTTATGAGATACCAGGAGATTGTGCTTATCTGATTGGCCAACACAGTGCATAAATAAATGCGCTGACACAATGACAGTCATATAACCCAACCTTATGCTCACCTGTTCCAGCTGCTGATGGGCTTTTATAGCATTCGCTTCCCTCTCTGAGTTCTCCTCTGCTTTTTTCAGGATATTCTGAGGAGAGAAACAAAGTCGATTAGAAACAACAAAAGGACTTTACAGGTGCAGATTTGGGACCTGCTCTCAGGCTCCTGGGTCCTCCATCTCTGAAGGTCTCTCCTGAACTACTAAGACCACTGCTGTAGTCCAGCAGGTACAGCAGGTGCAGCATCATCTGTTTGATCTGCTGCCCTCTGGTGGACGCTTCAGCTCCATTAAATCTAGTTCAAATATACTTGAAGGGTAAATTCGATATTTTCAAAGCGTTTTACATATTTTGAAGTCGTTATAGCTACAAGTACAGACAGTTTTGGAATAACTCTGGTAGACTGCATCATGAAACCAGTTGTGATGGTTGCAACACAACAGTTGTAATCTTTGTGTCTCAATGTGTTTTTGCCAATGACAGGCTCAGCTTGTTCTTCTGCAGCTGCCTCCCCTGCGAGGTCGGACACAGAGGCTGCAGCCACACGCAGAGGCCACGTGCACGAGCACGACATGTCATGAAGAGGTGTTTTATGTTTGTAGACAACAACAGTGAATTTAACAGTGTTGCAACCTGGAGTTCAATTACACTTCTTTGGGTTTTTACTGCACGATTAACAAAAGCAAAACTCTCTCTCATATTTTATTTGTAGATCATGTCGTTTACACTGATTTGCAGCTGTGACATGACAATATATAAAAAGTTCAGCGACAGCCCAGGTCAAAGTTCAAAAGACTGAACTTTGAGTGAAGCGCTCGGTGGCAGTTTTAAGCAGCGCATCGCTCTCCTCAGATAAAACATTAGCAGAGGCACCCTGGGCAGGTTAACTGCTGATCACGTGTGAGCAGCCTACGCGTCTGACAAGGAAAGGATCAATCAGCACCACCTGTGGACATTCCAACCATACCTGTATGTCCTGTATGTTCCTAAAGTGCTACTTGTGTACAGGACCATTGCACGTCAGCAGAGGTGTAATATCTTCTTTAATTATTTATTTACTTTTTAAAATGAAGGAGCGGTCACTCAGACTCATTCTGTGTACTGACAAAAAACGAAATATTCTCTATTTCATTTGAACACATCCAACCTCACTGCTGAAGCTACCTGTATGTATTTAGTTTGCGGTCATGCTGCTGCACCCACCTGTATGAGCAGCTTGAGCCTGGTGATCCTCTGGAAAGGAAGGATGAGGAACGAGGTGAAGGACAGGCCGCGGACACGAGGATGGTTCTCCAGAGCGGCCATGGCCTCCCTGAACGCCTGGTTCCCCTCTCTGTCACATAAAGACGACACAGTCATTATTTCAGCTACACACACACACACACACACACACACACACACACACACACAATCTGTCTTTTCTGTTTGATGCTGATATGAGACACAAAGACAGTTGCATGTAGCATTGTGGGGGTGGGGGGGTCTTCACATGGGCCAGTCGATCTTCAGGCCAGTCTGCTGCAGGTCTTTAGCTTTGCTGTCATGTAAGAAAATAAAGCAAACCTGTGCTGGTTGCTGAACACACACTCTGAGTGGGTGACGAACCTTCCCTGCTTCATGTTCATTACGACTCTCCTGTTTATGTGGGGCTTATTTTCACGTATCATCATTCATTATTCTTATCAGAAACTTCGTCTCTGGCATTATTGCACCTACTGGTGTCCACACATGGACATCAGACCGTGACAGAGTCCAGAGGTGAACACACACTAGATAGCTTTGCTTCTAAACTTAATCATGGACCTGCGGCTCTTATTTCCCACAGCTCTGCAGCGTTCATCCGAATAAGAAACCAAAAGGAAAGTTTGTTTGAGCAAACCTTAAAACCAGCAAACACAGAATGATTTCAGCGAAGCCCAGCGATAAACGAGAAAGAGTCAATCTGATGATGCGGACACATCAGCTGGTCCTGCTTAAAGCTACAGCTGTCACATACATGTTGGTATTCTGTCAACACTAATTATTAGACTAATGACTGTCAATCACTCATCAGAAGCGACGCCTGGTGAAGCGCAGTGAGTGGATCCTTTCTTCCCTGTGAGGACACACTGTTTGACTGAACACCGTCAGTCTGTGCGTCTGTGCCAGGAAATGGAAATGATCAAACTAAAACAGAAGCAACAACAAAAACAAACAAGTGATGAAGAGAGAGAGAGAGAGAGAGCTGGCATCATTCTGTGTGAACCACACCCACCGGGAGGAATACAACAACTCCACAATATGCAGCCAAGTGCTAGCACGCTAACAAAAGGTAGCGATAAAAACGTTTAATTCTACCGCTGATTGTTCACCAGCGAGGAAAAGGTTTATGACACAGTCGGTACAGTCGCTCTGTCTCAGTGTCTCTTCTCTCCTTGTTCTTTACGTTTGTCTCTGATCACCTGTCTTTGTGTTTAAATCAATCTATTAAATACATCTGGGTTTGATTGGAACATGTTAATCTACAGGCCTGCATGCAGACACGAGGAACAGCTGCTGTCCCTTCAAGCATTAAATAATCAGTCACTTGGTTTTCACACACGTTTATCATGTTCTTAATTCCTCAGCTGATGTAACAAACACTTTTCAGCTCAATGATGTGATTGCATGTGACAAGTCATGAAGCCTGCCACTGCTAACACAAACAAGTGTAATCTGACTGACATGAGACCATCTGAGGAGACCTTCAACAGAACCAAAGAACAATGACTGATGTGGATTCATCACAAACCATCGCAGGTGATTTTCCTTCACCTCGTCTCAAAGGTGTTTTTCCAGTAGCTGGCAGAGGTCCCAGTGACTGAGTGCCACCTGGCCTCTGCAGCTCATGGGAACGTCACACACAGGTATGTGTTTGATGAAGAAACACATGCATTATATTCCAGTCAACCACACCCTGCACATCACATTTGTCATGATCCAAAACAAACCTGTTCTCTGCTGAAAAGAGACGGACTGACAGCATTCACAGACAGAAAGCCCAGCACTGAATGACAGGAGGACGCCTAATATCCGTTCTCACAGTATGTATTCATCAGCAGCAGGCACGGTTAACACAACAGGGCATGGAGACCTGACAGCTCAACCCTTTCTCTTGATCTGACAGATCCAATGTGAATCTTCATCTCATGATTGATTGTTTGTTGTGTGTGAGATGGTGGCTGTTTCACTTTGCAGTGTGGTGGCAAAGCAGCAGCGCTAACAGCACCGCTAACAGCAGCGCCCAGTTAGCGTGAAAATATTCGCATCTGCAGAGAGCTGGGCTGTCACGCTCTGAGTTTACACTGATCATGACGACAATTCACCTTTTGGTGATCAAAAAATGTGTTTGTCTGTAAATATAATTTGTTAATAGTATTTTGTCATTGTTTTCTATCAGGAGAGCAATCAGTCCGGGGCTGTGCGAGGCTCAAACCCGGCACACTTTGGAGCCATTACGCAGGACAGGGATTATTATAAAGACGAGCTGCTGCTGCGCGCTTGTTTGAAAAATGAAGCTGCGTCACAGTTAAACTAGTAAACACCTGTCGAGTCTGGACTTTACAATAAAGGGTTAAAGAGCTGCCCCCTCCTCTCCCTGTTCATCATTGATCTGTGCATGGAGTTGTCAGGGTGCGCTCAACTGCTGCCTGAGAGTGCAGCAGAGCGGATGTACAGACAGCTTCTCTCCACTTTGAGACACAAAACAAGAGAACCTGGACGGACCTGCGAACCTTTAGGATGTGTTTGTGCTTGAATATCATCGGTACAGTTTGCTTTGTGAATCAGACCTTGAGACGGAGCAGATAGCGGGGGCAAATGATGCGCAATTTATGGAGCTATCAGCTGCCGCAATTCATTCTTAGTAAATTTTAATTACTAGTTAGCTTGTGAGCGTCATTGCTCAGGGCCCCCCAGGGGGTACTAATCCAGCCTTAAAGGATGAGGCACAGATACAAAATGAAAGTACTCACAAAATGCGTCTGTAGTTCTTCTCTTGGTACACCTGGTTGATAACGTATTTGATGAACACGTTGAAGTGCTCCACAGCGTGATAAGAAACAATGTCACACACGTCAGAAATCAAAATTGACTCCTCAATTCGGTGCTCGAGGTCCATCAGGAACCTGCAAACATTCAAAGAACATTATTCAGGGATGTGAAGCTTTGCTGGATTGGAACATAAGACATAACTGAGATCTTGTCCTACCTCTCACTGGCCTTCATCACCTCCTCAATGTTGGAGAACAGGAAGTGCATGTCCGATTGGCTGAGAGTGTTGATTAAAGCAGGGTTACGTAGAAAATGAGTCTCTAAAATCTCCAAACTCTTGTAGTAGGATGCTTCTGAGGTAACAAGCTCAAACATTGCCTGTACAAAAACAAAACCAAGAGGTCATATTATTAGGGGCCACAGCGAGCAGCTGTTATAGTGAAACTGTCACTGAATGTCCTGTTGTCTAAGACTCGTGTGAGACTTTCCATGGCCCTGTTCAGATATTGGTTTGGCTCAGCTGTCCTCACCAAAGTGAAATGGTTGATGTTAGATAGTAGAGCTTTATTGTGTGAAACTCTTGCTATATTTGTACGTGTTGTTTCTGTACAGTGTGAGGTGTATTGTATGTGGTGGTATAAAGAGCAACAAAGTCCATAGAAAGAGCAGGTGAGGGTAAATACAAGGGGTAAGAATTTTTACCAAGTGGACTGGGGTTTGAGTCCCATGTCAAACCAACTATTTTTGGTGATACTCATTTCCTAATGTTTGTAACATGTGGTTAAAGTTTCAATAGTTTGCAGTTTGGTGAGGTGTTGGAAAAGATCAGGATTTTGGAAACATGTCTACCTAAGCTTCTGGCCTCACACGGGGCACCATATCAGCCTCACTGGTTAAAGAAAGAGACAACCCTATTGGAACAGAGTCACTATGTCCCCCTTCATGAGCGATTCTCATCATGTGACTTGAGTCCCGAATGATGACTGAGCCGGCTGCATTCACGCAAGCGTACCAGATGAAGTGGTTGAAAGCTTACAACAGTTAGTAACTGAACCTCTAAGCTTGTCTGTCAGTAAAAACTCACTCACCGCTTCATCAGGTACGCACTGCTAGGATGGTCGTACAAAATTATTTTACAAAAAACCTTCAATAAATCAATTTTCTATCAGGTCGTAGCTCACCGCGCTGGGTGGAGCTGTGTTTGGGAGTTGTTGATTCAACTTTCGGATCAGTTTGAGGTTTAACTTTGTGCTGAATTATAAATACACAGTTTATATTTACATTATATTGAGGACACAGTAAATTGTACAGTCAGCCTCAAAATGTCCGTAAAGTTAAATCAACAAATCTCTCAAACAGTTTCTCCAAATGCTGAACTCTGAACCCTACGGACATCAACCAAAATGTAAATCTGTGCACAGGAAGTCACGTCTACCAGAGCTTGTTTATTTTTCTGATTTATTTCAAAGACATTTGAACATTTGGATTTAGTACCACATCCTTATAACAGGTGGAGCCATTCTAACCTGAGCTGTATTGTTAACCAATATTTTGCATGTGAGAAAACTGAGAACTTAAAAAAAGCTGACCTCCTACTCCAACAAAAATCGAAGCCACACGATGAGAGCAGCACCCACAGAGGCTCACCGTTTGAACAAACACTATATTTTCTTGTATTTTATTAAGAAATATAGAAGTACAGGTTTTATTGTACCATATAGTAAAACCTGCTCTGTGCGTAAATGTATGTCATTATTTGTTGCTAATTTTTTCAGGGTGCCTGTTACTGTATTCCGTCTTTGAAAGTCACTGTTTGTGTGTAATAACGAGTAACTTTAATTGTGAGACCCAAAACTTAGAGTGCATGTATTGTTTACCACACCGACGCACAAACTGCGGGTCAAAGTATGAGCACACGAACGACTCGTATAATAGAACGTGTAAAAAGTATGAGGATGTCGTCTTTGGAGTAAAAATTTCAGTCTTCAGATTCTTTTCAGATTCTTTTTATTGCCTCTCATCAGCTTTAAGCCCGGCTGCAGCCCTTCACGTCTTCAGGACTGACGGTCACCTGCAACACACACAGCATCAGTTAACACAAACACTGTGGATACTTTGAGATGTGTCAGTAAGTCATTCTGTTTGTTGTATAAAGAGAACAAGCTCAGTGTCAATGTAAGTGTATCATCGTATTTCATTCCCACAGAGGAACTCTTGTTCTTTGTTCTCAACACTTCAGACAGAGGTCATGAAATCATGGATGATAATCGTCAGTAGCATTTAACGTATTCGACTCTACAGAATATTTATTTCACGTCTCCTGACGATAAACACAAGCGAAAGTACGATGACATTTGATTAACTCTTTTATGGCTTCTGTAATTCAACCTGCTGGGCGTGTTTTATGAAGTGACAGTATTTTAACATTTCACAATCTTACGTAACAGACTGCTGCAACTTCCACCTCCACACACACACACACACACACACACACTGCACTGTACACTCTGTGTAAACCGCACCACTCTGCTATTAATCGACAGATATTACATTTAGTTTATTTTAATCTGCATCTCGTTAAATGAGCCAAAGTGTGCTCACATGATCAGCTGCTCTGTCCCACTCTGTGAGGGTGGTAGATATAAAAACTAGAATAACTCGGCTGGCGATCTCTTCCAAAGGTTTTGATCCTTTGGTAGCCATAAAGAATGTTCACACCACGTATTCATGCACAGTGAAAACCTTTCCTCGCAGACGCTGACAGGCGAAACACGCTGGAACAGGGAAAGCTATGTTACAGCTTCACGTGAAAGTACGGCTCACAGTGATGCAGTGAAGTGAAGAGACGATTCACATCTGTTAGAGTAAGCAGTGACAGACTTTCCCCAGAGGTGGCAGCAAAGAGAACCAAACTGAGATCTTCCACATGGATCCTTTAACTGTCCACACAGGAGGATGTACTCGTTCCACAGACACGAACAAAGCAACAGACAACAGCAGTTTTAAAACCTGGTTTCAACATTAAAATGAAAGTTGTTCATTTACCTGTTTTATGTATTGCTCCACTCGTAGTCACAAAGAAAGTAGATGCTCCAGCAGACAACATCACAAACGCTCTCTTCTTCTTCTTCTTCTTCTTCTTCTTCTTGGTAAATTAGCAGCATACACTCGAGAGCTGTTTTCTTGGTTATCCTCGTGTTTATATAACTGAGAAGAAGAACCGCTTCCAGCATCATTTCCTGTCTACAATTGAAAGTCGTGGTTGACGATCGCCATCTTGTCTGTAGCTAGATCCTTCAGATTATTTAACTTCACTGTTTTAGCTAATTGAACAGTATAAAAACTGACATGTATGACAATCCAATGATCCATCTGAAACCCAAATGTACACATCCACATTTCAAGTGTACCCCATGAATGCAGCATGCGAACGTTGGTACCTCTCTAAGACATCCTACCTCCTGCATGATGACCTCTCTCTGTGGCAGCTTGCTGAGCAGTCCACTGGCCTGCACCATGTCCAGGTTCTGCCACAGAGTCAGAGAGCGAGCGCTGTTCCTCAGCTGCAGCTGTAACACCGGGGGGGACACGACTCCGGACCCTTCCACCGCTGTCCCTGCAGTGTCCCCTGGAGAGAGGTTCTCACGCTGCCGCCGCTGCTCGATCTCCTGCTGCTTGGAGGTGTCGCGGTACTCCTGGTACAGGAAGGCTGCAGGGCCACAGGACAAGACATTCAGGACTCATGTTTGATATCTGCTGGCTCCTTTAAAGGGCCTCAATGAGCTCTGTGACGAAGTGATGTTTAAAAGACATTATTAGTCAATGGAAATTAGTGGTGACAAAAATGTGGTACTTTGTTTTGGGTAGTTTTGTGTTTATTGAAACAACATGCCTCTGAGAATAAAAGGTGCATTGTTACCACATTTACATTTCCATCTCTACAGATAAAGAAAACGTCCGTTAAAAGCTCACTTTGGTCATTAAATATGGCTGCACTAAAAGACGTACAGCATGAAGACAGAGCAGGAGGGGAGACTTTGTGCTGCAGCAGTCTGACAAACATTCAGCACTGTTGACATTTACTTATTGGATCAGTTCTCCCACACAGCGCTGCGATCTGCAGACTTCTCACTGTTAGAAAACTAAAGTCAGAAATGACACTGGACTCGAGAGAGGGAAAGATCCAGCGGTACACCCGTTCATGGATCTGTCACATGTCCATGATGTTCACAGAGAGGTCTGATCCATCACAGATGCTTAAATATGATTTCTGTAACGTCTCCCTGAAAACCAGACTCGTCATAAAGATCACGTCTGAACTTTCAGACGGCTGAATACAGTCAGAGACGTCAGAGGAGGTCGAGTGACAGCTGCAGGGACGGCGTGTTTACTGAGCCACCAGAGAAGCTAACAAAGCGTCGGTAAGAATAAATGATGAAACGTTTCTTCAGACTCATCAGCCTGTGACTTTAATAAATCTGAGTATGTGTAATACTATGATTCATTTAATGAGAAGTAGTATTTAATTATCAATCAGCATTCTGTTTGTTTCTGCAGCAGCGTGCGTGTGACGACAGCCAATGAGACAAAGTGTGAGTTTGTTGAAAGACGTCTAAAGGAGCCGCTCTCGGGAACATCGGTTCTGTGTGTACAACATGCAGAAGGTGACTTTGAACACGGGGGTTTGTTGCATAATCTGCCTCAGTCATATACTGCAGATTTGTGTGGTGGGCGTAGAACAGGAATGAGACTTACATAAGAGAGAGAAACACGCAGGGAGAGAAACAGCAGCTTCACATACGTCTGAAACTATACTGCTGCTCCGCGGAGCTCCAGAGCAGTCCTGCAGGTGAGCGTCTTGTGTAAATGTGGACTCATCCCTGCAAATAAACATTATCCTGAGTCCACAGAGAGCGACGCTGTGGGGAGACGTCAGCTCAGAGGCCTCAGTGCAGCTCAGAGGCAGAGCTGAAGCCTGCTCGGGTTATTTAAACCTGCATGTGATCATGTGTGTGTCTGAGCGTGTGCAACATAAAGAGCACCTCTCGCCCTAATGATGATGTGAGTCCTGTTCTTTTCAGTGGTCGGATCATTCGGCGATAAGAGGCGACTCTCTGCTGCCAAACTCTTCCTCCTTCAGACTCAGACCCTGCACTCGGCCTGCGAGGACTCGGATCTCTTCTTAAAGATTCTCTATCTTTAATACGTGAACACATCAGGTCACATGAGTGATTCAAAAGTGATATTTAAAGAATTACTTACACAATAACCTGATTCATTATTTCATGTGTTTTATAAAATATGAGGCTCCATGTTTCAGCTGTTTGTTGTCATGCTGCCTGACCGTTACTTCCACTGCTGGATGTTTTTGTATCAAACAGGTTAAACACCTTTGTTATGACCCGTACCAAAAGAACAGCTGGTGAGGGTCAGGAGGAAACTGCCCTCAGGTGTGAGCCGGCCTCCTTCGTTCACCGACACTACTCACCGATGTTCTTGACGATGTTGAGGCCGTGGTAGATGGTCTGGGAGCCGTCTCCATTGCTCAGCAGCCTGAGGAGAAACAAAGAAGGAAGTCCATGTTTGGGCAGAAACATTCACTTTGTGCTTCGTATGATTATTTAAAGAGTGCTGCAGCGGCTCTGCTGGTGCATCCACAGTTATACAACATGACTCTGTCCTCCGTCAAACTCAAACACAGAGAAACATCCATTCACGCCTCCTCACATTCACACTGTGACCACACAGTGAGTCACTACTCAGCCACTGCAATCATCCCTTCACCTGTTTTTAATCCTCTACAGCATGTTCTTCTTCTCAATAACATGACTCTTTATTTTATATTTGATCAACTGTCAGCAGAAACAAACAATGTGAGCTTCAGAAAAAGGCTCGTTTGAGATGTCCTGACCTGAGGTTGGCGTTCTCCCGGTCCGCTCCGTCAGAACCTGTCCGCTGAGAGCTCATGGTTTTCCCTCGGACCTCCTGGACGCTGCAGGCGGCGGCTGTGTGCTCGGACAGCTGCTTTATGTCTCCGCTCCGAATGTTGTGAGTCCGGTAAGTGAGCGTATCGGCTGTGAAATCTGGACTGTTGGAGGAGGCAGCAGATATGTCCACACTCCTCCCTCCTCCCACTCCTCCTCCCGTCCTCTCCGCAGCATCTCTTCTGTACTGAGCGTGTCGGCTGCTGGCCTCCCCATTGCTTGGCAACGCGGCTCTGTAGTGATGGAGCTGTGGTGAAGGCTGAGGGCTGAATTTAACAGCAAAAACACAGATTACAAACACATCTTTCACAGACACTCTGAGATTCAGCTCAAGGACATGTTTGTATTAGCTGCCATGTGTCGCTGTGGTTTAAAGCTCTCTTCTTGTTAGCAGGTGGATTAAAGAAAACCACAGATGTGACTGAGGGTTTTACCTGTTGATCGAAGGTACTTCCTGCTCTGCTACACTGAACATTCACGACACAAGTTGTTATACAACCTCAACATTTGTTCTTCCTTCCAAAACCAAACGTCAGCTGATCTGAGCGACGGAGATTGATTGAGCTGACCGTAGTTTCAGATCACGACATAATGTGGTGAAATGTTTGGTCTGAACTGTCAAACAGGCTGCGTCAAACATTTAACGAACCCCTCATGTACACAAGGCGGCACCTGTGGACAGGTACGGTACCTCAGAGCACCTTAGGATCGGTGCAGCTTCTTCGGTGCAGACCCGTTTACACAGCGAGACATGGATGAACCTGTGCTGTGTTACTGATATATAATCATGGTTACAGGAAGTTATCACTGAATTATTCAAGTGGACAGGGTTTGAACAGCTGTCTGCAGGGTCAAAGGTCAACACTTGTCTGCCACATCACTCTAATTATATCTTTGCTTCAAGGGAACAGCAGTCATTCTGCACATGAGCATGAAGATGCCAGCCCTCATCATGCTGCAGATCCTCCTGAACACGTCTGTGAGAAGCTTCTGGCTCCTAAATCCTGGTGATGTCTTTCAGAATCATTTAGGACGACACATCGGTCAGCATCAGTGTCTGAGTCACACCCAGGTGGAAGATGCAGTCTGACTGGGATTCCTGAGTTGAAGCGATGCTGTGCGAGCGAGTAAACAGAAGATAGTTTCACTTTTCGTCAGCGAGCGTGTCCGAACCGTCCGCCTGTCAGCGAGTTGGCTGATCGACATGTTGCTTGCTGCACTCTCTCAGCAGCGACAGCAGAAGACTCGTCCTCACTCGGTTGTCCTGCAGGTTATTCTGCCGTCATGGTTCTTCTCATGTTCAACGTGTTGTGTGTTATTTGGAAGGCTTCGTAACATCAGTGTCTCTTTCATTAAAGGCACTGTCACCTGCAAACTCTAATGCACCTGTCTGTTAACAAACTGAACGTGGGAACCTTCATGTCAGGAGGATTACCTGCTGCATTAAACAACACTTGTTATAGCGAGGTGTACCTGGGAGACTTCAGCAGCAGGTTGCTCTTTACGTCCACCAGCATGTCCTCTTCTTTAACGAGCCAACGAGCTAACGTGTGTTAGCCTCAAGATGAATCAGTATTACAGTATAATTATTAACTAGTAGCTGTTAACTTGTCTTTACATAAAACACAATAGTTCTG
>NW_027211700.1:392500-395000 GCF_022749685.1 Semicossyphus pulcher | reverse complement strand
CTCTTTCAGGCTCTTCCTAACAACCTTTGCTTTGCTCGGCCCGCCTGTACTTTACTCTTGTTGTATTTAATGAGAATCACCTCTCTGAGCTCAGAGTGACGTTTGGAAATCGTTTAAAAGACTTTTATTTACACAATGAGAGAAAGCAGCAGATCCTCACGTGTAGGATGCTGGGAGAAGCTGACGTATTATTTTCTTTGAACACTTGATTGTATGAACCGCTGCAGCTCTGAGGTTACATAATGCAGGGCAGCGGGACAGATCCTCTGTTGGCTCACAGGGAAGAAATATGATTTTACCTGTCAGGTGATTTGTGTGATTAATACCTGGATCAAAAATAAACACAAATCGTGTCATGCTTCTCTGTGTGTCTGCACACTCAGACGTGTTCGCACATGTTGGTCGGTGCTTGTGTACGGCTGCAGCTCTACATGCAGAGGCCGTCCTCTCCATCCATGCAGTGGAAACATTAAAGTTATACAATAGATGATGCAAGAGGAGCAGGTCTGAAAGGTTTAACACAAGTACGTTACTTTCACACAGCAGAGTGAGGGACTTAAAGAACATGATGTCCGGTTAAATCAGCAGTCAGGAACACGACAGAGTGAGCAGGCCTGTCGCTCTGCTGGAGGACTTCAAACATTAATTTAAACATCAGAGCAACATGACAGAAACACGTTTACATGAAGCGGTGTGTGAAAGAAAGAGCGCTGCTGTGAAACTGTTCATTACCAGGGATGATGGGATTCAACAGATTAATATGGATCGACTAGGAATTTAAAGGAGTGACGCTTAATGTACAGACAAAGAGAATCATAGTTATTGATTAATGCTCTATAGAAGCTTTGATCATAATGAGCTGAACTCTGTCTTCATTAGAACTCCTCATTTCTACATGTGAATCTATCAAACAGCACGTGTGATCTCTTCATATGCTGACGACATGCTTCTATTGTCGACTAAACCAGACGAGTCAGTTTCAGTTTTTCTCAGCATGTTAAATTATTACAGGAGTGTCTCAGGCTCCACACGTTATTGTCTTTCTTTAAATAACTTTTTCTCTCCATACGTCATCAAATAAAAACTCAGGCCTGCTGGTATGCTCTGGAAAAACTGAATGATACAGCTGCTAAAGGACGTAGCCCTTAAATCTTCTGAATCATGTTTTTAATAAATATATTACCACATTTTTTACATGTCTTTCTGGTGGAGCAGAAAACTGAGAGAGACGTCATGATCAACAACATGGAGAATATGAGCATGTTCACAGACAGCCCATGTATGTTCACCTGCACGTAAGGATACAGAAGAGTATCACTGTGCCCACACTTTATATATGTGCACGCACGTCATATATGTGCCCACGTTATATATGTGCTCACACGTTATATATGTGCCCACATATGTTATATATGTGCCCATATGTTATATAAGTGCCCACACACGTTATATATGTGTGCACACCTTATATAAGTGCCCACACACGTTATATATGTGTGCACACCTTATATAAGTGCCCACACACGTTATATATGTGCGCACACGTTATATATGTGCCCACATGTTATATATGTGCTCACACATGTTATATATGTGCCCACACACGTTATATATGTGTGCACACGCTATTTATGTGCATGCAGATGTTATATATGTGCGCACACGTTATATGTGTGCCCACACATTTTATAAGTGCGCACACGTTATATATGTGCCCACACATGTTATATATGTGCCCACACACGCTATATATGTGCCCGCACACATTATATATGTGCCCGCACACGTTATATATGTGCCCGCACATGTTATAAATGTGCCTGCACATGTTATTTATATGCCCGCACATGTTATGTTTGTGCCCGCACATGTTATATATGTGCCCGCACATGTTATGTTTGTGCCCACACATGTTATATATGTGCCCGCACATGTTATGTTTGTGCCCGCACATGTTATGTTTGTGCCCACACATGTTATATGTGCCCACACATGTTATGTTTGTGCCCGCACATGTTATATATGTGCCCGCACATGTTATGTTTGTGCCCACACATGTTATATATGTGCCCGCACATGTTATGTTTGTGCCCGCACATGTTATGTTTGTGCCCGCACATGTTATATATGTGCCAGCACATGTTATGTTTGTGCCCACACATGTTATATGTGCCCACACATGTTATATATGTGCGCACACATGTTATGTTTGTGCCCACACATGTTATATATGTGCCCACACATGTTATGTTTGTGCCCACACATGTTATATATGTTGACATGAGTAATAATAAAACATACGTGATGACCTGTCAATCAGATTTAGGTCTTAATCAGTTTGTTTTCCATCTCTTGATGTTCAGACTCAAACTGAACTTTGACCTTCTTCAAATCAGATTGATTTGATTTTAGATTGATCTGTTCCACTGTAGATGTATCTCTGTGTCATCACCATTGGATGGTTGGGTAGATAATTAATGACAGTTAAAGGGGCAGCTAC
>NW_027211700.1:267500-387500 GCF_022749685.1 Semicossyphus pulcher | reverse complement strand
TGAGTCAAACAGGTAAAGTTTAACTGGCCGAATGACGTTTGCAGCAAACGTTAGCTTGTCCTACATGCTAGCATTAGCTTGCGTTTATTTACATCAGGACGTTTACGTCAAAAACAGCGTGATGTCTGGTTGTTTGTCAGATAACACCGACTGTAAATACAGTCATGAACAGACTATACATAAATGTCATTTCTCAAGAGCATGACCGGGGCTAAGGACGCGGCGTGATGACGTCACAGGAATGCGACCATGACTGAAGTCCTTTTTTCAACTGCTTTCCGTGAAAGTATTCACCTCATAGACTGTATTTAAATATACAGTCACTGATTCACCGCCAGGTTTCCCCACATTTGAGCTTTTCATCGTTTTGTCTGTAACTCACTTTGAAGACTTTGTGATCTGTCCAATCAAACTTTACATTCCAGCTGAAACATGACAAAATGTGCAAACGTTCAAGGGGATGAATAGTTATGCAAGGCTTAATTAATTACACTAACACTTAATTGTTTTCACAAATACTAAGTTTATTTCAGTTCTTTCTGTCAGTAAATACAACGATTAATGTTTCAAATGTTCAATTGAAAAAGTTGTTTTGTTTTTTACTGTTTGAACCAAAATTTTAGCCTTACTGTGCTGATTTGAAGTTAGCAGTTTCTTTATTATTTATCTGTCTGCAGATTTGTGCTTTATGTGCTGTCAAAAGTGTAATCATCATTTGTGTGACTGCCAGGGTTCGAGATCTGATGCGCTCCGGAGTCATAAAGTCGTCAAACAAACCCATCTGGTACGACATTTATGAAGCTTTCCCTCCAAAGAGAGACCCGCTCCACGTGACGCCACAGAGCCGATCCTGGAACCGGAAACAGGAAACTGTTCCCGAGATCTTCTACAGAGAGGATGAAGTCAGAGCGTAAGTATAACTGTTGATCCTCCGACATTAAGTGTGTGATAGTGCACATCTGAACACCAGTGTTTCATACATGTTGATATCTGGAATCATCTCTTATAGGGCTGGGCGATATGGCCCAAAATGTTATCACGATAAAATGTTTCATATCAGTCGATATCGATAATTATTACGATAAATGTCAAATCATTATTTCTTTCAACTTCAAAGGCAGATTTTTCCTCCTGAGTTGTGGTTTAACTTTTCTTTATTGTCAGAACGTGACAAACTTCACTTTCACAAATCTGAGGCAGTAAAACAACCCAAATGCAAAATGAAACTATTAAAAGACAAAGAAATCTTATGTTTTTAAGTGTTTAGCTGTCTGACAAAGTAAACAAAAGAAACCAAAGAAAAATGTCGACTGTCAAAATGTCAAAAAACAAGCAGAGCCGGGACCCTGCAGGTGACCAGAGTGTGTGTTCAGCCTGAGGTGTTAAAGCTGCTCTGTGACAGGTCACCATGTGAGTCCGACTGATCTCTGACAGCAACATTAACATCTCCTCCTCTAGAATGTGTCAAAGGCATGGAGAGTAAAGTATCTCAACACTTCCGGTATATTTTTTCAAAGTAAAAGCCCGATCTGGCATTCTAACTCCCCTCGTTTGTACACAGTGCTTTTATTTTGATGTGTTTCCTGGGCCGCCGTGTTTTTTTTTTTTACTTAGTTACATTTCCGGGAAGTTCTTTGGCAGATAAAATCACTCACGAGCTCCTGATTGCAGTTGTTGGCACTTGCTTTGAGCTGTAGGCGCTGCGTTTTCTGTCGCTCATTTCGGCTGTATTTCCATTCAAACCTGCCTACCTCTATCCCTGCGACGTGATTGGCTGTCGTTTTCTTCTTCTCTTTGATGATGGGTGGCAACTAGTGTTTGAGGCACATTAGTGCCCCCCCTTTCCCGGTGTTTGGGTGGTGTAATAGCAGGTTTAAATATATTAAACTTTTATTGAACTTTTGTTATATTTATATTGAGAAACCTTATCTTGCAATAATAATTATTGTTATCGTTTTATGGTCCAGCCCTGATCTCTAATACATCATCATCATCATCATGTTTCTTACAGAAGCGTGTTTCTCTGGTAGAACTTCCTCACTTACAATAATTCAATCCTGTGCTCTGCCTGTCAGCACCTGTGTCCACCTCACACCTGAAGCTGTGTGTTGGCTCTTCCTGACTTCTTTCCCTCCTGTTTGATCGTTGCTTGAGTTGTATTAACTCTCAGATGTACGTGGCTTTGGACAGAAGCGCCTGCTGATTGAAACTGATTGTGACATTGTGTAAATTCACAGTGTTCATGTAAATCAGCTGTTGTTCCTGTCAGCATTAGAAGTGTGTGTAAGATGTGTTTTTAGCTTTCGCTCTGTCTTTCTTCAGGAAGTTCTACAAGCTGTACATGCCGGGTCGGCCTTTTGATCTGTCCAAGTCCACCTTCGTCTCTACGTGTCAGAGGTACGTACAAATCTAACGTGTGTGTGTCCGTGTTTTATGAAGAGATAAGATGCACGAGCACGGTTCTACGAGCCATGTGATGTCGAGTTAAGAAGTTTTGCAAAGTTAACAAACAGTTTTGCAAAGTTAACAAGCTACATTAAAGTTTTTAGACGTATTACAAAATCCACTAAGTGTATAATGTTAACTTCCTGCTGTGAAACTTCACTGTGTGTTTCTGCAGGTTTGTAGATAAGTACACAGAGTTACAGAGCCGCGGAGAGCTGGAGGACTCTGCTCTGTTCAAGGGGACGGGGAAGGCTCTACTCGCAGACGGCGTCCTGCTCAGACGCAAACGAGATCGTCCTGTAAGTAGAAGTACCATTAGTTATGAAGCTTTGTTTGTCATTCTTATTTTATTTCTTTTACTCCTGTGCTTAGGAAGGACTCCGTTAAACGTTTCAGTAGTGCTATTTAAATAAAGCCTTCTGCTCAGTGATGGTGCACAGAGCAGCACAGCTAACAGCATGGCCGGCTGCTAATAAATATAGTTTTTATTGTTTGTTAATCTGAATATTTCCCAGTTTCTGTCCTCCGTGATGTCATAACCTGGCCCGTAAGGCCATGACAACAACTTGGAGAGACACGAGTTGCCAAAAGTAAACTCCCTAATTTATTACAAAAAGAACGTAAGTTAATTAAGGAGTTTACAAACACTATGAGGTGTGTGAAATCTGTATTATCAGTAGTGTACATGTGGGTGTGTGAGTATGGTGTGGTGAGATGTTTGAAGAGTGACAGAAAGAACCAAACTAGGAATGGTGCTGGCGTTGAGTCCAGAGAGCGAGAGAGAGAGAGAGCCCGCTGGAAGCTGCTGTATTTATACTCGGAGCAATGGGCCCAGGTGCTCCATATAGCGGCAGCTATTTGACCAGCTCCTCTGCAAACAAACACATGCATTAATAGAAGAGATGTATACTATGCAGGGGTCGTCACAGTGACATCTCGTTTCTTCACCTTTTCTGACTTTTTAAAGATCAACTAAAACATGAATCCAGAAAAGAATCGACACACTGAAACACTGACAGTGAAAGTACGTGTTAGCTATATTGATGTTCAACCACCACATGACCTGAAATAAAGAGTTAAAGACATTTCACCGGTTACTTTTATATCTGCTGTTTAACATCACACTCGTATGTCTGATGGTAAATCTGGTTCATTGTGGCTCACAGTTCTGCTCCTGTCCTGCAGGTGTCAGCAGAGTCCAGACTGCCGCAGCTCGACCTGAAGCTGACGGAGATGTCGGCGGAGCAGCAGACAGCTGGAGCTGACAGCAAGGAGACAACAGATCACAACACACAAACACAAACACACACACAGACACACACAGCGTAGAGCTCAGCAGCTGGAGGATCATGTGATCAGCTGTACTGCTCCTGACAGGGAGCATCATCACACACTGCTCTGGGACTCTTCACGTGCTGCCTCATGTTTCCTGGACTGATGTCACTGAGATATAAACTCCCACAATGCACTGTTGCAGCAGCTGGATGTTGTCATTCATGGATCAAAAGAGCTGCAGCCCTGAGTCTGCTGTGACACTGTGCACGTGTGTTAAACGTGCTGATGGATGTAGCTGTGTGGAAATGACATGTGAATAAAAGGTAGTCTGACACACACCTGTATCAGTTCTTCATTAGGTTCACCTTTACGATCCAACAGCTCTGTCATTAAGTCATATAAATTACACATTTAAACATGTATTTCATTAATATGTGACCTGAATTAACTGTACAAGTAACCGTGATGCTGTCGGTCTCAGCTCGGCGTGTTCGAAATGCCGTACTATACTACATACTGCATACTACATACTGCATACAACATACAACATACTACATACTGCATACAACATACTGCATACAACATACTACATACTGCATACAACATACTGCATACAACATACTGCATACTACATACTGCATACAACATACTGCATACTACATACAGCATACTACATTCTGCATACAACATACTGCATACAACATACTGCATACTACATACAGCATACTGCATATAACATACTACATTCTGCATACAACATACTGCATACAACATACTGCATACAACATACTGCATACTACACACTGCATACTACATACAGCATACTGCATATAACATACTACATTCTGCATACAACATACTGCATACTGCATACTACATACTGCATACTACATACAACATACTGCATACTACACACTGCATACTGCATACTACATACAACATACTGCATACAACATACTGCATACTACATACTGCATACTGCATACTACTTACTGCATACTACATACAACATACTGCATACTACACACTGCATACTGCATACTACATACAACATACTGCATACTACATACAACATACTACATTCTGCATACAACATACTGCATACAACATACTACATACTGCATACAACATACTGCATACTACATACTGCATACTACATACAACATACTGCATACTACACACTGCATACTGCATACTACATACAACATACTGCATACTACATACAACATACTACATTCTGCATACAACATACTGCATACTACATACAGCATACTACATTCTGCATACAACATACTGCATACAACATACTGCATACTACATACAGCATACTGCATATAACATACTACATTCTGCATACAACATACTGCATACAACATACTGCATACAACATACTGCATACTACACACTGCATACTACATACAGCATACTGCATATAACATACTACATTCTGCATACAACATACTGCATACTGCATACTACATACTGCATACTACATACAACATACTGCATACTACACACTGCATACTGCATACTACATACAACATACTGCATACAACATACTGCATACTACATACTGCATACTGCATACTACTTACTGCATACTACATACAACATACTGCATACTACACACTGCATACTGCATACTACATACAACATACTGCATACTACATACAACATACTACATTCTGCATACAACATACTGCATACAACATACTACATACTGCATACAACATACTGCATACTACATACTGCATACTACATACAACATACTGCATACTACACACTGCATACTGCATACTACATACAACATACTGCATACTACATACAACATACTACATTCTGCATACAACATACTGCATACAACATACTGCATACAACATACTACATACTGCATACTACATTCTGCATACAACATACTGCATACAACATACTGCATACTACATACTGCATACTACATACAACATACTGCATACTACACACTGCATACTGCATACTACATACAACATACTGCATACTACATACAACATACTACATTCTGCATACAACATACTGCATACAACATACTGCATACAACATACTACATACTGCATACAACATACTGCATACTACATACTGCATACTGCATACTACATACTGCATACTGCATACTACATACAACATACTGCATACTACATACTGCATACTACATTCTGCATACAACATACTGCATACAACATACTGCATACTACATACTGCATACTACATACAACATACTGCATACTACACACTGCATACTGCATACTACATACAACATACTGCATACTACATACAACATACTACATTCTGCATACAACATACTGCATACAACATACTGCATACAACATACTGCATACAACATACTACATACTGCATACAACATACTGCATACTACATACTGCATACTGCATACTACATACTGCATACTGCATACTACATACAACATACTGCATACTACACACTGCATACTACATACAACATACTGCATACTACACATTGCATACTGCATACTACATACTACATACCGCATACTACACACTACATACTGCATACTACATACTGCAACTGCATACTACATACTGCATACTTTATACAACATACTGCATACTACATACTGCATACTTTATACAACATACTGCATACTACATACTGTATACAACATACTGCATACTACATACTGCATATTGCATACTACATACTGCATACAACATACTACATACTGCATACTACATACTACATTCTGCATACTACATACTGCATACTACATACTACATTCTGCATACTGCATACAACATACTACATACTGCATACTACATACTGCATACTACATACTACATTCTGAATACTACATACTGCATACTACATACTGCATATTGCATACTACATACTGCATACAACATACTACATACTGCATACTACATACTACATTCTGCATACTACATACTGCATACTACATACTACATTCTGCATACTGCATACAACATACTGCATACAACATACTACATACTACATACTGCATACTACATACTACATTCTGAATACTACATACTGCATACAACATACTACATACTGCATACTACATACTACATACCGCATACTACACACTGCATACTGCATACAACATACTGCACCTGCATACTGCATACTACATACTACATACTACATACTACATACCGCATACTACACACTGCATACTGCATACAACATACTGCACCTGCATACTGCATACTACATACTACATACCGCATACTACACACTGCATACTGCATACAACATACTGCACCTGCATACTACATACTACATACTGCATACTACATACTACATACCGCATACTACACACTGCATACTGCATACAACATACTGCACCTGCATACTGCATACTACATACTACATACCGCATACTACACACTGCATACTACACACTGCATACTGCATACAACATACTGCACCTGCATACTGCATACTACATACTACATACCGCATACTACACACTGCATACTGCATACAACATACTGCACCTGCATACTGCATACTACATACTACATACCGCATACTACACACTGCATACTGCATACAACATACTGCACCTGCATACTACATACTACATACTACATACTACATACTACATACCGCATACTACACACTGCATACTGCATACAACATACTGCACCTGCATACTGCATACTACATACTACATACCGCATACTACACACTGCATACTGCATACAACATACTGCACCTGCATACTACATACTACATACTACATACCGCATACTACACACTGCATACTGCATACAACATACTGCACCTGCATACTACATACTACATACTGCATACTACATACTACATACCGCATACTACACACTGCATACTGCATACAACATACTGCACCTGCATACTGCATACTACATACTACATACCGCATACTACATACTACATACTGCATACAACATACTGCATACAACATACTGCATACTACATACTGCATACAACATACTGCACCTGCATACTACATACTACATTCTGCATACTACATTCTGCATACTACATACTGCAACTGCATACTGCATACAACATACTGCATACTACATACTGCATACAACATACTGCACCTGCATACTACATACTACATTCTGCATACTACATACTGCATACTGCATACAACATACTGCAACTGCATACTGCATACTACATACTGCATACTGCATACTACATACTGCATACTACATACTACATACTACATACAACATACTGCATACAACATACTGCATACTACATACTGCATACTGCATACTACATACTGCATACTAGATACTGCATACAACATACAACATACTGCATACTACATACTACATACTGCATACAACATACAACATACAACATACTGCATACTACATACTGCATACTACATACTGCATACAACATACAACATACTACATACTGCATACTGCATACTACATACTGCATACTAGATACTGCATACAACATACTGCATACTACATACTGCATACTACATACTGCATACAACATACAACATACTGCATACTACATACTGCATACTACATACTGCATACTACATACTACATACTGCATACAACATACTGCATACAACATACTACATACTACATACTGCATACTACATACTACATACTGCATACTGCATACAACATACTGCATACTACATACTACATACTGCATACTACATACTACATACTGCATACAACATACTGCAACTGCATACTGCATACTACATACTGCATACTGCATACTACATACTGCATACTACATACTACATACTACATACTACATACAACATACTGCATACAACATACTGCATACTACATACTGCATACTGCATACTACATACTGCATACTAGATACTGCATACAACATACAACATACTGCATACTACATACTGCACCTGCATACTGCATACTACATACTACATACTACATACTACATACCGCATACTACACACTGCATACTGCATACAACATACTGCACCTGCATACTGCATACTACATACTACATACCGCATACTACACACTGCATACTGCATACAACATACTGCACCTGCATACTACATACTACATACTGCATACTACATACTACATACCGCATACTACACACTGCATACTGCATACAACATACTGCACCTGCATACTGCATACTACATACTACATACCGCATACTACACACTGCATACTACACACTGCATACTGCATACAACATACTGCACCTGCATACTGCATACTACATACTACATACCGCATACTACACACTGCATACTGCATACAACATACTGCACCTGCATACTGCATACTACATACTACATACCGCATACTACACACTGCATACTGCATACAACATACTGCACCTGCATACTACATACTACATACTACATACTACATACCGCATACTACACACTGCATACTGCATACAACATACTGCACCTGCATACTGCATACTACATACTACATACCGCATACTACACACTGCATACTGCATACAACATACTGCACCTGCATACTACATACTACATACTACATACTACATACCGCATACTACACACTGCATACTGCATACAACATACTGCACCTGCATACTACATACTACATACTGCATACTACATACTACATACCGCATACTACACACTGCATACTGCATACAACATACTGCACCTGCATACTACATACTACATTCTGCGTACTACATACTGCATACTACATACTGCATACAACATACTGCAACTGCATACTGCATACTACATACTGCATACTGCATACTACATACTGCATACTACATACTGCATACAACATACTGCACCTGCATACTACATACTACATTCTGCATACTACATACTGCATACTGCATACAACATACTGCAACTGCATACTGCATACTACATACTGCATACTGCATACTACATACTGCATACTACATACTACATACTACATACAACATACTGCATACAACATACTGCATACTACATACTGCATACTGCATACTACATACTGCATACTAGATACTGCATACAACATACAACATACTGCATACTACATACTACATACTGCATACAACATACAACATACAACATACTGCATACTACATACTGCATACTACATACTGCATACAACATACAACATACTACATACTGCATACTGCATACTACATACTGCATACTAGATACTGCATACAACATACTGCATACTACATACTGCATACTACATACTGCATACAACATACAACATACTGCATACTACATACTGCATACTACATACTGCATACTACATACTACATACTGCATACAACATACTGCATACAACATACTACATACTACATACTGCATACTACATACTGCATACTACATACTGCATATTGCATACTACATACTGCATACAACATACTACATACTGCATACTACATACTACATTCTGCATACTACATACTGCATACTACATACTACATTCTGCATACTGCATACAACATACTGCATACAACATACTACATACTACATACTGCATACTACATACTACATTCTGAATACTACATACTGCATACAACATACTACATACTGCATACTACATACTACATACCGCATACTACACACTGCATACTGCATACAACATACTGCACCTGCATACTGCATACTACATACTACATACTACATACTACATACCGCATACTACACACTGCATACTGCATACAACATACTGCACCTGCATACTGCATACTACATACTACATACCGCATACTACACACTGCATACTGCATACAACATACTGCACCTGCATACTACATACTACATACTGCATACTACATACTACATACCGCATACTACACACTGCATACTGCATACAACATACTGCACCTGCATACTGCATACTACATACTACATACCGCATACTACACACTGCATACTACACACTGCATACTGCATACAACATACTGCACCTGCATACTGCATACTACATACTACATACCGCATACTACACACTGCATACTGCATACAACATACTGCACCTGCATACTGCATACTACATACTACATACCGCATACTACACACTGCATACTGCATACAACATACTGCACCTGCATACTACATACTACATACTACATACTACATACTACATACCGCATACTACACACTGCATACTGCATACAACATACTGCACCTGCATACTGCATACTACATACTACATACCGCATACTACACACTGCATACTGCATACAACATACTGCACCTGCATACTACATACTACATACTACATACTACATACCGCATACTACACACTGCATACTGCATACAACATACTGCACCTGCATACTACATACTACATACTGCATACTACATACTACATACCGCATACTACACACTGCATACTGCATACAACATACTGCACCTGCATACTGCATACTACATACTACATACCGCATACTACATACTACATACTGCATACAACATACTGCATACAACATACTGCATACTACATACTGCATACAACATACTGCACCTGCATACTACATACTACATTCTGCATACTACATTCTGCATACTACATACTGCAACTGCATACTGCATACAACATACTGCATACTACATACTGCATACAACATACTGCACCTGCATACTACATACTACATTCTGCATACTACATACTGCATACTGCATACAACATACTGCAACTGCATACTGCATACTACATACTGCATACTGCATACTACATACTGCATACTACATACTACATACTACATACAACATACTGCATACAACATACTGCATACTACATACTGCATACTGCATACTACATACTGCATACTAGATACTGCATACAACATACAACATACTGCATACTACATACTACATACTGCATACAACATACAACATACAACATACTGCATACTACATACTGCATACTACATACTGCATACAACATACAACATACTACATACTGCATACTGCATACTACATACTGCATACTAGATACTGCATACAACATACTGCATACTACATACTGCATACTACATACTGCATACAACATACAACATACTGCATACTACATACTGCATACTACATACTGCATACTACATACTACATACTGCATACAACATACTGCATACAACATACTACATACTACATACTGCATACTACATACTACATACTGCATACTGCATACAACATACTGCATACTACATACTACATACTGCATACTACATACTACATACTGCATACAACATACTGCAACTGCATACTGCATACTACATACTGCATACTGCATACTACATACTGCATACTACATACTACATACTACATACTACATACAACATACTGCATACAACATACTGCATACTACATACTGCATACTGCATACTACATACTGCATACTAGATACTGCATACAACATACAACATACTGCATACTACATACTGCACCTGCATACTGCATACTACATACTACATACTACATACTACATACCGCATACTACACACTGCATACTGCATACAACATACTGCACCTGCATACTGCATACTACATACTACATACCGCATACTACACACTGCATACTGCATACAACATACTGCACCTGCATACTACATACTACATACTGCATACTACATACTACATACCGCATACTACACACTGCATACTGCATACAACATACTGCACCTGCATACTGCATACTACATACTACATACCGCATACTACACACTGCATACTACACACTGCATACTGCATACAACATACTGCACCTGCATACTGCATACTACATACTACATACCGCATACTACACACTGCATACTGCATACAACATACTGCACCTGCATACTGCATACTACATACTACATACCGCATACTACACACTGCATACTGCATACAACATACTGCACCTGCATACTACATACTACATACTACATACCGCATACTACACACTGCATACTGCATACAACATACTGCACCTGCATACTGCATACTACATACTACATACCGCATACTACACACTGCATACTGCATACAACATACTGCACCTGCATACTACATACTACATACTACATACTACATACCGCATACTACACACTGCATACTGCATACAACATACTGCACCTGCATACTACATACTACATACTGCATACTACATACTACATACCGCATACTACACACTGCATACTGCATACAACATACTGCACCTGCATACTGCATACTACATACTACATACCGCATACTACATACTACATACTGCATACAACATACTGCATACAACATACTGCATACTACATACTGCATACAACATACTGCACCTGCATACTACATACTACATACTACATTCTGCATACTACATTCTGCATACTACATACTGCAACTGCATACTGCATACAACATACTGCATACTACATACTGCATACAACATACTGCACCTGCATACTACATACTACATTCTGCATACTACATACTGCATACTACATACTGCATACAACATACTGCAACTGCATACTGCATACTACATACTGCATACTGCATACTACATACTGCATACTACATACTACATACTACATACAACATACTGCATACAACATACTGCATACTACATACTGCATACTGCATACTACATACTGCATACTAGATACTGCATACAACATACAACATACTGCATACTACATACTACATACTGCATACAACATACAACATACAACATACTGCATACTACATACTGCATACTACATACTGCATACAACATACAACATACTACATACTGCATACTGCATACTACATACTGCATACTAGATACTGCATACAACATACTGCATACTACATACTGCATACTACATACTGCATACAACATACAACATACTGCATACTACATACTGCATACTACATACTGCATACTACATACTGCATACAACATACTGCATACAACATACTACATACTACATACTGCATACTACATACTACATACTGCATACTGCATACAACATACTGCATACTACATACTACATACTGCATACTACATACTACATACTGCATACAACATACTGCAACTGCATACTGCATACTACATACTGCATACTGCATACTACATACTGCATACTACATACTACATACTACATACTACATACAACATACTGCATACAACATACTGCATACTACATACTGCATACTGCATACTACATACTGCATACTAGATACTGCATACAACATACAACATACTGCATACTACATACTGCATACTACATACTACATACTGCATACAACATACAACATACAACATACTGCATACTACATACTGCATACTACATACTGCATACAACATACAACATACTACATACTGCATACTGCATACTACATACTGCATACTAGATACTGCATACAACATACTGCATACTACATACTGCATACAACATACTGCATACTACATACTGCATACTAGATACTACATACTACATACTGCATACTACATACTGCATACAACATACTGCATACTACATACTACATACAACATACTGCATACTACATACTACATACTACATACTGCATACTACATACTACATACTACATACTGCATACTACATACTACATACTACATACTGCATACTACATACTACATACTGCATACAACATACAACATACAACATACTGCATACTACATACTACATACTACATACTGCATACAACATACAACATACTGCATACTACATACTGCAAACTACATACTGCATACAGGAGGGGCCCAGTTTGAATGTGTTGTTGACAAAAGGAAAATCCTCCCTATTAAACCTTTAAAATAACAATAGCATTGATATAATTCACAGCAGGAGAAGATAAAGAAGCAGACTCATTCTTAGTACATATGTATATATATACATCTATATAATAGATGTATTTATATTTTACATGGATCTGGAGTTAAATGTGATGTTTAGTTTCTCACAAAGGAGTCGTCCTGTTTGTTTACATAATGTGCAGTCATGCAGCGCTGCGTTGAGGGATGCTCAGATCATGTTCATGTGTCATTCGGCTGCTCGGCACGATATTAACATGTTAAGCAAATAGAGGTGAACTACTCGAAGATAAAACAGCTTGTTCTTCACTCAGTGTGATGACATTAACATAAGATAAAGACGTTTTATTATCATGTACAGTTACAGCCTGATTCTTATTGTGTGTCTGTGCTGTGGTTCAATGTGTCACAATAATGATGATCGTCTGTCTCCATCTCCACTGTGATTTACAGGAGGAGGGTGTATGCTGTATTTCTTATTGGATTCGTTTTGTGATTTCACTTCCTTCTGTTCTCTCTGCACTTTTTACTAATATTTTAGACTTGAATAATGATTCTACACAACATGGACACCTGAAAAACAAAGTCAATCCATGTAAATGAGACTGAAAGCCTCAGAGACACGCTGCTGATGAAGTCATGAAGAATCAAACAGATACGAGCTCTCAACAGCCTGTTTCTGTTCAATCATCTGAGAACTTCTCACAGTGTAAATCATCCTCCAGCCTCTTTTCAGAGTTTATCAGATAATGGTGAAGTCAGTGTCATACAGACTGAGCTGCAGGGCGACTGCAGAGAAGACTTATATGATCTGTCCAGCAGGGGGCACTACATACATGGTTCAGGTGGATTCACATCACCAGGTGCATGAGTTAAGGGTTACTTAAATATTCATGAAACATTATTCAGTATTCATTCATATATCAGTGCGGAGGGTTGTTTGGGATGCTCTGAATCTCTGCATGACTCTGTCAGCTCCAAAGTCTCTTTATGTCATCATGTTTATGTTTCATGATTCCCTGCAGCACCAATCAGCTGCGTCTTCATCCCTCAGTGTCTCAGCAGAGTCTTCATTATATCACCTCTTTGAATGTATATGAATGTGATGAACCTCAGTCAGGTACGTTGGTTTATTTACTTTATTGGTTGGTTGGTGTCTCGCGGGAGCAGAACTCGTGTTCTCACTGAACTCATGTTACAGCATTTATTTCTCTGAGCAGAAGAGTGAGAGCAGCAGCTGCCTCGCACGGCCCTCTACCCGCGGCGTCGGCGCGTCACACACACACACGTATTAGAGTATGAACTTCTTCAGGACTTTAAAACCCGGTAGATGATCTCATGAGCGCGCTCAGTGACTCCGCCCCCTCACAGGGAAACACACGTCTCAGTCACATTAAATATTGACGGCGTCACAGGACGGGGCGATGACAAAAAGCCTGTTATTAATTATAGCTTTAAATAAATCATGAAACTCATCTGGATCTATTTGTCTTCTCTCTCTCGTTTTCTGTCGTCCTCTCTTAAACTTCTCATCCGTTCTTCCTGAACCTGTGATGATGTGATTGACCCTCCTCCTCCTCCTCCTCCTCCTCTGACCTCTAACGAGCAGACATGAGATGTGTCTGAGATAAAGTCCCTGCTTGTTTGTCTCCTGGGAACTGCAGCTCCTCCTGACGTGTCCGTCTGTCTGAAGTCTCTCTGAGGATGAAGATGTGCATCAGTCCTCTCAGAGTAGCGTCACGTCTGTTCCTCTGTCGCTGACCTCTTATCTGGTCCAGGACAGGAACAAAAGAAGCCCGGACACTGGGAGAAGGTCGCCGGCCCGTCTCCTTACAAAGGCCTCTACAGTGATGATGATGATGATGATGATGATGATGATGATGAAGGTCAGAGGTCCTGATAGCTGCTGATGTGGCTGACAGATGATAGACTGCTCTCTGTATTCTCTGTCTGACTTTTTGTTGCACTTTTGCATCCTTTCACAGATTTACTGATGAATAAAAGTTGATTAAATTAATGTTAAAGTAATCAGAGGACTCGTTACAGACAGAGCAGGTGCAGCGTTCTCTGTTAGCTGTTAGCATGCAGATGTTTGTTATAGAGATGAATACAAAGAGAAGCGTTCCTCCTCTTTGGCCTCCACAAAGACTGTTCCTCCTGCGTTCAGCCAAAACGAGCTGAAATATAATTTGACTATATTCCAACGACGATAGGTTCTGATAGTAGAGATGATAAAGTTTACACCCTGGCAGGGTCATGTTTAAATGAGTTAAAGAGAGCAGGTTGCATCAGTCCAGGTAATGAGTGGCAGTACTGGAGCACTATATGCTAACACATAGCTTAGCCTTTTAGCAGCTGCTTTTATTATTTTAAACTAACAGAATAACTTTGTAAAGTCTAATAAACCTCACAGCAGACCTCTGAGAGTGAGTGAGACACTCTCCTGCACACTGACTCATAGGTGTGCTCTGTTAACAGCAGGTAGTGTCAGGTGTGTGCATGCTGGGAGCTGATTGGAGCGTGTGTGTGTTTAACTACATGATTGGGAGAGAGAGACAGAGAGAGAGACAGAGAGAGAGATAGATGGGTTGTCGGGGCTGTAACTGCTCAGGCGTCGTGGTAACGTTCATGTGTTCAACACAGCAATGGTTCATTTTAAGCGACTGAAGGCGGAAGTGGAAAGACGACGTTCTGCCTGCACTGCTCTGATTCATTCTGCTACAGACCTGGAACAACAACAGAATAATATCAAAGTGTTCTTTGCATCACTGTGTGTGCAGACAGTTCTTAAAGTGTGTGAGGCCGTGCTCGTTGATCAGCAGGCGATCGTGGATCTGTCAGAATCATCGAGGAGCTCAGAGTGAGAGTACTGAACCAGTGAAGGTCGTAAAGTAAAAACACACAGACACATATTAAAGCGTAGAGTTCGTGTTTCTTATAAATCAGTTATAAACACGTCAGATCTGTGACTGGTTTCAGTTACATCAGTGCGTTACATGTCCAACATGTCTCATTCATTCATCATTCAAAGGTGAGGATCCAGTTTAAAAACACATACAAGAAATCCTCCTTTAAATCCGTCAGTGAGCTCTGGTGAGAGCAGAAAGGTAACGTCACCTGCTGAACACCTACCAGCTGTGACTATGGGAGAGTACAGAGCACGACACTGATACACACACTGCTGTTATTAAACACATCAGTGATCAACAGAGAGAGCTGGGCGGCATACAGTACATATCATATTATTATTATTATTATTATTGTACATATTCATACAGTCATTGACAAGCACAACAAAATTCATACAAACCGTTTTATAAATCACACAAGTGAACGTGATATAAAGAGTCCAGCATATAAACCTGTGAGAGGAGACAGCATCACTTTATAAAGACTCCTCATTACAAACTCTACATTCATACAAAACATGGTGAGAGTGAGCAGTGATGGATCAACATGTGGTCAGGTCACACACAGGTATAAAATCATTCAGACTGATGTGCAGAGCTGCTCACAGCCTCCTGCATGGACTGAAGCTGCTCCTCCTCCTCCTCCTCCTCCTCCTCCTCCTCCTGTTGGTTTCAAACTATCAGCTGTGCTTTGGATTTCAGTCTTTATGCTACAGCAGCCTGTTAGCTGCTCGCTCTGCATCCTGCAGCTCGTCAGGGACACAGATATGCTAGGTTCAAATCAGCCACAGCTGCAGAGCAGTGAACACGTGCACAGCGGACCGTGGTCACTGCGGGGATCAGTCGTGGGACAGTTGTCCTCTCATCCTGCAGGATGTGTCCTCCTGATCAACCACCACAGGAACACTCTGAACCTCTGTATGCAAACACTCCACCACAGGGTACGGAGAGGAGCGAACACACCGTCTGACACACAGTCAGACTGAGGACTGTTTGTGTTCTTTATGAATCAGGACTGTGACGTGTTGTCGTCCTCTTATTGCCTTAAACAGGTTAATCTGTGAGCATGCTGCTGGAACCAGAGCTAAAGGAACCAAAGCTACTGGAACCAAAGCTGCTGGAACCAAAGCTGCTGGAACCAGAGCTACAGGAACCAGAGCTACAGGAACCAAAGCTGCTGGAACCAAAGCTGCTGGAACCAGAGCTAAAGGAACCAAAGCTACAGGAACCAAAGTTGCTGGAACCAAAGCTGCTGGAACCAAAGCTGCTGGAACCAGAGCTACAGGAACCAGAGCTACAGGAACCAAAGCTGCAGGAACCAAAGCTACAGGAACCAAAGCTACAGGAACCAAAGCTACTGGAACCAGAGCTACTGGAACCAGAGCTACAGGAACCAAAGCTACAGGAACCAAAGCTACTGGAACCAGAGCTACAGGAACAAAAGCTACTGGAACCAAAGCTACAGGAACCAGAGCTACTGGAACCAAAGCTACTGGAACCAAAGCTCCTGGAACAAAAGCTACTGGAACCAAAGCTACAGGAACCAGAGCTACTGGAACCAAAGCTACTGGAACCAAAGCTACAGGAACAAAAGCTACAGGAACAAAAGCTAAAGGAACCAAAGCTACAGGAACAAAAGCTACAGGAACAAAAGCTGCAGGAACCAAAGCTACAGGAACCAAAGCTACAGGAACCAAAGCTACTGGAACCAGAGCTACTGGAACCAGAGCTACAGGAACCAAAGCTACAGGAACCAAAGCTACTGGAACCAGAGCTACAGGAACAAAAGCTACTGGAACCAAAGCTACAGGAACCAAAGCTACTGGAACCAGAGCTACAGGAACAAAAGCTACTGGAACCAGAGCTACTGGAACCAAAGCTACTGGAACCAAAGCTCCTGGAACAAAAGCTACTGGAACCAAAGCTACAGGAACCAGAGCTACTGGAACCAAAGCTACTGGAACCAAAGCTACAGGAACAAAAGCTACAGGAACAAAAGCTAAAGGAACCAAAGCTACAGGAACAAAAGCTACAGGAACAAAAGCTGCAGGAACCAAAGCTACAGGAACAAAAGCTACAGGAACAAAAGCTGCAGGAACCAGAGCTACTGGGTTACTGGTGAACATCATGTGACAACATGAGCAGAAAAAAAAAGACGAGCAGACATGCACGCACACACACACACACAAGAACACACACACACGCACACACACACACACACACAAGAACACACACACACACACACACACACACACACACACACAAACACACACACACACAAGAACACGCACACACACACACACACACAAGAACACACACACACGCACACACACACACACAAGAACACACGCACACACACACACAAGAACACACACACACACACACACACACACACACACAAAAACACACACACACACACACACACACAAGAACACACACACACACACAAACACACACACACACACAAGAACACACACACACACACACACACACACACACACAAACACACACACACACACACAAGAACACACACACACACACACACACACACACACACACACAAACACACACACACACAAGAACACACACACACAAGAACACACACACACACACACACACACACAAGAACACACACACACACACACATACGGTCATCACGTTTGTTACTAGAGAATGAACAGAAACACAATTAAACTAAATGTTTAAAATAGTTTGTCCTTATGACGGACAGGTGATTCTGATGGACAGGTGATTCTGATGGACAGGTGATTCTGATGGACAGCTGATTCTGATGGACAGGTGATTCTGATGGAGAGCTGATTCTGATGGACAGGTGATTCTGATGGACAGGTGATTCTGATGGACAGCTGATTCTGATGGAGAGCTGATTCTTATGGACAGGTGATTCTGATGGACAGGTTATTCTGATGGACAGCTGATTCTGATGGACAGCTGATTCTGATGGACAGGTGATTCTGATGGACAGGTGATTCTGATGGACAGCTGATTCTTATGGACAGCTGATTCTAATGGACAGGTGATTCTGATGGACAGCTGGTTCTGATGGACAGGTGATTCTGATGGACAGCTGATTCTGATGGACAGGTACAGCACAGGTACAGCACAGGTACAGGACTACAGCTCAGGTGGAGGCTCACACTCTGAACCCTGCTTCACTGTCAGTCAGCTGGTGTCCAGCTCTCCTCCTGCTGCCTCCTCTGCTCTCTGTGTGGACGCTGGTTCGTGCTGGACGGCATCACCTGTACACACAAACAGGTACAACCTGAAGCATTCAGCAACATCAGATGTCTCTCCTCTACAGAATATTACCTCCGCCTACCTGTAGCCGACTGAGTTCACACATTATTACATGTCCTGAGACCTTTGAGACCAAACAGTGTCAGAGCTCAGAGACCTGCTGGACACTGAATCAAACCCTAAACATGAACATCGTCTGCAGCGTCTGGACGACAAGAACACCTTCATCAACATGAGCACGGCCGACTCCAAGCAAGACTCTTTGAATATGATGTGTCACTGAGCAAATGTAGTCTCATTAAAACAACCATGTAAAGGCTCTGACTTGTTTTACACTCCAACATTGAAGCTCCTTCCTGCCGGAGCCTCAAACTAACTGAGCACGAGTCAGAGGAATAAACAATATGTCAGTTTATAGTAAGATCTTTAAAACAGGAGTCACAGCACGGTGAGCACTGCTGCTGCAATCAGCCTCAGAGAGGATCCGAGAGTTGGTTTAAAACTTGTTTTCACAGGGCCGTTCACAGCCAGCCGGGCTGCCAGCCGAGCAGCCGGGCTGCCAGCCGAGCAGCCGGGCTGCCAGCCGGGCTGCCAGCCGAGCTGCTAGCTGTGAACAGCTGTGGTGTCATATAAAGGAAAGTGTCCACACTGAATATGACAGGAGCAGTAATTACAGGGTAACAGAGTATTTTAAAGTGTATGTGCACAGAAACAGCATGAATACCTGACATGAAGCAGCAGACAGTCCCCTCCTGCTGTTCACTGGTATCCATTGGTAAAAGCTGTGTCGATCAAAGGACCCTGAAAGGTCAAATGAGTGACAGAAAGAGACGTTCATTTGTAGGGAGAAAGTTTAACAGTGGCAACAAGAAGTTTTAGTGCACACACTTTGATCCATCATTATGTTTCACTGCTGCAGGCTGAACTACTGGAGACACTTTTTGGACCTGAGTATGTAAACACAGGACCCCGGTTTAAACAGAACAGGATACATTTTCTAACTTTACACATTAAAGCCCCATGAAGCCTTCATGAACCACGAGGGGCAAGTGATCTCTTTGTCTGAATCAGTGGTGCGGTAAGGAGGAGCACAGGAGGAGGAGACAGTTCAGCCATGAGGAGTCGAGGAGATGATGATGATGATGATGATGAATCAACAGGTGTACTCACAGAGATGCTGTGGCTGAAGCCTGAGCCGGGCCGAGGGCTGCTGCTGCTGCTCATGTAGTTCCCCACAGCAGAGTCCTGACTGCTGCTACCGTACAGGTCTGATACAGGACCAGGACTGCTGGCACCAGGGAAGGCTCCGGGCCGGGCCGGGTTAGCTCCTGATGAAGAGACAGACGGACTTTAACACAACATAAAGTCAGGGACGGAAGCCGACTATGACCCGGCACTAATGAGCAGGGCGACATGCATGAACAGGACTGATCCAACCTGACACTGACTTCACTGTGAAAGGGAGGAGGATGTTCTGGTTCACTGACATGTTTTAAACCAGGAGGGGAGTGCTGTGGTGCCAACCAACAATCTACATACCTGATTTATGTTCAACCCACTGCTGAACCAAGCAGCCGTCTCTGTGTTCAGTGACATGTTGTCAAAAATGAATAAAAGGTGAGACGGGCACAAACGTGAACGTGAACAGTTGAAGTAAACATTTGAATTTGAATCAAATAATCTGAAACTGAATTCAAATTATTGGAAAATTCAAATTCCACATTCAGTTTTTACAATTCAGTTTGCTGAGACACATCCGGCTGATAAGGAAGAGCAATCGAGTGCAGATTCACAGCACTCCTCTTTGGCCAGTCTGCACCCATGTTTTTATGAGCTCCTTCCTAACAGAGCTCTGACTGTTAGCACATGCAAGAACTCAATTACACAGGAGATGCATGTCAGGGCAGCATCCATGCATCTGATCACAGCTCAGGATCAAGCTGTGTCAATACTCTAAACATGCAACCTGTGAGAATCATTGACAGGGATCTACTGCTCAGATCCTCTGCACACTGCCCGTCCGTCTCTCTGAATCTATGTGCATGCTTTGGAGGAGTACAAACATATACACCTGGGCTCTTAAAGGGGTCCGGGCTGTGCAGGTGGTGCAGGAGGGAGGACGGAGAGTTGCAGGCTGAGCTGGCATGCTCACAGGGCAGGATCTGAGGGGTCGCCGTGGCCCCCAGGGAGCCGTAGTCAGCCAAGGAGTAGGATGCTCCTCCCCGTACGTCACCGGAATACAACCCATAATCAGGGAACCCTGGAGACAGGGGGAGGAGGGGGAGGAGAGGGAGGAGGGGGAGGAGAGGGAGGAGAGGGAGGAGGGGGACCATCCACTGAAATCTGCTTCATCCACGTCACAGAAATCCCTCACTCCTGTATGTTACCTGTTCAAGAACCTGCTCCCAGTCTGAAGGCAAACTGAGCGTGCCCGAGGAGTGTAGACACGAGTCTGTGCCTCTACAGTGTTATATCACAGAGACACCCCCTCTGTCTGAGTGTTCAGGTGTGTGTTCAGGTGTGTGCTCATGTGTATGTTCAGGTGTGTGCTCAGGTGTGTGCTCTGGTGTGTGTTCAGGTGTGTGCTCAGGTGTGTGCTCAGGTGTGTGTTCAGGTGTGTGAGCTGCTTCAATAAGAGAGAAAGTGCATGTAGAGGGCGTCAGGCCACACAGAATACCGACAGAGCGTTTACCTGCCCCTGCGTTCTGCCCGTATGCCGTGTAGCCGCCGCCTCCTCTGTGGGTCCCCCTACCTGAGCCACGAGCTGCTGCTACAGCCGCCGCCGCCGCCACCGGGCCATACGCCGCCGCCACTGCTGGGAAGCCTGAGAGGAAGAAAACCAAGAAGAGGCTCAGGACAGATTTATGAACTTACTGCTCCGTTCTGTATGTGAGGTCGTTCATGACGAGTTTCAACATCCACAGGAAAACAGCAGAAACTATAAAAACCTACAGCTTCACTTTCTGTCATCACGTCTACTCAACACTCAGAGAGGCGACGAGGACGTTTCTGTCCCTCGTTTTCTGCTCAACAACATGAAGAAAGAATCACACAGGCACGCGTGGTCTGCTCACTTCACCTGTTATTACCTGTGAGGGCCTCGTTCAACAGCCAACACAGACGTGTGTGTGTGTGTGTGTGCTAGCACAGGTCGTGTTGATGCTGTTGGAACACCTGCATGGTTCAGTTCACCTGAAGATAAACGCTGTGATACGTTAGAGATGATGACATCACAGCTCTTAAATCTGACTGTACGTCTGTAACATCGTCGCTCTGCCATCCAACAACATTCAGAGACCTGAAGAGCTTCCTGTCACCACGTCTTCATCAAACACCTCCTCACCTCTCCCTCCTCCCTCTCCTCTCTCTCTCTCTCCTCTCTCTCCCTCTCCTCTCCTCACTCTCCTCTCTCTCTCTCCCTCTCCTCTCTCTCTCTCCTCTCTCTCCTCTCTCTCTCTCTCTCTCTCCCTCTCCTCTCTCTCCTCTCTCTCTCTCTCTCTCTCTCTCTCTCTCCCTCTCCTCTCTCCCTCTCCTCTCTCTCCTCTCTCTCTCTCTCTCTCTCTCTCTCCCTCCCTCTCCTCTCTCTCCTCTCTCTCTCTCCTCTCTCTCTCCACAGAGGGAGGAGGAGGAAGAGGAGGAGAAGGAGGAGGAGGAAGCAGCAAGGTCGTCCTGCTGCTATCAGGAGAGAATCATCTCACAGGGGAGCGTCTGAGAGTTAACCCAAAGCAATCAGCTCGTCTTCAACAGGGAGGCGCTCTGTTTGGACGAGGCAGGACGAGGAGACAGATACACCAGCATAGTGAGTTGATGATGATGGGAGAGAGGAACACTCGCTGCTGCCTCTTATCTGTTAAAACAACACCGACAGAGCCACACGCTCAGACCCTCAGCTGTGTGTGTGTGTGTGTGTGTGTGTGTGTGTGTGTTTGTGTGTGTGTGAATGACAGGCGCCTGCTGAGCTCCCTGCTGCTCTGTGGCCCTGAACACAGCACGGCCCTGATGTGTTTTAATGGTGTCTGTCTGTTCATTATCATGCCCTACGAAGGAAACATGCAGCATCTCCTCTTCAGTCTGACAGTTTGGTTGTTCTACTGCTTAATTTCCCAGAGGCACTGGGGTTGTTATGTTTTTATGTTTTTAACTTTTTAAGTTTTTATGTTTTTAACTTTTTATGTTTTTATGTTTTTAAGTTTTTAAGTTTTAATGTTTTTATGTTTTAATGTTTTTATGTTTTTATGTTTTTAAGTTTTCATGTTTTTAAGTTTTAATGTTTTTATGTTTTTAAGTTTTCATGTTTTGAAGTTTTAATGTTTTTATGTTTTTAAGTTTTTAAGTTTTTATGTTTTAATGTTTTTATGTTTTTAAGTTTTCATGTTTTTAAGTTTTAATGTTTTATGTTTTTAAGTTTTCATGTTTTTAAGTTTTAATGTTTTTATGTTTTTAAGTTTTCATGTTTTGAAGTTTTAATGTTTTTATGTTTTTAAGTTTTTATGTTTTAATGTTTTTATGTTTTTAAGTTTTCATGTTTTTAAGTTTTAATGTTTTATGTTTTTAAGTTTTTTTGTTTTTAAGTTTTTATGTTTTTAAGTTTTAATGTTTTTAAGTTTTAATGTTTTATGTTTTATGTTTTGAAGTTTTCATGTTTTCATGTTTTTAAGTTTTAATGTTTTTAAGTTTTTATGTTCACAGTATCTGCAAAAATGCAGAAAACCAAGGCAGAGTGCAGTAACTGGTTCCACCACGAATCGTGTCAGATTCTGCTGCTTGCCTTTGTTTTCGGACCGACTCTGAACGCTTATTAACCAGTTATCATGTTTTCTATATAGCCAACGCAGTGAACTGGTCTTGTGTCAGTTGCACGTACAAACACACATTTTGTAAAATCAATACGAAGGTGGATGAACAAACAGATGGTCTTGATAATATATCATCATGTATTTATTATTATTACTATTCACGAGCAAGGACCACACCATCAATCAGATACGTTTAAATATTTTATTATTACGATGAAATGTGGAACGAGAATATGAGGATTGTGACGATGAATAAAGGCTGCGGTGTGGGGAAGGCTTCATTGAGGATCAGCAGCAGCTCCCGGGCTGGCGGACCCCCAAAAGCTTCCTTGAGGATGGAGACAGGATTGAGCTTTGCAAAGTTCTTGAATGTTGGAGCGGATGTAAAGCTGGTAAGCTTGAGAAGACCAACGACCCATGGTCTTAATCATGTGATCTGGGACCTCGATCACATGGCTGGAGGCAGTTGAGGCTGCTCCGACCTGGAAGGAGTGGCCAGAGTATACGTTAGGGGAGATACCTGATGAAGTTACCACCTGTTTGAAGTGTGCCGGAAAACGAGAGCGAGAGAGTCAGCGATGGCGTTGTGAAACCTTGAATATGATCAGCGCGGAGAATAAATTGGTGGCAACTTGATAGACATGTGAGGCGGTGCATGAAAGGCATGAGTGCGGGGAGTCGCTTCAACGTTATTGAGGATGACGACGACGGCAAGATTGACAGATCAAACAAATTTACAAACGGATAACGGATCTGAACAGATGGATTTTCTTGTCCACTCATGTCCCCACGGGAGGGCAGCGATAATGACCAGATATACAATATTTCGAAAACTGCAGATGATGGTTGAAGGGGTTTTGAAGAAACTGCAAAAGCTCGGGTGGCCATTTGGCGGAGAACCACTTTGTCCATAAAAATCCCCCAAAACCGGCAGAAAGGGCAGCGCATGAGAAAAGATGAATGCTGTGCGGGTTAGAAAGACGGTCATCATATAGAAATGTGGTGACATTCCAGTTTGTTAGGACTTGCTTCGAGAAGCGACTGTGCTGCAAGCGTGATTGATAGCAGGTGAGCAATAAGCGTCTGACCCTGGTGATGATACGATACCATACGATACAATATGAAACGGTATGATTTGAAACAATACAATATGGTACGATATGAGAGGATACGATACGACACAATACGACACGAAACAATATGATACAATACGATATGATACGATACGGTACGATAGGAAACAATACGATGCGATACAGTATGATTTGAAACAATACGAAATAGTACGATACAACACAATATGACATGTTACGGTACGCTTTGAACGATTCTATACGACATGATACAATACGACACGATATGACAAGATACGATACGATATGATACTACACAACACGACATGGTACGATTCGAAACAATACGATATGCTACGATACAACACGATACGATACGGTACAATACAAAACAATATGATACAGTAAAATACAATACACCCCGCTACGATTTGATTTGACACAATACAATATGATATGGTACGACACAATACGAAATGATACGATACTATATGATTCAGTACGCTTTGAAACAATGCTATGACACGACACGATACGACAATACAATATGATACGATACAATGTGATAAACTTTGTCCCCGTAGAGAAATGTGTTTTGGGCTCGCATTGTGCATAGATTGATGTTGACAGCAGCTCTTCACGCTTTGCAGGCGGTGGCAGGGTGAGACGATGACCCACATACGTGGCAGCTGAG
This sequence comes from Semicossyphus pulcher, assembly GCF_022749685.1. Lineage (NCBI taxonomy): Eukaryota > Metazoa > Chordata > Actinopteri > Labriformes > Labridae > Semicossyphus > Semicossyphus pulcher. The sequence continues at coordinate 360,260 of NW_027211700.1, read as the reverse complement.
ACCGGAGCGGGTTGCAAAAGTGCGGCAGTACAGCTCTTGATCCAGGCAACCCCAGGAGGTGCCCTGATTAAATTGCTGCAGGTGAGCTGCTGCGTTGGAGGAGAACTGGACGCGATACTGGTAGAAGCCCGTGCTGCCGAAACGGAGGGCTAACTCGAGGACCAAGGAGAGGTAATCATCAAGCTCCTGCCTACCGGCTGGGTAGACAGAGCAGATGACGTTTCTGTACAGGGAGAAGGCGTGAGCGAACTCCACCGCTGTCAGCTCCTTGGATGGAGACGGGGCCTTGGCAAGCATGATCATGATGCCGTCGTGGCTGTTGAGTAGGTGTGGTTGAGAAGGTTGGTCGAGGGAGGGAAGAAGCAACTCCGCGAGGTCGATATATTTACCAGTCAGGATCTGATGTCAAAGGTGAGCTGCGACGGGAGATGGTTTAGAAGGAGGCTGGTTAGCTGGAGGGACAGCTGAAACCAAGGAGAACTGAAGACCGCCTGCCGGCGGGATTGTTGCGGCCAGAGGAAGAGCGAATGGGAGGAAGAGGCGGCAGGGAGAGGACCTGGCAACCCGGTGCCAGTATAGAGCAGTGGAGGCAGGTGAGATGAAACAGCTGCTGGGAGAGGACCTGGCAACCCGGTGCCAGTAGAGGGTGGCAGATGTAGGTGGGACAAAAAGGCAGTAGAGAGAACCTGGCAACCCGGTGCCTGTGGAGGTTGGTGGAAGCCGGTGGGAAGGAGGGGCGGAAGGGAGAGGACCTGGCAACCTGGTGCCTGTGGAGGTTGGTGGAAGCCGGTGGGAAGGAGGGGCGGAAGGGAGAGGACCTGGCAACCAGGAGCCGCGGGGAGTGTAGTGACGTCACGCCTGTGCGTGCTCCGTCGACGTGTGGCTACTGAAGTAGCAGTATTTTGGAATTGTTTGTTGCTGGAAGGAGTATGTAAAAAGTTTGAAGAGTTTTACTTTGTTGTCAGAGCGGTGGTAGTTGATTCCCCTTCCTTTAAAGGTCTTTGGAGGCCCAAGACCGTCCAGTCAGAGATGGAGAAGGAGAAGGAACCTCCGGGAGACCGAACCAGAGCGTGCGAGCGGGACCGGCGGCCGTGAGCTCGGCGTGGAGTTGAGCTTGCGTCCCTCGCAGGTCGCCATCCACGGGGGGGGGGCGCTCCGGAGTGGGTGGAGGTGGCGGAGGGAGAAACGATGTCCCCGCTCGCTCGACTGGAGCGGGCAGGTCGTCTGCCGGATGAGCTCCTTGTTGGCGTCCGGACTGCCGGGCCGACGGGTGTGGATAGCGGAGTCTCCGGAGCGATCACCGCACCAAAACCCTCCGCGTCGTGCCGCAAGCCAATGTGCGAGGAGTCCGAGGCCGGGCTGAAGAGCTCTTCATCGGACGGGGGGAGGACAGGAGGTCCGCGTGGGAATCATCCATGGTAAGTCAAATTTGTTTGCGTTGAGCGAGTTCGATGTTCTGTGGCGTGCACGAGAAACGAGAACGGAAGGGTGAGAAAGGCGGTGCAGCTTATATAGGCACATGACAGGAAATGAGTGATTGAGGTGTGGTCCTGCTCCTGAACCTCAGCTAAACTTTATCTCCAATTATTATTATATGTTATATTAAGATTAACATCAATTGATTCATATTCATTGTTTGTTCACAAACACACAGGCCTGTAACTGTAAGAGTTTGTTCATGACGTGTTTATTTCTGTTGTACTTCATTAGAAGAGAATAGATCTTTATTGTCCACTCAATTACATTCAAAACTAAGATATTCCTCCCACCATTGTTACTCACTGCGTCGTTACTCATATAATTACACTGCAGTAAAACAAAGTGCAGTTTTAGCTGTGAAGCTGACGCGGTCAGCCTGGAGGTCAAACTACAATATGCTGAAATTCACTGTCATCTAATCAATCATACACTTGGTAGTTAAACATAATTTGATGTTTACACTTGAAGAACAGAAAACATAAAAAGCTGCTTTTCTCAGGTTGGCGTTTTTGCAGATACTGCACTTTGGCTTTGTAGGGCAGTTTAATCAATGAGCTCAAACAGGAAGGTTTAACATGTTCATGGACAGGCTGACATGACCCCCACATGGACCACTCTGTCCCAAACTACCAGGCCGAGCGCACTCAAAGCTCTGTCTATAGTTCTGTTTGCAAAATTCCAGAACAGATGCATCAACATCAAACACGCTGCAAATACAGAAACACTGCAGATCCAGTCAACACAGCAGGAGTGCTCCAGGCCTGCAGGGGGCGCTAAGCGCAACAGGTTTATTACTGACAGCAGAGAGACGAGACAGCAGATTTATTATCAGACTTTGTAATGTTAGACGCTGCTGGAGCAGAGTGTCTCTGTTGTTACACTGACTGCTGATGCAGCACAATGGGCCTCATCAGCCACCATAGGAAGTGTGTATCTGCTGTAATAGAGACAAAGGTCACACAGATGCTCCAAGGATCCGTTCCACCTCCTGCTCTGCTGTGAGTCAGAGTCTACATAACTAAGTCTGAAGTTTCCTGAAGTGAACCACCTTCACCAGACTAAAAACCTGAAGGTGACAGCAGAGCTAGCATGCACAGCTAACCCAGCACTATCACAGGACAGGCTGCAGATCTCTCACTTCCTGTATGCAGAGTGTTCGCCCAGTTGAGCTATTTTTTAGATCATTAAAGTTCCAATAACAGGTTCATGCATATCTACCTGTGTCCTTCAGAAGCAGGTAGACACAGAGGGACAGTGGTGGAGATTGATTTGCCTTTACAGCAGCTAAAAAGACCGAAAGACTGAATGGAAGAACTTTCACACACCAACACAGAGACATCACTGTTAGCTGCGCAGGTGCTGTGTTTCCTGGAGGGGAGACGTTTACAGGTGAAGAAGCGTTTCACTGGATGCAAAAATAATGAAGGTCATAAACAAGTTCTTAACCTTTTTTTTTTTGATGGAGAGTTTGAAAGATTGATTTTGTTTAAACTTTTAGAGGTTTAGTCAACGAGAACAGATGTGACAAGAACAACTGCACCTGAACGGGTGTGACTAGAACAACTGCACCTGAACGGGTGTGACTAGAACAACTGCACCTGAAAGGGTGTGACTAGAACAACTGCACCTGAACAGCTGTGACTAGAACAACTGCACCTGAACGGGTGTGACTAGAACAACTGCACCTGAAAGGGTGTGACTAGAACAACTGCACCTGAACGGGTGTGACTAGAACAACTGCACCTGAACGGGTGTGACTAGAACAACTGCACCTGAAAGGGTGTGACTAGAACAACTGCACCTGAACAGCTGTGACTAGAACAACTGCACCTGAACAGCTGTGACATGAACAACTGCACCTGAACAGCTGTGACATGAACAACTGCACCTGAACAGGTATGACAAGAACTGTGTGTGTTAAAGGGATCTTACCGGGGATCTGGTAGCTGTAGCTCGGAGCAAAGCTGCTGTAGCCTCGGCCGTATGTCGCTGTGATGTTGGGATAACCTGCAGGAAGAGAGACAGGCTGTTAGAGATCACCTGTCTGACATGTCTGTACCTGTGTTAGAAACACTGTGTCTGCATCAATGACTGTATATACAGATGGACGACGCGTCTCCATCTGCTCCCATTGTACGAAATTGATGCCAAAATAGCCCCTGTGATAGGCGCTGGAATCTTGCGATGGCGACGTCATACGGAGCCAGAGACTGCGCAGTAGAGATCGGCGAGTGAAGCAGCCGTAGCCACTTCCGCTAACCCAAACACACACTTAACTTACCGAAAACACAGCAAGGATCCCGCACGCCAGCGTGTTTAACAGCAGAACAGCTTCTTGTGTTGGTCTGAGGTTAAAGTTCACGGGTATGGAAACTTCAGTGACTGTAGTGATTGTTTTAGTTACGTCTTCTCTCGCGGATCGTCCTCCGCTCTGCTCACCTGGAACTGATCGGCTGCAGGAGACGGATTTGTCAACAGAGCTGTCAATCATCATTTTGACAGCATCAAATAACTAATTAAAAATAAACTTGTGATAAAAATGAACACTTGGACATAAATCAGCAGGATAAGAACTAACTATAATGACAGAAACCATGTTTGAGAAAATAAATTTTGACATGTATTTTGATTTTATAGTTTGACTCATGTCCCATCTGTTAACATGGAGGAGGCGGGCTTTATGAGCTATACTGCAGCCAGTCAGCAGGGGGCTATAGAGAGGGTTTGGCTTCACTTTGAGGGAGCTGTCATGTCGTCCATCTTTTTATACAGTCTATGGTCTGCATCAGTGCGCTCAGGTCTCATGATCTGAAGCATCTTTAAATAGAACCTGTCTTTAGTCGTCAGGTTATATTTAACATAAACACGAACCGACATGTTCTTTTAACTTATTTTACACATCAAGTGTTGAATAAATTCATGCACACACACACACACACACATACATACACACATACAGGAGCAGCGTACTCACTCAGCATGCCCATGCTCAGCATGAAGGCATCCATGGTGTAAGGTAGACCACAGGCTCGACCTCTGACCCCCGGAGGAAACATGACCTCTTTAGGCTGAGCTTTTTTACACTCTACCTGGAGGAGGAGAGAGAGAGGACGACACTGACAGGCTCAGGTTGTTATTCTGACTGTGTGACAACATTACAGGAACATTACAGAACATTACAGGAACATGACAGGAACATTACAGGAACATTACAGGGGACATTACAGGAACATTTCAGAACATTACAGGGACATTACAGGAACATTACAGGGGACATTACAGAACATTACAGGAAAATTACAGGGGACATTACAGGAACATTTCAGAACATTACAGGGACATTACAGGAACATTACAGGAACATTACAGAACATTACAGGAACATTATAGGAACATTTCAGAACATTACAGGGACATTACAGGAACATTACAGAACATTACAGGGACATTACAGGGGACATTACAGGAACATTACCGGAACATTACAGAACATTACAGGAATATTACAGGGACATTACAGAACATTACAGGAAAATTGCAGGAACATTTCAGAACATTACAGGAATATTACAGGGACATTACAGAACATTACAGGGACATTACAGGGGACATTACAGGAACATTTCAGAACATTACAGGGACATTACAGGAACATTACAGGAACATTATAGGAACATTTCAGAACATTACAGGGACATTACAGGAACATTACAGAACATTACAGGGACATTACAGGGGACATTACAGGAACATTACTGGAACATTACAGAACATTACAGGAATATTACAGGGACATTACAGAACATTACAGGAAAATTGCAGGAACATTTCAGAACATTACAGGAATATTACAGGGACATTACAGAACATTACAGGGACATTACAGGGGACATTACAGGAACATTACCGGAACATTACAGAACATTACAGGAATATTACAGGGACATTACAGAACATTACAGGGACATTACAGGGGACATTACCGGAACATTACAGGAACATTACAGGAAAATTGCAGGAACATTACAGAACATTACAGGAACATTACAGAACATTACGGAACATTACAGGGACATTACACAGTGGGCTGTGCTGATATAAAGGAGCAGAGTGCAGCAGACAGAGAACAGCTGTGTGCTGGAGAAGAAGCTGCTCTTCCTCTCTGCCCTAAAAATACACGCCCCTGATCTGTTGATGTTACAGAGCTCCTCGCTCCTGTTTCATGTTGCACGGTGTAAAAACACTTGTATCAGTCTGCAGCTAAAAAACAGCTGGAGCTCTGCTTCTTCTCTCTCCATGCTCCTCTGTTATCCCTCCTCTCTCCATGCTCCTCTGTTATCCCTCCTCTCTCTATGCTCCTCTGTTGTCCCTCCTCTCTCCATGCTCCTCTGTTGTCCCTCCTCTCTCCATGCTCCTCTGTTATCCCTCCTCTCTCCTGCTCCTCTGTTGTCCCTCCTCTCTCCATGCTCCTCTGTTATCCCTCCTCTCTCTATGCTCCTCTGTTATCCCTCCTCTCTCCATGCTCCTCTGTTATCCCTCCTCTCTCCATGCTCCTCTGTTATCCCTCCTCTCTCCATGCTCCTCTGTTATCCCTCCTCTCTCCATGCTCCTCTGTTGTCCCTCCTCTCTCCATGCTCCTCTGTTGTCCCTCCTCTCTCCATGCTCCTCTGTTATCCCTCCTCTCTCCATGCTCCTCTGTTGTCCCTCCTCTCTCCATGCTCCTCTGTTATCCCTCCTCTCTCCTGCTCCTCTGTTATCCCTCCTCTCTCCATGCTCCTCTGTTATCCCTCCTCTCTCTATGCTCCTCTGTTATCCCTCCTCTCTCTATGCTCCTCTGTTATCCCTCCTCTCTCCTGCTCCTCTGTTGTCCCTCCTCTCTCCATGCTCCTCTGTTATCCCTCCTCTCTCCTGCTCCTCTGTTATCCCTCCTCTCTCTATGCTCCTCTGTTATCCCTCCTCTCTCTATGCTCCTCTGTTATCCCTCCTCTCTCCATGCTCCTCTGTTATCCCTCCTCTCTCCATGCTCCTCTGTTATCCCTCCTCTCTCCATGCTCCTCTGTTATCCCTCCTCTCTCTATGCTCCTCTGTTATCCCTCCTCTCTCCATGCTCCTCTGTTATCCCTCCTCTCTCCTGCTCCTCTGTTATCCCTCCTCTCTCCTGCTCCTCTGTTATCCCTCCTCTCTCTATGCTCCTCTGTTGTCCCTCCTCTCTCCATGCTCCTCTGTTGTCCCTCCTCTCTCCATGCTCCTCTGTTATCCCTCCTCTCTCCTGCTCCTCTGTTATCCCTCCTCTCTCTATGCTCCTCTGTTATCCCTCCTCTCTCCATGCTCCTCTGTTATCCCTCCTCTCTCTATGCTCCTCTGTTATCCCTCCTCAGTCCATGCTCCTCTGTTATCCCTCCTCTCTCCTGCTCCTCTGTTATCCCTCCTCTCTCCTGCTGCTCTTAACAACACTGATTCTCCTGAAGCCCAGTTTAAGCAGACCAGGGGACGAGTGGTGCAGGAGGAGGAGGAGGAAAAGGAGGAGGAGAAGGAGGAGGGGATGCAGGGTCTCTTAATGACATAAATAAAGAGGTCCTGATCTGCACTGTGGACTCCTCCTCCTCCACCTCCTTCACCTCCTCCTCCTTCACCTCCTCCTCCTCCTCCACCTGCTTCACCTGCTCCTCCTCCACCTGCTTCACCTCCTCCTCCTCCTCCTCCTTCACCTCCTCCTCCTCCACCTCGTTCACTTCCTCCTCCTTCACCTTCACCTCCTCCTGTCTGCAGCTCTGTGCAGTGATGGTCACGTCTGCTCTCACATGTATTGTCAGTGGTGTCCAACCAAAGCCACTTAAACTCTCATGTTTGTTTGAACTGAGCAGCTGACGGTGTCTGTGCAGACAGAAACCAGAGCCCCCTCCACACCCACAGACCCTGCACTCATACTCCTGCCTGAGAGGTAGTGTCCTCTACTGTGGGACCTGACCCTGGGACAGTGTGACCTCATGGGTCTGTTAGTTTAGCCATGGAGAGCAGGCAGAGGTGGCGCCCGCTGCTCCTACATGATTCAGGATCATACACACAATTAATGGTGACTGATCATGTCAGTAACAGACAGCTGAGTGTGTGTGTGTGTGTGTGTGTGTGTGTGAGCACTCACCATCTTATTATTGATCTCATGAAAATGGATCTTGCAGATTTTCTCCACCACGTCCTCTGCCTCGAACGTTACGAACCCAAAACCTGCAGAGAGGGGGAGAGAGGTAGAGAGATAGGGGAGAGGAATGTAAGAGAGAGGAGAGAGAGAGGGGAGAGGAAGGGAAGAGAGAGGAGAGAGGGAGGAGAGAGAGAGGGGAGAGGGAGGAGAGAGGGAGGAGAGAGAGAGGGGAGAGGGAGGAGAGAGAGAGGAGAGAGGTTTTCAAAGCCCCTTTATTGAACGATTGCACGGAGAAACCAGCTCACTGTCACCTTGACAGGGGGAAAAAAACAACACCCCAAAAAAAGAAAAAACAGCACAACCAGTCAATCAAACACAGTAATCAGAAACCAGTAATTATTGATCAGTAATTAACAATCAGCTCTCCGCCTCCCACAGAACATAAGACCCCCCCAACAGCCCAAAAGTGACTGAAGGCCTGCACATTGTCCATCATACGATAATATTTGTGTTCCACCCGCCTTAGTCCCTCCAGAATCAGTACCAGCTCCACAATACCGGCACCCTGTACCCGGTTCCTGCGTGTCAGCCAGATGGGTAACTTAGCAGTACTTAATAAAAAGTTCAACAATGTATGCACCGCCTTTTTTTTGCAGTGTAAACTCCTCCCAGAGAAACTTAACCACCTTTTAACAGCATAAACAGAGAAGACAGCTGAGGACACAAATAAATGTTCCAGCGTCTGAGTCTTTGAACAAAAACACAACCCTCCCCCAGCTCCGGATCAAGGTGTGCTCTGTATCTGTTTGCAGCTATTGCGCCGTGTACAACCCTCCACTGGAGGTCTGCTGTCCCTTTTTCAATGGGCAGCTTGTACAGGCACTGCCAGCTGCCTTCCAGAGAAGAGCCTGGACCAAGAAACCCTTTACCCCTGATAATGAACTCAAGTTGATTCCCTTCAGGCAGAGTTCGTATAATGCCTTTCTGCCCACAGCTTGAAACGTGTCCCGGTGGGAAGTTTTGAAAGTCAGAGGTTAACGTCGTCTGCATAAGCAGAAAGAGTTGGAGGACAAAGACCACTGAGCCGATCTCTCAACCTGCACAGCAAGGGCTCTATCGCTAGGCTATACAGTTGTTCTGATATAGGACAACCCTGTCTTATCCCCCGCTGTACAGGGATTGGCCGACTCAGCCCTGCCCCCATCTTCACCATACACTGTGCACCACTGTACAATAAACCAACGCACTTCAGAAACCCATCACCAACACCGTAGGCCCTAAGTGCAGCAAACAAGCAGGAGGAGGAGTGATCCACGCTGTCAAAAGCTTTCTCTTGGTCAATGAAAACAATACCAACATTAACACAGTGGGGCCTGCAAAGACCTATGACATCATGTACAAAGAAAACATTGTCCATAATAGCCCTGCCTGGCACACAGTGCGTTTGGTCAGGCTAAACAATTGTCTCCAGGATGCCTTTCAGGCGGTTCGACAAGGCTCTGGAAAGCACCTTATAGTCCACACAGAGAAGGGCAACAGGCCTCCTTGAGAAGGGCAACAGGCCTCCAGTCCTTAAGAAGGGCGAGGTCTCCTTTTTGGGCAGTAAGGAAAGTACTGCTCGCTGACAGGACACAGGGAGAGATCCTGTCCTTAAGCAATCCATTATAACTTCATGTGGGTCAGCACCAAGGATGTTCCAGAACCGCTTAAAGATATCGCTGGAGAGGCCATCGATCCCCGGTGCCCTCCCTGATGCCATCTGGTTGACCACAACTGTCAGCTCCTCCATCATCAGCTCGCAGACGAGAGCAGCTTTCTCCTCTGGGCTGAGGTGAGGAAGTCCTTCCAGGAGCTCCTCCCGACACTCTGTGCTCCAAAAAGGTCAGTGTAGAATTCCCAGACTAGTCGTGACCCTGCCTCCTGGCAGCTTCAGGCAGGTCATCGGCTTCCTCTGAGCCACAGATCTCTCCAGGTTGAAGAAAAAAGAGCTTGGGGCATCCATTTCTTTTATTTGAAGGAAACGAGATCTAACAAGAGCCCTTTAATTCTTTCCTGCAGGAAGTAGCTCAACTCCAACCTCATGCAGCTGATCACCGACAGACGGGTTACAGTCTCTTTGTCCTTAATGCTGGCTTCTAGTTCCTCAACTGCTGCTTTGAGTTTTTTAGTGGAATTGGAGGTGTGCTGCTGGCAAACACCCTGATTTGTGCCTTCCCAACCTCCCACCACAGCTTCAAAGAACTGAACTCAACTTTTTTAAGTTTCACTGCTGCCAGAATCACTCAAAGCTCTGGCAGAAAAAGTCCCTCAGCACTTTATTATTGAAACACCAGTACGACCTAATCCTTTCCCCTGCTGAAACGATCAAAGCTACTGTGACTAAATGATGATCCGTGAACCCTACTGGAGTTATTTTACTGTTAATCATTCTAGAGCTGAAACTATGAGATGAATAAAACCTGTCCAGTCTAGAGATAGACCGATATGGTTTTTTCAGGGCCGATACCGATACCGATTATTAGTAGTCAAGGAGGCCGATAAACTCCAACACTTAACTTTGTTTAAATGCCTTTAAGCATATGTTTATTAAACAAACAAACAAAAAGCGCAGGGAGTTCCCAGGGTCAGCAGCATCTCTTATAAAGTTAACTGAAAATTTAAATGAATAAATAACTTCCTGAAGTTTTATAAAGTAAATAAAACAAAGTTAAATAAAATTTGCAAAGAAATGAACTTTTTCTCCTCTCCGCAATGTGTGTGAGCACTCTGCATACACAGCTTTCACTGCTGATTGGCTGTTACCCGTACCAATCAGTGCTGTGGGTGGGACAATGCTGGAGACAGAGTAGTGACTGCAGACAGAGAGGCGAGGCTGCATCAGAGCCAAAATAACCCAGTTTTAAATTGATCTCTTATCGGCCTTCGGATTAAAAAAAATAAATAAATAAAAACATTTAAAAAAATATATATCGGTGCCGATAATCGGTCCGGCCGATAATTGGTCTATCCCTAGTCCAGTTGTGCAGCACTCACCCTGTTATTGTTTACCCTTACCCTTAGATTGTGTTGTTCACAAACAGACGCGCCGTGCACCTCCGCGGCCGGCTCACGCCCTGCAGCGATCGTTTCGAAGTCTGGTCTATTCTTTGCGCGAGCGATCGGGTCAATCCTGGCAGGAAGTCACACATGAAACAACGAGAGAATCCGCTCAATTTTCAGAACACGCACGCACGATTTTCGTTGCACGGCGCTTCGCAGTGCTTCGCAGCGCTTCCTCATCCGGTGTGTCCCCGGCGTGACCCTCTATGTATCTATTAGATGATATTGTTAAGGCTCGCAGATGACTGTGGACGTGGTTCCTCACTCGTCCTGTCCATTGTAAAAGTGTTAGTTAAACCCTTCACCACTTCAGTGGATCACTAAATGGTAGCATGTCAAGAGAACAGCTACCCCTGCACTGAAATGAGAGCCATGTCCTCGGACCCGAGGACCCTCCCACCATAAGTTCCATTCTACTTCATCTGCTGAGGTAGTGTGTGCTTCCTGCAGAAAATGGTAAATGGACTGTACTCACATAGCGCTTTTCTAGTCTTTGCGACCACTCAAAGCTGCTTTTACACTACATATCACATTCACCCATTCACACACACATTCACACACTGATGGCAGAGGCTGCTACGTCAAGTGCCCAACTGTCAATCAGATATCACATTCATAACCGGTGAGCCACCGGGAGCAATTTGGGGTTCAGTGTCTCGCCCGAGGACACTTCGACATGTAGCCTGAGGGAGCTGGGGATCGAACCTCCGACCTTCCGATTGAAAGACGACCGACTCTACCACTGAGCCACAGCCGCCCAGAAAAAGTAAATCTAACTTTTTTTGTTCACACAAACGATATTATTTCCCTCTTTTGTATGACCCTCCATCCATGGATGTTTAAAGAGAGTATGTTAAAGGTATGCATCGAGAGAGAGAGAGGATGAGCAGGACAAAGTTAAACACCGTGTGTTGTACCATCAGTATTACTTTCTTGTTCTTCTTCCACTTCTGACAGTTTGTCTTTCTTGATGTTGTAATGTGTTTTTTCAGTGTGAAACGTTTTCTTTCATCTAGCAGGTCAAAGGTCACGAGAATGTTTACAATAGTTAGAGATGAACTTGTCAGTGTCACCGAAGTCATCACTGACCTGCACTAAGTTCATGTAGGTTTCATCAAGAAGGTGTTTCATTCCTCAAGAGGAGGAGGAGGAGGAGGAGGAGGAGGGAGAGGAGGAGCAAGAGGAGGAGGAGGAGGAGGAGGAGGAGGAGGGAGAGGAGGAGCAAGAGGAGGAGGAGGAGGAGGAGGAGGAGGGAGAGGAGGAGCAAGAGGAGGAGCAAGAGGAGGAGGAGGAGGAGGAGGAGGAGGGAGAGGAGGAGCAAGAGGAGGAGGAGAGGAGGAGGAGGAGGGAGAGGAGGAGCAAGAGGAGGAGGAGGAGGAGGAAGAGGAGGAGGAAGAGGAGGAGAAAGAGCAAAGGAAGAGGAGAAGGAAGAGGAGAGGAGAAGGAGAGGAGAAGGAGGAGCAGAAAGAGTACAAGGAGGAGGAGGAGGAAGAAGGATTCCTTGTAAAGTAAAGAGGACAGAGGACAGAGGAATCGATTGAGGCAGCAGGCCGTCTCACTGAATCGTAATGAGAAGAGTCAAATACATTCAGCAGACTGATGGGCGAGAGAAACACACAAGGTGAGGGAGGAGGAGGAGGAGTAAGAAGAGGAGGAGGAGGAAGAAGAAGAGGAGAGGAGAAGAGGAGGAGAAGAAAGAGGACAAGGAAGAGGAGGAGCAAGATGAGGAGGAGGAGGGAACTTAACAGTCATGCCAAACAGAGTGACTTTGCTAAAGTTGCCTCTGTGAAACTGTTTGTGTTGGTTAGTGTGGTATGGTGTTGGTTAGTGTGGTGTGGGGTTGGTTAGTGTGGTGTGGGGTTGGTTAGTGTGGTGTGGGGTTGGTTAGTGTGGTGTTGGTTAGTGTGATGTGGGGTTGGTTAGTGTGGTGTTGGTTAGTGTGGTGTGGGGTTGGTTAGTGTGGTGTTGTGTTGGTTAGTGTGGTGTGGGGTTGGTTAGTGTGGTGTTGTGTTGGTTAGTGTGGTGTGGGGTTGGTTAGTGTGGTGTTGGTTAGTGTGGTGTGGGGTTGGTTAGTGTGGTGTTAGTTAGTTTGGTGTGGGGTTGGTTAGTGTGGTGTGGTGTTGGTTAGTGTGGTGTGGGGTTGGTTAGTGTGGGGTTGTGTTGGTTAGTGTTGTTGGTTAGTGTGGTGTGGGGTTGGTTAGTGTGGTGTTGGTTGGTTAGTGTGGGGTTGGTTAGTGTGGTGTTGGTAAGTGTGGTGTGGTGTTGGTTAGTGTGGTGTTGTGTTGGTTAGTGTGGTGTTGGTTAGTGTGGTGTTGTGTTGGTTAGTGTTGTGTTGGTTAGTGTGGTGTGGTGTTGGTTAGTATGGTGTTGGTTAGTGTAGTGTGGTGTTGGTTAGTGTGGTGTTGGTTAGTGTAGTGTGGTGTTGGTTAGTGTGGTGTTGTGTTGGTTAGTGTGGTGTTGGTTAGTGTGGTGTTGTGTTGATGTGGTGTTGTGTTTGTTAGTTTGGTGTTGGTTAGTGTGGTGTTGTGTTGGTAAGTGTAGTTTGGTGTTGGTTAGTGTGGTGTTGGTTAGTGTAGTGTGGTGTTGGTTAGTGTGGTGTTGTGTTGGTTAGTGTGGTGTTGTGTTGGTCAGTGTGGTGTTGTGTTGGTCAGTGTGGTGTTGGTTAGTGTGGTGTGTTGGTTAGTGTGGGGTTGTGTTGGTTAGTGTTGTGTTGGTTAGTGTGGTGTGGGGTTGGTTAGTGTGGTGTGGTGTTGGTTAGTGTGGTGTTGTGTTGGTGTGGTGTTGTGTTGGTTAGTGTGGTGTGGGGTTGGTTAGTGTGGTGTGGGGTTGGTTAGTGTGGGGTTGTGTTGGTTAGTGCTGTGTTGGTTAGTGTGGTGTGGGGTTGGTTAGTGTGGTGTTGGTTAGTGTGGTGTGGTGTTGGTTAGTGTGGTGTTGTGTTGGTTAGTGTGGTGTTGGTTAGTGTAGTGTGGTGTTGGTTAGTGTGGTGTTGTGTTGGTTAGTGTGGTGTTGGTTAGTGTAGTGTGGTGTTGGTTAGTGTGGTGTTGTGTTGGTTAGTGTGGTGTTGGTTAGTGTGGTGTTGGTTAGTGTGGTGTTGTGTTGGTTAGTGTAGTGTGGTGTTGGTTAGTGTGGTGTTGGTTAGTGTAGTGTGGTGTTGGTTAGCGTGGTGTTGGTTAGTGTGGTGTTGTGTTGGTTAGTGTGGTGTTGGTTAGTGTGGTGTTGGTTAGTGTGGTGTTGTGTTGGTTAGCGTGGTGTTGTGTTGGTTAGTGTGGTGTTGGTTAGTGTGGTGTGGTGTTGGTTAGTGTGGTGTTGTGTTGGTTAGTGTGGTGTTGGTTAGTGTAGTGTGGTGTTGGTTAGTGTGGTGTTGTGTTGGTTAGTGTGGTGTTGGTTAGTGTAGTGTGGTGTTGGTTAGTGTGGTGTTGTGTTGGTTAGTGTGGTGTTGGTTAGTGTGGTGTTGTGTTGGTTAGTGTGGTGTTGTGTTGGTTAGTGTGGTGTTGTGTTGGTTAGTGTGGTGTTGGTTAGTGTAGTGTGGTGTTGGTTAGCGTGGTGTTGGTTAGTGTGGTGTTGTGTTGGTTGGTGTGGTGTTGGTTAGTGTGGTGTTGTGTTGGTTAGTGTGGTGTGGTGTTGGTCAGTGTGGTGTTGGTCAGTGTGGTGTTGTGTTGGTCAGTGTGGTGTGGTGTTGGTTAGTGTGGTGTTGTGTTGGTTAGTGTGGTGTTGGTTAGTGTAGTGTGGTGTTGGTTAGCGTGGTGTTGGTTAGTGTGGTGTTGTGTTGGTTAGTGTGGTGTTGGTTAGTGTGGTGTTGTGTTGGTTAGTGTGGTGTTGTGTTGGTCAGTGTGGTGTTGGTCAGTGTGGTGTTGTGTTGGTCAGTGTGGTGTTGGTTAGTGTGGTGTTGTGTTGGTTAGTGTGGTGTTGGTTAGTGTGGTGTGGTGTTGGTTAGTGTGGTGTTGGTTACATGATGTTTTTTTAAACACTGTGATAACTCTGGTCCCTGCATCACGTCTCTCAGACACTGTTTGAAGGCCGGAGAGTCTCAGTAAGAACTGGATGAGAGGATGCAGGAGAGCTGTGATGTTTATCACCACAGCAACATCTAATCAAACACGCCCGCTCTGCTTACAGACAGCAGCATGTTTGAGCAGTCAAACACATCACGTTATCAGACACAGCTGCTGAGGCACAGCTCTCTGCCGACTCAGGCTCAGGCTTCTTATAAACACACCGTGTTAGATGTCTTCCTCTGTGTTCTGTCTCTTTGCTCTCTGCTTGCTCGGCTCCACACACTTTATATTCCGTGTCTTGCAGCCAGCTGAAGCCCAGGAGAGCAGCTCAGACACCATGGAGGAACATCTGTGACAGAACATCCTCGTTATGAAGAAGAAAGTCCTTCTGAATGTGACGAGACACACACACACACACACACACACACACACACACACACACACACTGCCTGCCTTCAGGTATCACTCCTTCAGTGTTCTTGACCTGCATCTCTGTCTGCTACTCTCTCTTTGTGGACGACTTCATAAGAAGACAAACAGGTGGACCTGAGGCACACAGCTCCGGTCAGACAGACGAGTGCTGACACACACACACGGGGAACAGGTCAGTGTTTTAATTACCCCCTTCAAGCCTCCGTCCTCAGCTGAGAGCAGAGCGGACGAGACAGGCAGTGATGGAAGCAGAGGACGCTGGGAGCGAGCAGCACCTCCCCCTCGGGGAGATCCACTAAGAGAGCCGCCGTGTTTGGCAGCTGTAATTAGGAAAAGAGGTTATCAATGCTGGGAGAGAGAGAAGAGAGGCAGCGGCTCCTGGTAGAGAAAAAATACTTCAAGGGGGCAGGAGGCAGGGGGCAGGGGGCAGGAGGCAGGAGGCAGGAGGCAGGAGGCAGGAGGCAGGAGGCAGGGGGCAGGAGGAAGGGGACAGGAGGAAGGGGGCAGGAGGAAGGGGGCAGGAGGTAGGGGGTACGAGTGTCACCACCATGACGAGTGTGTAAGTAAGAGTGTTTCCCAGGGATGAAACATCTGTCTCTCTCGTCTCATCAGTGACTGTTAGAGTAAATCACTGGCTGTGTTCTGACAGGAGGAGTGCTGTGATCGAGTGTGCAGAGAGGTGCTGAGAGACAGACAGGCTGTGTGACAGAGAGCTGCAGGGAGACAGACAGGCTGTGTGACACCTGTAACGTGCAGGTAAGACAAAGACAGAGACAGGGTTGCTGTTGGCATCTCTCTGATCCCGTCTGCAGAGCAAGTGATGGAGAAGAAGATGCTGATGACAGAGAGGATGATATCTCAGGAGGTGTCTCACCTCAGGTAGACCATTTATCAGACAGGTGTCCAGGAGGGCTGAGTGGCAGCAGTGAGGAGGTACAACAGCTTCATATGTGCTGTCCACGGCAACACGCACGCATGCACGCTCTGTCCCTGCTGCTGAGTCTGTGTGTGTGTGTGTGTGTGTGTGTGCCTGCGTGTGTGTGTGTGTGTGTGTGTGTGTGTGTGTGTGTGTGCGTGTGTGTGCGTGTGTGTGTGTGTGTGTGTGTGTGTGTGTATGTGTGTGTGGGTGTGTGTGGGCTGCTCTGCTAAAGAGATAAGGCATTCAGATGGGGGGGTGGAGATAACATCGCGCTGCCTCATCTCTCTGAACCTTATCAGACCACACACACATCAATCCATCAGTCTGCGTCCTTCTGTTCTACCTTTCCGTTCTTTACCTTTTCTCCCTCATCTGACCCCCTCATTCTCCCCCCTCCCCCCCCTGTGTCCCCCTCCTCCCTCACCCCATCAGCAGAATGTCACAGCTGATCCATATCGAGCGGCCGGACGGACAGAAGGGCCGAAGGGGAGACGAGGCTAATTAGACTGATAGGTAGAATAAATGTTGTGTTAAGCTGCTGTGTGTGTGTGTGTGTGTGTGTGTGTGTGTGTGTGTGTGTGTGTGTGTGTGTGTGTGTGTGTGTGTGTGTGCGCGTGCGTGCGTGTGTGAGTGTGGGGGATCACATGATAAGGACACAGGTTCAGTATGGATCACTGCCTCAGTGAAAGTTATCTGGACACCAAAGAGCCGACCTTCAGCTGTGCGTGTGCGTGTGCGTGCGTGTGTGTGTGTCTCAGGTGCAGAGAAAGCATCATTTTATATGCTGCATATAATACACAGAACTTGAAGCAGTAAGGAGTACCTGAAGTCTTCTCACACACAGCTGCAGTGGTCTGAACTCACCTCTGTGCCTGTGGGTGGTTTTGTCGAACATCATCGTGGCGTCCTCCACCTGAAAGAGGCGGAGCACATGTTGGCCTGAGACTCACAGCAGACTCAAACAGCACAAATGAAACAAGAACAAAAACTGATAGAGGATCAAAGTGTGCAGACCAAACACTGAAACAACAGAGGGAACGATTCAGCGCGGGGCTCTGCGGCGCTCAGATGAAACACAGAGCTCCTTAGTGACCACGGAGTCGCTGCGATGGCAGGAGGACGTCAGCTCCACAGTCTCGCTTCATACGAGCAGAAGGCTCCCAGCTCTCTCAGCGGGCGGACACACGAGGAACGGTTCACTGTCAGACCACACACACCTGTCCCAGCACAGGTGCACCTACATCAGAGCTCTGAAGGCAGCAGCATCATGTGACTCCAGGTAGAAACAGCTCGTTGCTCTTAGGCTCCACAGGGGTCAAAGGGGGTGAAGGTGTTTGCTTAGAGTTTGCTCTAAAGTCTCAAACACACATCAGGACCAGTGTCATCCTCAGGCCTCCCTTCCTGTTTGTTCCCTATTGGCTCTATGTTTACGTGATACGCCGACCAAGTCACCAATCCCCATCCAATCAGAGCCACCAAACGAAGTGATGAGTGAAAGTGACAGATACCTGAAATAACAACAAACAGGTGTCAGGTTTAATGGATCATCTTTGTGCTGGGCAGAGTCCCTCTGTGATGAGTGAGGACGGCTTGTGAACAGCAGAGAGAGGCGGCACGTCGGCTCTGCTCGTCAGGATGGAGAGCTGAGCGAGTGTTCTGCTCGTGCTGTCGGCCTCTCTGTGAGGATGAATGACGTGATGGAGGCTGAGCTCCTGTGACTGCGTTACATGGACTCACCTTCCTGCAGACACACCTGCTGTCAGCTGACACAAGCAGAGCTGATGAAGCAACATCTGGAGAGTCAGAGATAAGAGTGCCTGAACACCTGCGCGCTGAACGTCCCGGCTCTGCTGACTGCTCCTCTGAAGACTCCATGACCTGCCTCTTCACTCTAACTGAGACGGGCTGAAAAAAGAGCCTCAGCTATCACCTGCTGACAAACTCTCAGGTGTTTCAAACTACATTTTCACCCCCGAAATCCATGAGCTCTCATGTTGTCACACATACGCTGCAGTAAGGAGCACATTTTCCTCTGCTTATCCAGGGTCAGGTGGAGGTGGCAGGCTAAAGGATCCCGAGACGTTCCCAGGCCAAATGAGAGAGAAAATCCCTCCGGAGAGTTCTGGGTCTACCTTGTGGTCTCCTCCAAGTTTGATGTGATCCAAAAACCTCCAAGGGGAGGCGCCCAGGAGGATCCTGTTCAGAACCAGAACCTGAGCTCCTCACCCTCTCTCTGAGGCTGACACCCTGCAGAGGGGACTCGTTTCTGCTGCTTGTATCTGTGACTTAAAGCTCAGCGCTCTCTTTAGCACAGCGCTGCGCCTGGATCACCTGCATCAATCTGTCTGTTTGCTTCTGATCCATGTTGCCCTCTTTCATCTTCAGAGATAGTTGAACTACTTTGCTTGAAGCAGAGACCCTCTCCCCACCTGGAGGGAGCAGCCTACTGTTTCCCATCAGAGAGGATTGGCCTCAGACGCGGTCTCACAGTCCCCCTAGGCAGAGCGTGAGACCGCGCTGGTTGGAGCTCACCCTCCACCCCCCTTTTTAGAATGAACCACCTGCCCGTGTGTCACTCCTCAGGTCCAGACCTCCAGTCGATCCTGGAAAGAGAGCAACAAACTAATGGAACAAATATGACCCTGCTGAGGTTCAGATGCAGAGCCTTCTGACACTCGGAGGATTTAATGGATGTTTTAGTTAGCAGGTCAGAGTTTGTCGGGGTACGAGGACTTGCCCTCTTGCCTCTGAACTTTGACACCTTCAGGCTGAGACCTGCAGCAGGCTGTCAGGGGTTACCTCTGATGTCCCGCCCCCCGTACATTATCCTTATATCTCTGCATGTTTTAACCACAGAAAATGTTCCGCTCTTCAACACACCACAAAGGGAAATATGCATCATTTAAATCCAGTAAACTGTGTTTGGACGTCAGTGCAGGTGTGACCAGTCTTTAGTTTCATGGAGGACCGGTTGCTCTGTCTGCAGCTGTCAGCCACTCGAGGCTCGCCGTGGAGAACAAGCGTCTCTCGAGGGAGGCCGGAGCTGACCCAGCTGTCAGTCACCATCAGAGCTGTCATGAAGAGCAGCAGGTGCAGAGAGAGCCTCGCTCAACGTTTGGACACACATGAAACCTGAATGCGTGCTCTGTGCAGCGTGCGATCCAGAGTCCAGAAAACAGCACATATCAGGTATAACACACAGCTGGGTCCAGACGGTGTCTGATGAACTCTCCTGCTGCTTCCAGCTCCTTCAGGCTGACCAGCGCCCAGTGTGATGAGCTGATAGCTCGGATCAGTACCAGGACTTCTCTGATGGACACCAACTACCGGCGTTCTGTTTCAGCTGTGGAGCGCCTGTCCATCTGTCTCACTGAGTGGCAGTTTCACTGTATCTAGCAAGTCACAGGTGGGCTGAGATCTGTCTCACTACAGCGCTATGAAGCCACAACAAACAGATGTTACTGAGATTTAATGACAATAAACAGTAACTAATAATAATAAATAATAATAGCAACAATAAGTCACTTTGACTCCTGACTGAGGGTACAGGCGTGTGAGTCACATGTCTTTGTGCTTTCGGGCCTCATGCAGCTCATGTTTATCGTTCATCGCTCCGCAGGTTTCTAACATGAGCTGAGGTCTCCTCAGAGGTCTCCTCCTCTCTGAAACAATCTGAGCTGGTGATTAAAAACTCAGCTTCCTGTTAAAATGTATTCCTTGATTTATTTACTTCTGTCCAGCTAGAGAACAAAGAACGTTCTCTGTGCTCGGTCGTTGAACCTGAGGCGGGACAGAGATCAGTGACAGTCTCACATCCACACAGCCTCAGTGCCATCACACACTCTGTAATCAGAGCATCCACACAGATCCTGCTTCTGTATCTGCCCCGTGTTACAGCCGTGACCTTACATGAGATCTCTGCCCCGTGTTACAGCTGTGACCTTACATGAGATCTCTGCCCCGTGTTACAGCCGTGACCTTACATGAGATCTCTGCCCCGTGTTACAGCTGTGACCTTACATGAGATCTCTGCCCCGTGTTACAGCTGTGACCTTACATGAGATCTCTGCACCGTGTTACAGCCGTGACCTTACATGAGATCTCTGCCCCGTGTTACAGCTGTGACCTTACATGAGATCTCTGCCCCGTGTTACAGCCGTGACCTTACATGAGATCTCTGCACCGTGTTACAGCCGTGACCTTACATGAGATCTCTGCCCCGTGTTACAGCTGTGACCTTACATGAGATCTCTGCCCCGTGTTACAGCTGTGACCTTACATGAGATCTCTGCCCCGTGTTACAGCCGTGACCTTACATGAGATCTCTGCCCCGTGTTACAGCTGTGACCTTACATGAGATCTCTGCCCCGTGTTACAGCCGTGACCTTACATGAGATCTCTGCACCGTGTTACAGCCGTGACCTTACATGAGATCTCTGCCCCGTGTTACAGCTGTGACCTTACATGAGATCTCTGCACCGTGTTACAGCCGTGACCTTACATGAGATCTCTGCACCGTGTTACAGCCGTGACCTTACATGAGATCTCTGCCCCGTGTTACAGCCGTGACCTTACATGAGATCTCTGCCCCGTGTTACAGCCGTGACCTTACATGAGATCTCTGCACCGTGTTACAGCCGTGACCTTACATGAGATCTCTGCCCCGTGTTACAGCCGTGACCTTACATGAGATCTCTGCACCGTGTTACAGCTGTGACCTTACATGAGATCTCTGCACCGTGTTACAGCTGTGACCTTACATGAGATCTCTGCCCCGTGTTACAGCTGTGACCTTACATGAGATCTCTGCACCGTGTTACAGCTGTGACCTTACATGAGATCTCTGCACTGTGTTGTTCCTCTGCTTCTCCTGCTCAGAGTCCTGATGCAGGAGCCCCTCCTCACTACTGACGGAATCACAGGCACGTCTCCGTCTGCGAGTCTGCAACACGAGGAACGGACCTGCTCTTCCTCTGCATTGTTCTGCTCACAAAAAGGCATCGTGGGTAATTTGTATTTATAAAGGACTCCCTCGCACAGACCGCTCTCTCCCCCCTCCAATAATAGAAGCTCTGTGGGCACAGAGGCATGATGGGAAATATATTAATTTGTGTCTTGTCATTGGCGGGGGATAATTTAAATGTTGTCATGGTAATGTGGCGCTCAGAGGCCACGTTCAGACGGAGCGCCCGCATGAGTGTGTGTGTGTGTGTGTGTGAGAGTGTGTGTGTGTGTGTAGCCTTCACCGAGATGATGAATTACCTGCTTATCTGGCTCAGTCCAGAGAGAGGAGGAGGCATGACAACCAGGACTGTCAGAGAGAGAGGAAATGATGTCGGGGGGGGGGGGGGGGGGGGGGTCACATAGGTGGGATGGCGAGATGGAGCCATAGAAGAGGAGAGATGTGGAGGTGGGAGAACCGCTGGATGGACGGGGATGCTGAGCTGTAGTGTTGCATTGTGGGCATTACATGGAGCCTCTGACATCACAAACAGGAAGTAGTGTTCATGCTAACATGATAGTAGTTGTTGAAAAGTTATGACTGGTTTCACTTTCAAAATAAAAGTGTCAAGCTAGCTATAATAAATGAGTACGGTCAGCCACACGAGAAACAGGAAGCAGTGAAGGCGTGTCAGAGATGTGGAGGCTGCTCCGTGAGGAACAAGGTGGATGTTTAAACAGGTACGTCCATTAACTAACTAACTAACCTACATTACATCACTGACATGTTACACAACACTGTGTGCTCACACACTGCTGTTTGTTTCGTGTTCGGCCGGTGTCTGTGTGGCAGGTGCTTTCTCTGCAGTCGACACCTCCTGTAACAAACCTGCCAGACGTCACACAGGCCACCATTCTTAAAGGGGAAGCTCCGCCTCCACCTAACTCAATAACAATAATGTTTATACAATAATGTGTCAATTATTTATTTTTCATGTAAGAGTATGAATTTCTGTTTTCGCTCAAGTGCACTAAAACTTTATTTTTCATTCACATATATGAATTTATTTTTTGATCACCGGTGGACATCAATGAAGAAGACAAGGGATCAATACATGTTCACCGAGGTTCAAATATTTGTGTCTTATTTCTGATTATTATTAAATTGTTGTTTTTTATCAAATGCAAAAATAAGTGACCTCATACATCGGCCATCGAATAACCCAAATCAGTCAACCACTACTTTGTTTGTCTTGTCTGTCTCCCCTGCTCCTCCTCTGCTCCCCCTCTGCACCTCCCCTGCTCCTCCCCTGCTCCTCCCCTGCTCCCCCTCTGCTCCTCCTCTGCACCTCCTCTGCTCCTCCTCTGCTCCTCCCCTGCTCCTCCCCTGCTCCTCCTCTGCTCCTCCCCGTCCTCAGCAGCATTACTCCTCACCCACATACAAGATCTCTTTATTCCTCCCTCCTCTCTTGCTTCCTCTCCTGCTTCCTCTCCTGCCTCCTCTCCTCTCCTCTCCTCTCCTCCTCCTCCTCCTCCTCCTCCTCCTCCTCCTCTCCCTGCAGGTGTCTCTCAGGCTCTCTGCTGCTCAGGTGTAATATCTGGATGTCATTAAGGTCAGGTGTGTAACGAGGTATGATGATGTTAGAAGTCCTGGGAAATCACACTCGGCTGTTCTCACTGCTCTCATCAGAGAGAAAGAACCATGAGGAGGAGGAGAAGGAACGATGCAGAGGAGGAAGAAGGGATGAAGGGGAGGTGCAGGTTCCTGATGGAGGAGCCGAGCAGCAGCAGGACTCGGCTCTTATGTGACAACAGAGGAATAAAGAGGAGATGATGAAGTCTCATCCGTCTCTCTATAAAACTTATGAGGGAAATATGAAACACATCAAACTGATGTTCAGCTCTCAATTCTATATATACAGTGACAGACAGACAGACAGAGTGACAGACAGACAGACAGACAGACAGACAGACAGACAGAGTGACAGACAGAGTGACAGACAGACAGAGTGACAGACAGAGTGACAGACAGAGTGACAGACAGACAGACAGACAGACAGACAGAGTGACAGACAGACAGAGTGACAGACAGACAGACAGAGTGACAGACAGAGTGACAGACAGACAGAGTGACAGACAGACAGACAGACAGACAGACAGACAGAGTGACAGACAGAGTGACAGACAGACAGACAGACAGACAGAGTGACAGACAGACAGACAGACAGACAGAGTGACAGACAGACAGACAGAGTGACAGACAGAGTGACAGACAGACAGAGTGACAGACAGACAGACAG
The DNA here is from genome assembly GCF_022749685.1 of Semicossyphus pulcher. NCBI lineage: Eukaryota > Metazoa > Chordata > Actinopteri > Labriformes > Labridae > Semicossyphus > Semicossyphus pulcher. The sequence goes on along the minus strand of NW_027211700.1, from coordinate 336,956 downwards.
ACAGACAGACAGTGACAGACAGACAGACAGACAGACAGAGTGACAGACAGACAGACAGACAGAGTGACAGACAGACAGACAGACAGACAGACAGACAGAGTGACAGACAGACAGACAGACAGACAGAGTGACAGACAGACAGACAGACAGAGTGACAGACAGACAGAGTGACAGAGTGACAGACAGACAGACAGACAGACAGAGTGACAGACAGACAGACAGACAGAGTGACAGACAGACAGACAGACAGACAGACAGACAAACAGAGTGACAGACAGACAGAGTGACAGACAGACAGACAGACAGACAGACAGACAGAGTGATAGACAGAGTGACAGACAGACAGACTGTGTTAGCTAGTTAGCAGCTATTAGCCAGGCTCCAGCTAACTACATGTGGCCTTAAGGAAGCAGAGGTCTCCCACTGCCCATCAGCCTCTGTAGGTCATGTCAGACGGGACTACAGCTCACAGGTCCAGCTGCCTGTTGGACCAAGCTTTGAACATCAGAGTCACAGTCAGGTTTGTTGTTGTTGTTTACACATGAACACATGAACATACAGGAACTTGTTTTGGTGCAGAACGATTAACACAGAAGAAGAATAAAAATAAGTAAACGACTTAAATAGAATAAGATCAAAAATAGGCAATAAGAATAAAAATATATTAAAATACAATACGTATGATACATTTACAACGTCACACCTGATCAACAAGCTGAACCTAAAAGCTGCTCTTTACATTCACACAGACTTTCTCTGAGTGCGCTCTGCTGCTGGGACACAGACTATGTGGAGACAGGTGCTGCAGTAGCCAGGTGAGCTAACCGTCACTAACAGCTAACAGTTTCTGAGGATCACATTCACTCAAACACACCACGTACACGTCAGCTGTGTGCTCGAGATCAGCTGTTAGTTCTTTACTGTGACATGAAGATGTTTTTATCACCATGACAGCAGCAGGTCGGCTGTTCTAGCATCCACACAGAGACACACACACAGCACATGTTACAGCTCCATTACAGCCTCCTTCCAGCTTATTCAGGTCACTCCATGTCATGCAGAGATCTCCTTATTGTAACGTCATGAATCTTCAAAGTGAGCCAAAGCAATGAACAGAAAGAGGGCGTCCCTTTGCATCACCTCTTCCACGTAAAGCAAGCCAATCAGAATGATTCTGTCCCGATGCCTGCTCACGTCACGTTCCCTTAGGACACATGTCAAAGCCAGAGGTGGGTTGTTTGGGTCTGGAATCTGTCAGGACATGCAGGCCATGAAACAGCTGGTTCTCTATAATCAGTGCAGGCTACATGTTAAACTTCAGCGTGCAGCCTGAGAGAAACCCGCTGAATGTGCAGGCGGTTCAGGAGGGAAGCAGCTTCTCTGAAATCTGATGGAACATGTTGAAGTCCCGTCAGTCACTGCAGACTGAACCATGTCTGCTATTCAAAGATCCTCCTTCACACTCTCATTATAAAGAGAGCCATCAGTGGGAGATGAACTCTCCATCTAATCAAGAGGATGACCTGATTACAGATCAGACTGACGGAGCAGGTGGAGGGCGAACATGAGGCTCCACCTCTGAGACAGCATGTGAGGAGATGGACAGAGAGGTGGGGGGAGGAAGGTTAGAGGCATACCACACTGAAGTGATGGAGCTCCACAGGTCTGAGTGTGACCGCAGCAGTGAGGAGGTCAGAGCGAGGAGCAGCTCCTGTAACAGGAGGAGAGTCTGCAGCAGGTCGGGCATGGAGGATCCTGGAGGGCCTCGCCTCAGGTGACCTCAGGAGAGACGCTCAAACAGGCAGCTTGACACATCTCTGCAGAAACATCTGATTCATCCTCACACCGAGTGCAACAAGCCGACCTGACACCAGTCATAGCTTCGCCGGTCTCATGATGCGTGTCCATGTGAACACTCGAAAAGCGGTGACTGTTACCAGGCAACACACGTCTCCACTCCACGCCTCATCAAATGATCCACAGAACATATGGATAACAAACAAGTCAAGAAAAACACATTCTACGGAGAGTTAAACGAGGAAACATAAATAATCAACCAATGTTCATTTATCATGAAAGGCCATCAGCGCCTGCAGGGCCCGTTTGCTTCACGTGGATTTAAGTGCGACGTTTCACCCAGGAGCGCCCAGCTGGTGCACTCGGCCCATCGTGTCCATGAAGCACTGACTGCACACACAGTGATCCAAACCTCCGCCCAGAACACACTACAGTGTTCCACTGCAGACGCTAGGTGGAGGAGTTCCCCTCTGCTTACAGGACTTTACTACACACACACACGCTCGCACGCACACACACTCGCACACACACACGCGCGCACACGCTCACACGCTCACACGCACACACTCTTACCTTCCCAAACTGTTCAAAGTACAGCTTCACATCTTCCATCACCGTGTTGGCCGATAATCCTCCGACAAAGATCTTCTTTGTTCTCATCTGGAGGAGAGAGAGAGAGAGAGAGAGAGAGAGAGAGAGAGAGAGACAGAGACAGAGACAGAGACAGAGAGAAACAGAGAGACAGAGAGACAGAGACAGGAGAGAGTTTTGAGTTTTAAAACACCCTTTATTTTCAATTTTCAAAAGGGAAAACTCATAAATGTACAACAATAATAAAAAAGAGACTAAATGTCTCTTAACTCACACAATCAAAGAAAAACCAAAAAGACACCAACAAAATGTTCATCAGCAAAAAAATCACATATTAACAACAAGTTCTCCATCACCCCTCAGAGAGCAGAGAACATCTGCAACGGCCCATACTTGGCTAAAAGTCTGCAGTCTGTTCGTCATTTTATAATACAAAAACTCAACATTCAGCCGGGCCTTCAACAGACCCTGTAGGACCGGCACCGGCTGCACGCTGCCGACTCCCAGGGCCTGGTTCTTCCTTGTTAACCAAATGGCCAACTTAGCAGAACCAGAGATGAAGTTCATCAGAGTGTGAGTACTCTTTTTTTTGACCGAGTATCTCGGTCCAAACACAAACAAAACAATAGAAAACGTCTCCCCGAGAGCCTGAAACCATTGTTTTAACAGGCCAAACAGAGGAGCGAGCCTCGGACACTCAACAAATAAATGACACAAGGTTTCAGTCTGAGGACAGAACAAACAGCCCTCTCCCACCCCAGGATCAATGTGTGCTCTGTATCTGTTCGTAGCTATTGCCCCGTGTACAATCCTCCACTGGCGTCCGCGTGGAGGGCACTGACAGCGGGGACACCTGTACAAACAAATCACGGAGCACCACGCCACTCTCGATGAGTTTAAAGACCAGCGGCTCCGTCTTCATAAACACCACCACACCTTTATTCATGCGGGAGGCAAAGCACAGGTTGTCATGTCCCACCTGCTCTCCCACAGCCAGCAGAACTTCCTCCACAGACACACTCACGTCTGGGGGGACTATCCGGACTCCCTGCCGGATAGACGGAGGTGGCGTCTCGGCGGACGCCATTCCTCCAAACAAACACTCAAACCCAGCAGATCAATCTGGGAACAGTCCGCAAAAAGATTGAATAGAAATACTCTTACCTGATCACGCACATACAGCAGAAAAACACTGAAACCAGAAACCAGGTGAAAGAAACCATTCGAATTCTCCGCGCCACTCACACTCCTCCACCACCACGCTCACACACCGGAAACGGAGAGAGAGAGAGAGAGAGACAGGGAGGAGAGACAGAGAGAGAGAGGGAGAGAGAGAGGGAGAGAGAGAGAGAGAGAGACAGAGACAGAGATTTTTTTGATTTTTAAAAGTAACATTTATTCTAATTAATCTTTTGAAACATTTACAAAAATTCAGCCATTTTCTTTAAGAACCTGATGAACCCATCAACAGATGAATAAATACACACTCAGATGTTCACATCAACTCAGGTGAGAAAATAAGCTGGTTCTGTTCTACAGAGCACAAGATGTTTCCATGAGCCCAGATCTGGATGAACTGATCCAGATCCTGCATCTCTCTGTAAAATCTAAAATCGATGGAGATTCGGGCTTTAACCATTCGGGAGAAAAGCAGACACAGATCAATATTTGTCAACTCGTCAATTTTTTTCTTCCTGCTCACATAAACGGCCATCTTTGCCTGTCCAATGAGAAAGTTTAAAAGCTGGCTCTTGTGCTTTGTAGTTTTCTTGTACTTAAAACCCAAAATAAAAACCTGTTTGTTAAAAAGCTCTCCAAACTTTAAAACCAGTGAGTCCAGCAAAGAGAAAAGAGGCGACAGGCGACAACAGTCATTGTAACAGTGAAACACCGTCTCTGTTCCAGGACAGAAAGGACACGTGTCCCTCTCTGCCTGGTTGATCACACACAGGAAAGAGTTCACTGCTAAGATCCCGTGTAGCACTCTCCACTGAAGGTCTGCCACCTTCTTAGTCAGAGGACCTTTGTACAGACTCCTCCACGCAGGTTTTCCATCACCTCTCAGGTTCAGGTGGCGTCTCCACGGCGTGTCCACACGCTGGTTCAGTTTGTCTTTGTGGAGACACCAGACCATCAGTTTGTAGAGAGGTTTGCCCCTCGCTTCCTCCAGGTTTAACCCCGGGCGCTGCTCTGAGTCCACACACAGACCGATCTCTGGGAAGGGGTCGTCACCGTGAGGAGTCACCAGACCCCGACTGTGATCCTCCAGCAGGAGACGCTCGTGTCCGGTGAGGCGGTGCCTCCAGTGCTCCAGGAGCCGGCCAATGGTCCTCACCGATCTGACCCCCAGAGCAGCCGCCAGAGTAGCCGCATCCTCCAGACCAGGCCCAGCAAGATTTATCACAGATCCCAGGGTGAGCAGGTCAGCTCTGATGAACACCTGAAACACTGCTGAACCCGCCCAGCAGGGGGCATCCAGGCGTCCGCCGTGCACCACCGGCTCCTTCAGCAACCAGTGAAGAGAGGCACTTTGGACCGGTCGCTCCTTCACCAGCATTTTCCACACAGTGAAAACTCCTCGATAAAACAGTGGCAGACCCCGAAAGTTCACGCTTTTAAAATCCATTAAAAAGAGAGGCATGTCCAGTTTAAAACCCCCGCACTGCTGCAGGACCAGGTGAGCCAGCGGCCTCCACACCAAGTCTCTGTGTCCGAACAATAGTCTCTGGACAAACTGCAACCGGAAAGCAGCTGCTCTGCTGGCCAGATGAATAAGTCCTTGTCCTCCTTCCTCTTTAGGAAGAAAGAGGACGGCCTGAGGAAGCCAGTGCAGCTTGTCCCAGAAAAAGTTCACGAGAACAGCTTGGACACGACAGAGTAAGTTAGAGGGGGGGTCAACGCAGGCCAGCCTGTGCCACAGAGAGGAGGACACCAGGTTGTTAATGACCAGCGTCCTCCCTCTGTAGGACAAGCCCGGCAGGAGCCACCTCCACTTTTTCAGTCTCCCCTCCACCTTCTCTACAACGTTCTCCCAGTTTTTCATTAAAAACGACTCGTCACCTAAAAACACCCCCAGGTACTTCAACCCTCCCGTTTTCCAGGTGAGCCCCCCCGGCAGAGTTAAGTGGTCTGACAGTTTATTACCCACCATCAGGGCTTCACTTTTACCCCAGTTGACTTTTGCAGATGACATCTTGTGAAAAAAGTCCACATTCTGTTTTAAAATATCAATATCTGTCTGTTTGTTGGTTAAAACCATGATGTCATCTGCATAAGCCGTGACTTTAAAAGTGGAGGGACAGCCTGGGAAGGACACACCTGAGAGCTCTCTCCTGAGCTTGTGAAGCAGAGGCTCAATGGAGAGAGAATACAGCATGCCCGACAGCGAGCAGCCCTGCCTGACCCCCCTCTGGACATTAAAAGGTGCAGCCAGACCGCCATTGATTTTCAGTATACTCGCAATGTCACGGTACAGGACCTGTATCCTGGCTATGAACCCTGGGCTGAACCCAAACGCACTGAGCGTGTGCCACAGGTACTGGTGTTCAACCCGGTCGAAAGCCTTTTCCTGGTCTATAGAAATCAGACCAGTATCCTCAGCCAACGAGCAAGAGACCTCCACAACATGCCGAATCAGAGTGACGTTGTCACTGATGAGCCTGCCGGGCACACAGTAGGTCTGGTCGATGTGGACCACCTCACTCATCACGTCTCTCAGCCTGGATGCCAAAGCCTTGGACAGTATCTTATAGTCCCCACAGAGCAGGGACACAGGCCTCCAGTTCTTCAGCTCCTGTAAGTCTCCCTTTTTAGGCAGCAGGGTTATGATCGCCCTCCTGCAGCTCAGCGGGAGCAGCCCAGTCCTTAAACTGGCCTGAATGACCTCTAACAGGTCTTCACCAATCACGGCCCAGAAGGATTTATAAAAGTTAACCAGGAGACCATCTATCCCCGGCGCTTTCCCATTCTGCAGGCTCATGGCAGCAGCGTACAGCTCATTCAGGGACAGTTCAGAGTCCAGCAGTGTGTTGGACTCCTCCGTCACCTGAGGTAGACCATCATAAAAACCACCAGCCAGCTCTGCGTCCTCCACAAACTCCTTCTGAAAGAGCTCCTTGTAGAAGGAGGTGGCGTAGCTCCTGATCGCAGAGCTGTCTGTTACTGTGGATCCACTCTCAGAGCGCAGAGAGTGGATGATCTTCCTCTGACCGTTTCTTTTCTCCAGGCTGAAAAAGAACTGTGAGGGGGCGTCCATCTGAGAGGAGCTCATGAACCTGGACCGAACCAGAGCCCCCTGTGCTGTGATGCCCAGCAGGTTGGCTAGAGCAGCCTTTTTAGCTTTCAGGGCCTCAACGTGTCCCTGATCTCCTGTAGAATCTACCAGACTCTGGAGCTCTACCACCTCAGTCTCCAGGTCACTCAGACAGCGGGCCATGTGCTTGGTGACGTTGCGAGTATACTGTTGACAAAACTGTCTGACCTGGACTTTTCCAAAGTCCCACCAGCGCTGCACTGAGGGAAAAGCAGCCTTGCTGTTTCTGTGCGTCTTCCATAAATAAGTAAAAGCCTCTCTAAAACAATGATCCTTTAAAAGCCCAGTGTTAAAATGCCAGTATGCACTGGTTACCTTCACATTCTGGATAAAAAAGGAGCAGTGAACGAGACAGTGATCAGTAAAACCCACAGGAGAGATAAGACAGGACTTAAAGATGCTAAAATGATGTTTAAAACAGTAAAAGCGATCGAGTCTGGCCAGAGACAGCAGATTATCTCTGCAGTGGCTCCAGCTGTACTGCCTGCTGTTTCTGTTCACACCTCTCCACACATCTTTTAACTCATACGCCTCCACCAGACGCCTGAGCCTGGCCGCTGAGGCTGGGTGAGGCTCCAGGTGATTCCTATCTAAAACTGCATTTTCAGTGCAATTAAAATCCCCCCCCAGGAATAAAAACTCGTCAGCACAACTGTTAAGAACATCACCTAAAACATCTAAAAAACCCATCCTCTCAGAAGCTAAAACCGGAGCATAAACATTCACTAAAACCAGCTTCACATTTTCATATTGCACTTTAACCTTTAGGATATGGCCACACATGATCTCCTCCACGTCCACAGCAGAGGGGGTGAACCTCTGCGAGAACAGCACAGCGACCCCCCCCCTGTTAGACAACTTATGGCTGAGGATCACCTGCCCAGGCCACTCCTTCTTCCAGTCAGCCTCATTGTCACTGTCACTGTGAGTCTCCTGCACAAAGACTATGTCTAAGTGTTTAAAATCAATCAGTTTAAAAAGAGAGGCTCTCTTCACGTCACTTCTTGCTCCATTTATGTTTAAAGACCCAATTTTGATGTCAGCCATGGAGAGGAAGAGACTTAATAAACACACACACAGAGCCAGCACGAGGAGACAGATTCTGGGTTTAGTCATCATCTTCAGTCAGCTGGGCTTTGACTTTGGTCACCATTTTCTTGAGTCTGTACACCTCCTGCTCACTGAAAGCATCTTCTTCCTTTCTCAGACACACAACAGATTTAACAAACCCTCTGAGATCAGGGAAAAACTGATCTATTTTCACCCTCTGACCTTTAGTTTCCAGGAGAAACTTTTTAATCTTCTCCAGAGAGTAGCACACAATGGACTCCTCCTGTGAAGGAGTCCACTCACACTCCTCATCAGACAGATCCTCCTGCACCTTTTTAGCCTTAGAGCTGCTCTGCTCCTTATCGAGGTTCTTTCTCTTATTACTTTTGTTCAACAGTTCATCCTCACACATGCGTTCATCTATCTGAGCATCACTCACAGCGCTGCAGCTCTCGACATTTTCTTTACACTTTTCCTTTTCTGTCTGTTTGGTTTTACCTGCTTCCACACTGCTCTGCACGATTTCTACATGTTTCACTGTCTTACCTTGATCCTGAGTCACATTCAGCTCTCCGTCCTCCATGTCCTCCGCTCCGTTCCGCACCTCCTCCGTAGTCCTAGACGAGCCGAGAAATCCCGACCCGACCGCGGTCCGAGCCGCACCGGACTCGTCCGGCTCAGCCGATGGCCCGGCCGACGGCTCAGCCGAAACGCCGTCCCTCGGCGGACCGGCGCCGCCCGGCGCACCCGCGCCGCCGGAGGTCGACGCCGAACCACCGGTGGTCGGCGCACCCGCGCCGCCGGAGGTCGACGCCGAACCGCCGGAGGACGGCGTCCCCGCGCCGACGGAGGACGCCGCCGAACCGCCTCCCATTTGCCGCGCACCAGCTCCAGGACAAGCTCGAACCAGGTGTCCCTCCGCCCCGCAGCCAAAACACTTCATTGTTTCAGAAGTGGCGAACACGTTGTAGGCGAATCCATCCACTCTGAAACTGAACGTTAGGTTCAGGTCTTTGCTGCTATCTTTCAATAACATAAAAACCTGTCTACGGTGACAGACGACGTGCTTCAGCTGGGATGATTTGCAGCCCAGTAGAACCATCTTAATGGGAGACACGAGCTGCCCGTAGCGTGATAGCTCTTTAGCTAAGTCATCATTTCTGATGAACGGGGGGGCGTTAGAAATCATGACTTTTTTCGCCGGGTTTGATAACGGGAGGACGGGGGTGAATGTGCCGCGGATCACTACTCCTTCCTCCACTACCTGCTCTGCTTTATTCACCTGGTCTAAAAAAATAACTATGGCGCCGTTCATCCGGGAGGCCGACTTGACACTGTCGAAACCAACAGCCTCCCCGACAGCATAGCTGGCCTCCTCCACCGAGAAGCCCCCACCCGACAGCAGCTTCACACCGTGTCGGCGTGTGAGCTTCTCCAGCTCGGCATGGCTGCCGACAACCGGCATACTGCCTAGCTGCCGACACCCCTACCTGCAAACTCACCTGTCTTACCTGATCTCACCTGTTCTTCCACTAAAAAACACAAAAGAAACTAAACTATTAAACTGAGACTAACAATAACAATTAAACAAGAGAGAAAGATAGAAAATAATCAAAAACACACTCCAAACGCTCTCCGACCAACACGCTCACTCCCACCATGCGCTCAGACAGAGAGAGAGAGAGAGAGAGAGAGAGAGACAGATGCTGTCTATCACACACACGTCACAAACACCTTTCTTCTGCGGTGAGTCACCTGGTCTTCTTTAACCAACAAGTCCTCCACTAACACGACTACAGAGGTCACATGATCACGCTCTATAAACAGCAGACTGTTAGTGTTTCCTGAATGAGCTCCAACACAACCTCCTGCCACCACATCAGCTCACAGCAGCATCACTGAGACCTGCACCATGTTCTGAGTATGACACACCTCCGGGCTCAAAGCAGCAGCTCACACGTCAGGCTGCATGTGTGCACACCGCACCGCCTCACTCTGACAGCACACCGCACCGCCTCACTCTCACAGCACACCGCACCGCCTCACTCTGCCAGCACACTGCCTCACTCTGACAGCACACCGCACCGCCTCACTCTGACGGCACACTGCACCGCCTCACTCTGCCAGCACACCGCCTCACTCTGACAGCACAGCGCACCGCCTCACTCTGACAGCACACCGCTCTGCAGGAGTTCCTGTGCTCTGACCTGGGGCTGAGCTCGTCTAGGAAAGGCCACTTTAGGGTCGATCTGCAGGAGAGAGAGGGAGAGGGAGAGAGAGAGGGGGGGGGGGGGGGAGAGAGAGAGAGGGAGAGAAGGAGGGGGAGGGGGAGGGAGAGAGAGAGAGAGAGAGAGAGAGAGAGAGATCAAACATAAATGAACAGTCTTTAAAGTTTGACAAGTTTCATTATTTCCTCCGTCAGCAGCAGATTGCTTCATTGATCCTCTGAGCAGTGATCGTCTCTTTAGCAACTAAATACAATCGATTGATCTGCTGATGATGTTTATGATGAACTGTTGAATCACATTTGAAAGAAATCACAGAAAGAATCTGCCGTCACCATCGATGTCTCCACAGACAGAATCACACGAGATCACACTGAGCCTCCGAGCACACACCACGCCGGACACGTAGGATCAACAGAGTTCCTGCTGGTCTCTGGACGGGAACGCGCTCTCTCTCTCGTTATGCTGTGGCCTGACTTTATAAAGGATTCATGCGTCCCACACGACAAACATCATTGATTTGGATTAGCAGAGTTTCTGGGTGCTGACGGGGAGGATGATGTTCCAGCTCTCTCTTCAAAGTCAGTTTAGCTCACAGGGTTACCCACAGGAGCTGCTGCTGTCTGCACTGTGTGTTACACACTGACATGTTGCATCTGAACGAACCCTGTTGAACATTGAAGTCACACACTAACACAAACAGACTAATGATGCAGCTGCAGAGCAGGGCGAACACCACGAAGCACGATTAAAGAGTTTTCAGTACTACGAAGGTGGTTCACTTCTTACCGGGGTAGATCACCATGGTAACTTATGCTGAACACCTGACCTGCTCCGGGGCAGGTTATGTCCGACATAAGAGATCAACCCGAACTAAGCAACGCCTACTGACCAATCAGGTCTCTTGATTCAGGAGCTCTGTGAGCTGCCCGTGAGAGGGACGAGGGAGACAGAGAGAGAGAGAGCAGTAACACACTTCCTCTTTACCGTCTGACTTTATGAAATATATTAACGACAGATATTCATCGAGCTGACGTAGCTACATCTACAGAGCCTGAAGTACTTTTGTTTTATCAGCTATGACAGCGTTTATCATCGTTATCCAGGTAAAGAGATCATCAGATATTCTTCACATTTATCCTTCAAACATGACGTCGTAACAAGGCAAAGACACACAATAGAAAAGGAGCTTTATCAGCTGTAAGTTAGATATGATGTTAAAGATGAGCGACTGCACAGCCGCAGACACACCAGGCGGAACATGAACACAGCGAGCCCGGGCTGATGAAGGTGAGGCATGAACACACTGAACTGAGTGAAGTCACGCTGATCACAAAAACAGGAATCTAACCCAGTTAGAGTTTCACTTCACACACTCAAAACACTCCCAGCATGCTCTGCTCCCACCAGGTGTTTCTGAGTATACCACGCAGGTTATCACAATCATGTCAGGTGTGTCATGTGATCAGGATGAAGGGGAACGTACCATTTTGGAGTCCAGCTCGTGGTGCGGCTGTGCTAACACTTTCTCTACGCTGGTGGAGTCTGCGAACGTGATGAAGCCAAAGCCCCTGCAGAGACACGACGACAACGTGTTACATCACAGTGAGACGCTTTACTGCAGCACACCTGCAGCACACCTGCTGCTGTGTGTTCCTCAGAGCCCACATCTGTTTCCTGATTCATGTTTAGATCTGACAGCTTCTTTAACTCTGCAGCAAATTAACATGTAGAGGAGAATTTCAGTTCTCTGCTTTGTTTAATTCACCATTTAGATGTGACCTCTGACCTCGTTAACAGCAGAGGGGTTTTCCTCCACAGCTTAATGTCCAACTGTGTTTTATTCGACAACAGGTCCTCTTTAATGTCCGCAGGCCGTATTACTGCACAACAGGCTCATTTACACATTACTGTCTGACTACGTTCACCTGGAGCGTTTAGTGGCCGGGTCTCTCATCACCATACTCTCTCTGATGTCCCCGAATTCACTGAAGTAATCTCTCAGGTTGTCTAGAGGGACGGAGAGGAAACAGCCGGTTAAAAATATTTATTAATGTGTGTGTACAGCAGTGAATGTCAGTGTGTCACTCAAGGGGTCGAATGGAGGACACACACACACACACACACGGCTCTTACCTGGTGAAGTTTGCCAGCTGAGCCCACCGATAAACATTTTCCTGCCGAGACAAAGGGGAACAGAAGTCCTTTGATGTTGAGTTAACTTCCTGTCTGGCTGAAGAGAAGTAAAAACTAGAGCCAAGGAAGCGACAGCTCAGCTCCCGGAGCCGAGGAGGCAGCAGCAGCCCGGATGCGCTCCCTTCTCTCCGCTGAGGAGGGATCCTGCCAGCCTCCACTCAAAACCTGCTGTCTGCTCAGCTCAAAATAACGCCTACTATAACAAAACGTCAGCATATATTAAATATACTGTGTGCTGCATAAATAATAGCTTAGTTTAACTTTAAATCTGTTTCGGCGGTTAGAAAATCTTCACCTTCCTTCACCATAACACAACCAGCGCATGGTTGGTAAAAGGCTGTGAACCAGCTGTGATATTTGTGTATAATTGCTATAAATTGTAGCTAACGCAGTAAACAATATGCCGATTGTAAAAACAGCGAGCTTCACATTTGTTAAAAGTAATAATTTCTCTTTTTAAACCCGTGTGCATCAGCCACGAGTACGAAAGCGTTAAACTCAAAGATTTCTAAATGAAGTTTGGCGGATTCCTCTACCCGCGCAGTAACGGCTCATACCGTAGCCTGGGGTTCTCACAGCTAAAGGGGGCAGGCCGATTTGATAATTCATCTAAGTAAAGGTCAAACATGCAGTTTCAAAAACAGCTGGTGAGCGACACGTGCAGAGGAATCACACCGACAGGCTGACACCTTACCCCGGGTCTTGGTGCGGATCCTTCGGGCTCCCCGGCGTAGACAGGTTCCCGTCTTCCTCCATGTCTGACCCGGCAGCAAGCAGTGACTGACGGACACTCTCAGGCGGTGGGTCGGAGGATGGAGCCCGCTTCAGCGTCAGAGAGCCGGGAGGCAGCGCTGCGCTACACGTGGGTTCAGTCCGGGCTGCGGTCCCTCCTCCTCAGTCACCCACCGACTGTGCTGACGTCATTTTCTACAACCTGCCAAGGTAACGGACAGAAGTGAGATGTTCACTCTGATATGTAGAGAGAGAGGGGCTCAGTGCCTCTGAAACAATGATAAAGGAAGCTGAACTTACCTCTAGTCCATAAACAACAGCATCATCACTCCACACAGCTGTATCAGTGACATGTTGCTGCAGAACTCTCCATGTTTGTCTCCTGAGTGACCTTTACTCACCCCAAACATGCCTCACCCCTCCTGCCTCTTCCTCTCTCTGCTTTAAAGAACGATTGATCTCGTCATTTATCAACAATTTGTGTTTTTAGGTCACCACCTGCAGAGGAGTGTACATCACTACAAGACAGTCAATAAATTAAAATAAACCTCTGAGGGAGAAACATGAACAAAGACAGGAGTACTCAAACCCTGCAGTTCCTCTGGTGTCCACTTGAGGCTGTCTCCAGCAGTGAGTCAGTCCCCATAGAGCCCCATGTTAAACTTTACAGCAGAAATAAACATGTTTACAGCCTGGTACAAAAACAGTTTGGGTCTCTATAGCTCATTTCTCTCTTCATGACAACTGTACGGGGAGAATCTTTATACAGCTCACCTGTTTACATTATATTTAGGCTTAAAGTGATGCAGCATTAGGGGCGTGGCCTCTTTGAGTGACAGGTGTTCGGGGAGAATCTTTATACAACTCACCTGTTTACATTACATTAAGGCTTAAAGTGATGCAGCATTAGGGGCGTGATGTAATCGTAGTCGGCGGATCGAGAGGAGTAATGTCCAAAGAGTCTTGTCAGGACTTGGTGAATATTCCTATTACTTAAATCATAACCGCAGCGATCTGACAGAAAAGCTAACAGGTAGCCAGCCAGGTAGTTTCTAGTCCAGGTAAACATTCAGATACCTGCTGCTCGAACACAAAAGCACAAAACAGTAAATGAAGATATTGTGAATGAATGAAAGGGCTGTTTGAGAGGTGGGACAGGTGAGACAGGTGGTGGATGGGTGGAGGTGACAGAATCTGAGGGGTTTGCCGGATGGAGATACATGCTGACGTTAGTGTGTGATGATTTACACTCCTTAGCTTCTGCTGTATTTGTTTCACTGCTGCTAATGAGAATATAAAACCTCTGCGAGCAGCTCAACATGAACAGGGAGCTGTGATAGCACGCTGCTGCTGCTGCTGTCAGCAGAGCTGGAGAGGACTCTTTAAACCCCGGGGATCCTGAACAAACTGAAGCAGCTAATCAGATGTTTTCATTAGAAGCTGTTCTCTCAAGTGTTCCTCTGAGGATGAACACAAAGACTGCTGTCACACACAGAGAACAAGAGATCATAAAGTGACTTAATTAACATCTGGGCTCTCGGAGGAGGCAGATCCCCCCCATGGTTTATATCTTTGGTCTGCAGGAGCGTCCTGCTGAAGACCCACACGAGGAACTCTCAGCGCTGTCGGCCATGTTTGACCTTTCTGTGCATGTGACCGAACACATAAAGCCTCGGTCGGTTTCACACCCAGCGTCTGAACTCAAACCATGAATTACTGATGCACCTTACAAACCAAGCTAGCACCAACGTTAACTTGTTGTTGCTAACCCCTCTCGCCTCTCAAGCTCCACCCTCTCGTCCAAATATGGTCACTTCTGGCTCCAGATATGTCAAACTCCACCTCTTGTCTATCTACCTGCAGTCACATGATCAATGATGATGATGATGATGATGATTTTTTTTTAACTACTCACTCCTCACAAACAGCTCAGTGATGTTTGAATTAAATGAACATTAAATGAAAACACTTTTTAATGAGGACACATGTTCATTGAGCAGGAGGGTTAAAGCAAAGACATTCATATCTCTGTATTAAATAGATTTTTATGTTTACTCACCCGTTGCCATGGTGAATTATAACACACACCTGTGAATATACCTGTCTTTAAAAAGTGTTCTTTGGTTTGGAGCATTGACAGGATGATGGTGAGTAAAATCCTAAACCACAGCTGAGCCTGTTGAGTCACAGCGAGCTTAGAACTCCACCTGCAGGATGACCCCTGTCATAGCCTCTGAAGCAGCGTGTGAGGAGATGAGTTCAGAGTTTGAAGGACATATTCAATAACTCAAAAGATTTGACCTGACACTATTTCATGTATTTTATTTGGATCTGCTCCTGCAGTGAGAGGACACATCAACATACAGCGTCTCAGGGTTAAATATCAACAATAAATGTGAAAGATTTTAAGTTTCTCATGAGCTCTAACTGTCCGTCCTTACGAAGCCTGGAGGTGCGCTCACATTTGGCCTGATGGTGTCATGAGTCAGGCTCTGGCCTTTAGGAGATACTGAACAAAGAAATCAGAGAGTGTAAGCTGTTTGAATGTAGATTATATTCCTTCTTCATTTCCAAACTCAAGGTGAGACGTCTGCAAATTAACAACTCACCTTTAAAAACCAGGTGTGAGCAGGTAGTTTGTTGTGATTATTAAAGAAAGGACATTTTAGAAAATCTACGCATCTTTTCCAAATGAACTCTTCATGTGAGAGGAAGGTTGACAGCACGATTATACACAGCAAATAAAGAATATATGAAGCCTTAAAGAGGCTCTAAAGGTGTGTACACTGTCAAACTGCAGCCGGCATCATCACAACAAACATTTTAAAACATTTTTAGAATTCAAAATTCAAAAAAGCACATTATTGAATGTCCATAATGTATGGAAACGTGATTATTGATTTCTAAATGTTCCTTTAAAACAGGTGAAAAATGTGTTCAAGTTCCACATAGGAGCTAAAAGTCCACCCAGTAAACCCACTGTGCCCCAGTGTGCAGAAACAACCCTGTGTGGATATAAACTCCACCTGAACCATCAGCAGACAATGAACACCTGAGCACCATCATCAATCCAAAGCTGTGTCCTGTTTTCTATACTACATATTACCTGCACAGGTGTGGGCTTTTGGTATGTTCACATGTGGAAAGGTGGAGGTAATAAATGAAGTCTATAAAGGCTTCTTTAATGAAGGCATGTTTCACAGTGCAGAGAGCTGCAAAGAGAAAACATGAAGATGTTCATGATGAAACATTTTGTTTAAAGAATTAGACTGTTGGACCCAGAGACTGTGATCTCTTAGGGGGACAGGTGTGTGACAGGTGTGTGACAGGTGTGTGACAGGTGTGTGACAGGTGTGTGTGGTTAGCTGTCTGCTCGACGTCACCTCAGATTATTTGAGTCACTCAACGTAACCTCTTATTTTTCCACCCTGGTCTCAGTATGGTCGCTGGTGTTGACCAGCGGGTGACGTCACGGTGGCTCGTTCACTTACAGTCTACAAAATGGCACCATGGTTTTTAGTCTACTGTGACGATAAGCACACTTTACATTCTGAATACAGTCACCAGATGATGGACTCGGGACATGGCTAAACAAACATCTTCTTCCTGTTGTCCTCTGCTGCAGCACACCTCACTGCCATGCTCTTTATGCTTCAATAGCATGGATAATGTCAGGTGATCCATTCAGCACAACAAAGCATGGACATGATTCTGTACAGCTTAACGTGTCTACATTTATTCATGTAATGTACATGTCCAGTCCTGGAGCTCTCGTGATCCTGAACATAAAGTCGTCCCTCTCAGAGCCAAGACTTCTTAGTTCGTCCCATCCGGGCCATGTTGGCCAGCTTCACCTTCACCTTGTCTCTGCTCTCTGGACTTCTCTTGGATGTGCACTCCACAGTCGAGTCCGTCTCAAAGGAGATGGCTGGGCCGTGTGTGAGCAGACCTCCGGTCTTCTCGGGGACCATGGCTGCAGGGGTCTGCAGGACCAGCTGGCCCCTCAGAGAGTGGCGGAGCTGAAGCAGGAGGGGGTTGTGGTGTGAGTACAGTCTGATGGTGTCCCTCTCCTGACTGCAGCAGGTGGAGCAGGCCGAGCACAGGATGCGGAAGATGTAGACCCAGCCCAGGTAGTGCAGCTCTGCGATGTTGAGCACGAAGCAGCCCAGGCTGATGCTGAACATGAAGTTCAGGAAGATGGTCTTCTCCGTGGCGCGGGACACGAAGCAGTCTGTGCGAGTTGGGCAGGGGTAGGTCTCACAGCGGTACAGGTGAGGCACCTCAAACCCAAACAGGAAGTACTGGCCTACCAGAAAGGTGATCTCCATGACGGATCGTAGCAACACATGCAGGATGTAGATGAGCAGGATCTGGTTGGACTGCCGGGTGGGGTCCTCGGCTACCTCCCCATAATCCTCCTCCAGATAGGTTTGATCCTCTCCTTCCCTCTCGCTGGGATCCCATTCCTCCCTGTACCGAGGGCAGTAGGTCGGCATGCCCACCCTCAGGGACTCCATGCCCTCCTTCTCCATGTGCCCCCGTCTCTGTCTGGAAGGCCTCTGAGCTAACACCTGAGGCCTCTGTCCGCCCAGCTTCTCGTCCTTGGCGATCTTATGCAGAACAAAAACGATGTAGAAGATGGACGGCGTGGAGACCAGCACGATTTGGAAGACCCAGAACCTCAGATGTGAGACCGGAGCGAAGGTGTCGTAGCAGACGTTGTTGCAGCCGGGCTGCTGGGTGTTACAGGTGAACTTGGACTGCTCGTCGCTGTACACCGCGTCACCCACCAACGCCACCAGCAGGATGCGGAAAATGAGCAGCATGGTGAGCCAGATCTTTCCGATCACTGTGGAGTGGTTCTGGACCTCAGACAGGAAGCGACCAAGTATGGACCAGTCACCCATCGCTTAACCTTAGAGGGGAAGTAAAAGGTATTTCATTAGTGTTATGAGTAATACCAGTCCATGTTAGAGAGTGTTCTGTTTCAGTGGTTTCTACCGCAGGTACTTTCATCAGGCACAAGGGACTTAAGGAGGTACACTGAGTGTTTTCACTGTTGGGACAAGTGTCTAAATAAAGTCCTGGTTACCTTATTTCACCCACTAAAAAGGTTCCTGCTATTGGATCAGTACTTTCTGTAAGAACAGGAAGTTTGGGAGTGGGACTGGCAGCAAGGAACCTTTCTGATTGGTCAATTCCTTGCTGAAATCCAAAGACTCACACGTCAGCAGATTCATTTGCCTCACTTTTAATGGTCTTTTGACCTCAGTGGAAACACAGACAACAAAGCGCTGGAGGAACCTTTTGATTCCCTGATAAGAAGCTCCTGGGATTTCATGTCGTATTTTTGATTGCCTGTCGTCCTTTTCTGTAAACCATTTTGTCTTATAACATAAACAATATGGCGGAGATATTTAAAACCTAACCTCCTTTTCCCCCCCTCTTCCATTTGCCTCCATAGCTTCTATCTCCGTCTGCTCGTCCCTTTTCAAATCCACCCATTCCTTCTCTCTTTTCCCGGGTACTTTCTGGGGCTGTAATTGCCACTTTGGATTGGGAATACCAAGACAGATCCCCCATACTATGTCTCCTCCCCAGCCTTCAATACATCTGTCCTCGATTGGGCGAAATGGATGACTTCCTCCTACAAGTTCATCCCTTTCCTCACATCCAAACAATCCAACCTAAACATGTGTTACCTTTCCTCACTCAAAGTCAAATTTCTCTGTTTGCCCTGTTTTAGAAATAACATCATCTGGAACATGAGCTGTGGGTTTCCCTCCAGTTTACACCTTTCATTTTCAATGACTAATGGGGCCATCAACACTCGCGTAACTAGTTCCAAATTTCAAATGGCTTCAAGCTCATCATGATACACAGATGTTTGGCATGACATGAATACGTAGCCAACAGTAACGTGAACATTTAACACTGAATTCAAAGCAGGTTCACAATGTTTATGATTATTATTATTATGTTTATGAAAATTCCTCATCAGCGCTGCTCTGTAAATTCATTGCATTAACCTACACCATATTAGATAAGTGGCTGTGATTGGCCTGACCTGAATCAGGTCGGTTGGAAATCTGTCTGAACAGGAGGAGGACCAGGTGCATCTGTCAGAGTAAAATATTCGTCTCTTCCAGGTTCTTCGGGTTCTTCTCTGACCAGCGTTATCTAGAGTTTGGACTTGAGCTTTCTCCTGCCTCCGTCAGCAGGTGGAGTTTGTTCACTCGTTAAAGGAGAGATCTAACATTTTGTGACCTCAGCATGACACTTCTGTCAGGTGACCAACCAGGAGTCAGTGGATGACTGGAAAAACATCAAGAAGGACATTCATATCTACCTCATATACGATCACGTGTTATCGCCTGACTCAACTATACATTTGGGTCATGTGATCATACCTGAGCCAGCTCGATGCACGATGATCTATGCACCCCCACAGTTACAGAACTACCAGTGTATAATATTAATAATGTACAACCTAATAATATGATCAACATTGAGCTATTGGAGACAGATCGCCTTTGTATCAGAAACCTGGATCAGCTTTGGTCAGAGATCTGCAGAGCCAGCGGGCGTTGATAGACGACATTAAAGAGTTACACACTGTATGAATCTGATCCTGAAAGTGTTACAACTTTAAAAGGTTTGAAGTACATGAGGCCGTGCTCTCGGCGCCTTCTGTCCCTGTGTTAATGTGTTTGTTCCTCAGGCTTGTTCCTGCTCACGCGCAGGTAGACTAACTCGTTTTGTACAGTTGGAGAAAGTCCATAAAAATGAAGAACTCACCTTAATGTGACCTCGAGTTTTCCAGAATAAATCCTCACAAAGTGGCCTTTGCCATGCAGCTTGCATGGCTATTTTTAATCTTGAAGCGTTGATGAGATGAATCGTGTCGAGCTCTGTGAGGGAGAATAGGCTGACCACACATATTGAGCCGGTCTGTCTGAAACTGGCATTGTGCTACGAGGCTACAAAGGCTGCCAATGTACAGTGCAACAAAGATTTCAAAACACAATGGGGGGGTTCCTTTTTTGAACAGCCGGGAACAGTCAAACAAAAAGCGCATGGAACGAGCTAGAAAGCGGACAGAATGCAGGCTTATGCAAAAGTTCTGTATTTATTCAGCTCAAAGTTAGACAGGAATAAATTATCCTACATGTCCTTTGTTTCCTGGATGATGCTTCAGGGTAACGACAGCAGCTGGAGCCTGTGGAGCTGAATCAAAACTACATACAGAGATGAACACATGCTTTAAATTGAATCCATGAGCACTGAGGATCCAGGTTCTGTAGAAGATAACATGGAGTCAGCTGCAGACAGAGAGCCGTTTGCTCTGGGCTGGAAGTCATGTGTTGTACTGAACGTAGATAAAAGGCTGGAACAGATTCAGCATGTCGAACTAAACAACAGGTCAGCCAGGTGTGAACTACACTTAATAATCACACAGTCTGTGGAGTGGTGGAGTTCGGCTGTGTTCACTTGTGATCTAATAGACATGTTTTTTGATGTGCACACTGTGTTGAACATCAGCAGCAGACGCTGGTTTTCACTGTAAACTGTTAAATAATTCTTGTTAGCTTTCTTTCCAACAGTGAGACAGACAGATGAACTGGCGTCTGCAGGACGCACAGTGAGGACCGGTTCTGGTTTCAGTCTCTGAACACTGGACTGAACCAGAACTCTCCTTAAAACCACAAAGTGTAATCTCTCTGTCCGGATTAGTCAGACCTCAGACAACGTGTTGATCAATGGACATCAGAGGGGCTGATTTCACTGCCACGCCAGCAGCAGGCTCCACAAGCTTTAAATGACTGTTTTGGTGTTAAAGGCCGTGACTTTGACCTTACAGTTTAACTATTACATGTTTTGTTCTGTTATTTGCTACAGATGTTTTAAGCCTCAAAGCCTGACTGTAGTGATCCTCTAACTGCAGCGCCATCAGCAGGTCAAAGGTTAAATTCTTCTGTAAAGTATCTCAACATCTACCTTATGGATCGTCGCAGACGTTTTGTCCTCTTAATAAACTTCATGTATCGATCTATATCTACAGACTCGAGCCCCCTGACTTTTCCTTTACAAACACCAACATGTTGGTCACTTCTGGTTGTTTTCATTTAAATATTTCAACAACTTTTGGGTGGGACTTTGTCAAATTGGGCAAAGTCATTAAAAGTCTCTGAAGACGAACTGTATAAAATGTAATCCCCTGACCTGTGTCATTTTACAGCTGACATTTTCACCTTTACAAAGTTTCCCTTCACTGATAAAACCACAGGACTGCAGAGATTCACATCATATAAACTACCGGATCATAGTTCTGACTCGTCCAACAGTGGAAAGATTTAGATCTGCATATCTGTGGATCTGAGCAGGGTATTAGAGTTTCACAGAGGTGCTAGCATGGCTATAGCAACATACTGAACTTAATACAAACCAGGCTAGCTGTTCCCCCTGCAACCCGAGCTAGGCTAACCATAAAGACTGTATAAAGTTCTGCAGGAAAGACTTTTAAAAACTGGACATGAGTTACAACATACTTTAGTTAAACTTGTGAATTCATAAGAACTTATATGTGTTAAAAAGGTGAATGCTCATGAGTGGCTAAATGGGACTACTAAGGTTAACAGGGATATTGAACGTCATTACGCTGAACATGGACGTTGGAGGCTCAGCAGTGACGCTGAAGTCACGTGACCGTGGTGGAGTTTGTTTATAGCCTCACAATCTCAAGAGCTTTTTATCTCTGTGGATACCCGTTATACTTCAAACATCACAAACATGGTTTGAATTTGTGAAGATTATTATGCTGAACAACGTGTGTCAGTATCATAAACTTATGTAAACTTCTTTTTTGCAATAACACAAGATTCAATGGGAGGAGGGAACCAATAATCTATTAGACGATCAGCAGAAAATGAATTGGCAACTATTTTAAATAATTATTTCACAATTTAATCAATTTAGATATTCAGCTAACATCTCTGGACTGTTGGTCAGACAAAACGTTTTTCATTGTTTTACAGTGATGAAACGTGTAATCAGAAAAATGATGAGCTAATCAATCACTGATAATAAAAACATAATCATTAGAGGCAGCCCTAAAAACATAAGTATTGCAAGGAAAGTCTTGATATACATGTAATTATCAGTTTAATCTTTAATCTGGGAAATAGCATTTGTATTTTTAAGAAATATTTTAACTTTTCATGGAGAAAACTGAAATTGTAACATTGCACAGTTACCTATACATGTACATACTTATATTACTCTGGTTTCTCAATGAGTTTGCTTTTTGGAACATTAGCAGATGAGTTTTACTTATTACCTTCTTAAAATAAATTATGTTTCATCTTTTTAAATATGCTGCTTCTTAAAACAGAATTAATCCCCATATAACTTTATTTTTTTATGATATTATATTGGTGTAGGATTTATCTGTCATTGCTAATTTATAAAATGTACATAAAGAGCTTTTATACAGTATTAAAACGTTGAATTTGTTCCTGACAGCAGTATGTATTTGAGATATTTCAAATGTTAGACTGAAAACACAGTGCAGTGTACTTGGCTGAGCCCCGGGGGTTACCGGAAGTTGTAGCTGCCATGTTTGGCCGCTTTGTTGTAGACTCCTCGTAGGTTTCCTGCAGATTTTAGCTTGTGTTGCCAAGTGTTGCAATGGAGCCGAGCTGGAGTACGTTTTTATTCCAAGTAAGTGCCACAGCACCGCAGCAGTGCGGAAAACTGCGTGAACGCTTTATAAACGACGTAAATACAGTCAGCAGAACGTTTGTTTATTACTTTGTGAAATGAATCAGAGTTAGCGGAGCAAAACAAAGGTGTTAGCCTGTTAGCTTGTTAGCTCGGCTGTGTGGGCTGCTGTAGCAAACTGCTAACCAGCTTGATCGAACCCGAGACCTCCGGCTGTGTCCGCTCCACAGAGACTCTCCCTCTGTATCTGTGTCGGTCTCAATGTCCGATTTCTTTATCAAATAGTTGTGTGATAAGTTTGTCTCAGATAGCACGGAACTACCGTCAGGCTAATCTGTGGCTATTGATGTTTGTGCGCGCGCATTAGCATGTTAGCTAGCATGGCGAGCTAATGTTGGTGCATGCAAGTTAGGTGCGCGAAGCTAATTGGCTAACTGGTTAGCTTAGCGGGGTGCTTTTCTCGGCAGCAGAACGGCAATCATCCTCTCTACTGATAACGATACTTGTTCTGCAGTGATTTATTGTGTGTTCAGCCTGCTGCTGATAAGAAAGCTTTTCACTACTCTAACAGCTCACTGGACAGTCGTCCGTTAACAAGCAGGCAGCTAATGCTAACACTGTAAACTGAATGCTAACTAGCACGCGGACAGTAGCGATTAAAGCACACTTTACCATCAAACCAGCCCTCTTTTACCTCAAACATCATGCGAAGTACACCAACCTTCCATGACCTTTGACCCGACACCTAAACTTCTTTACACCAGCCACCATGTAAAGTTTAAATGTAATGTGGCCTTTTGTTTGATAAAGTGACTCATTAGAGCCTGTGCAACTACTTCTAAGAACTTAAACAAATCATGGCATCATGTGCAAAGAATAAGTTAGGTTAACTGTCATTAATAACGACTTTTCATCACGACAAGTTGGAGAAATCGTTGCAGGAGCTGAGAGTTTGAAAGTAATGGTGTTATAGGTACAGTCTGTAAACAACAGCAGTCCTTAAATAATTCAGATTTTGGTCAGTAAATCAGTTTTAATTTCTGTCTGTGTTGATGAAGTTCTGCTCCCGACTTAGCAGCTTGTATTGCTGTAGCCCAGATTCATTGAGTTCTGCTTACACTGAATAGAGTATGATTTATTACATGTATTGAACAGCAGTCAGAGCGTATCTGTTCTTATATCACAGACTTGCTGACTTGTGAAATTTGTCTCCAATATTTTATTTCCGGGGTGACAAAGTACTGACAAAACGCTACACCATGTCGTTCCTACAGAATAAAATATGGTTACAGTGCGTAGTTATTAAGTTGCAGCAGCTTCCTGGTTTTCAGAAACATCTTAACGGTCAGAAACGTTTCTCTTGCTGCTTGAAGTTGTTGTTTTGAAAATTAAATCCTATTAAAGATTTAATACATGGTAGATACGGATACACCCGGTGGTTCTTGTGACATGAATATTTACAAAGAGTTCCCATGAGCATCATCATGTTGTCGACAGGGTAGCTGTCAGTTATAACAGATTGTGCAGTGTTGCTTTGCTGCAGTGAGAAACAATCTGAAATCACTGAAACCTTGTATTCATTGTATTAATGAAAATTTCTGAATTTATCCTGTAACTTGTTTAAAACTGCACTGTAGCATCATTATGGCATGATAACAGAATGTTAAGCTACTGCAGTGCTTTCTGGGACTTGTAGGCTACACATCTCTTTATCTTTGAACAACAGCGTGGTGCAGCTTTGGCAGGACCTGACAGCAGGTTTGATGTAAAGAGTAGGCTATAGGCTACTGAAAGTAACTTCTACCTTTGCTTGTTGATGCATTGGTGGGTTAAGTGACAGTTGGTGATATAACTAGCTTTTGTAAGCTGAGTCACACCTGTAGATGGGCAGTCCTGTCTGATCAGATGTTGGTAAGATGAGGCTGAAACTGTGAAAGACGAGAGGAGCTCACTTTGCTTTGTAAAAAAACCCTACATTTTATGACTTTTTTTGATAAAGTTTTGCTTCATCACTGTTGTAACTTTGTCATCCTGAAATGTTGATGATTTCTTTGACTGTTTAGTTTCCTGCTCCGTCCACTTACATAACTCATGTTGCTGTATTTGCCATACTGCACAAATATGACAGCTCGGGCTCAAGAACAGTTATTCTTCATCGATAAAGTTTAGGTGTTTGAGTGTTTGAGTGTCTGATATTGTGCCTGTGTGGGAGCACAAAGTAAATAGTCTTTCTGCCGTCGCGACGAGGTGCCCCAGGAGCCTGTGTGTTCCTGCTCATCAATTTACACAGCACCTCATTGTTAGGACTCTCAAACACTACCACACTGACACATTAAATGATCAGGGCATGGATTTTTTAGCCGGGGCTTGTTCTCCAGGTAAACTCCTGCTTTGACCAGGTGATCAGTATGCTTTAAAATCGATTATTAGGATGAGTCACCCCCGTCCTGGTGACGGTAAGATTCACTCACCAGAAGTGAACCTGTGTGATGTGTTTAAACTCGCGTAACCATTAGACTCCCTAGTCACGATAATGCTCTATTATAAAATGCATAAAAACTATTACTGCAGGATTATACCCTTAACTTTCCCCCCATACGTATATTTGGATCTATCTGAAAGTGTTCTGATTTCACAGGTTAACACGCCTGCAGACACTCTGGTGGATTGATGAAGCTTCAGTTCCCATGGTGTCTGTCATACTTGTGGAGCAGAGCTCACTGTATGTGTAGGCTGCTAAAGAGCTGCAGCTGTTAGTGTTACTGACAGGCTGCTGTAATGGCAGACCGATTACCTGCAGCAGGTGAGCAGGAGAAGAGCAGGCTGTGAGGAGTTTTTAGGGTTCATGTGATGAAGCATCTAATGAACTTCTCTCGTTATTGTTCTGCAGGCGTTGTTGTGATGAAGCTGAGGCTGCTGTCAGACCGAGGGGGGGCTGACCCACAAAAGTTGTTTATATCTAAACTCCTGCAATATTGTAATTAACTAGAGGTTTTCGGTGAGTTTTTTTGCCTTTATTTTATTTAGAATGGATTTCTAATACAGCTAAAAACAATTTCTCAAGGAAGCAGAAAAGATTAGATCAAATCTTGAGCCAATAAAAAGTTTGACCAGTTTTCCTGTGAGCTTTTTAAACGGACACATTAATCTCAGCGTCTCTCAGACAGACTCTGTCACGGTGAATCCAAACGCTGCCTCGCACCGACACAAAGGCTGGATTAGTCGTATTTGTACTATTTCTTGTTAATTTCCGTGACTCTTTTTTGCTCTTATTTATCTTGGACGGACCCCGGCCTTCACAACAGATTTCACTCAAACCCATCGGAGCAGCGTGGTGGAACAGCAGGCCGCTCTGCTGTGTTTCTGTCTCTGACACACACACACACACACACACACACACACACACACACACACACACACACACACACACGCTAGCAGAAATGCTAATTGCAGTAATGATTGTAGTCTGAGTGCTGCTACAGTGCGGAGGATATAAAAGCAAGTCGACAACCTGTGACGGCCCCCGGCTCTCTGCAGCACCACGCTCAGTCACAGAGCATGGCCGCCCTCTCTGAGTGTCCGGCAGCTGAACAGCCCCCACCCCACCCCACCCCCGAGGGCCAGAAGTGCATCAGTGCTTGGATTTGTGTCGTCCATAAAAGAACACAGTGGGGGGAAAAGCAGCACTTGGGATCCTGCCCCCTCAGACCCCCCCTCCTGGTTGACTGGGTTGGGATGCTTGGCTGAACCTGAAAGCCAGGGTCAGGTCTTTAACCCTGCCCACTGGTGATTACAGAAGAGAACAAGGCGCTCTCGATCGCCACATCTCTGAGATGACCTGTTGTAAAGTTGCTGCTTACAACGTGGATCTCTGCTTTCTCCCCGGACTAAATATTCATACAGGCCCCCCCACCTTCTGTTCGTCCTGTCCCACAGGGGCTCAGCCATGACCAATCACACAATGCCTGCCAGCAGCTGCAGACTTAAGATGTCCTCCAAACACCGCTTTTTGGGGGGGGGGTTACATTTTCTGTGCTTGTCACTGCTTTATTTATTTAAGCTGCACAGTTTTTGATTCTTTATTGTCTCATTTTTATTTGGCTTTTCAGACTTTAATATACAAGATTTTGTAATTTAATGTTCCCCCTCTGCAGAGCACCTGCTCCACCATCCCAACTCTAACCCCCCCAAAACAAGTTAGCTGTGGTTAGAGGTACATGCAGAAGGTGCTTCCTCTGGGTTAAGACTCTAGTAACTGTTACTTTAAGGTTATTTTATTTTTGCTCAGGGGCAGAACGTGTTGTTAATAAGCTGCTAATGTGTGTTTTTAAAGCTTAGTGTTCAGGACAATTAAGGTATACTTCTTATTCACCTGTTAAACGCACATGAAGACATGACCGTTCACTGTCAGTTACCTTAAAATATATACGGCATGTTATCTAAGCTGAAGTAGTTCTCTTTTCCCAGTAAATGTGAACATTGTGGAAGGCATTGTATTCATGTCTGCACCTGTCAGGTGCCGTCATATGGGACATGTAGTGGAAAGAATCTTGCTGTACAAGAAACATCACGATAGAGGAACTGTTCATATCCCCACAGCTAAGTGTGTTGATATTTTCTTTGATCCTAATTAGAGTTGATGATATGTTCAATCCACTACAGGAGAGACTTCATGCTCTCTGCAAATAGGTTGAAAGAACGTGTGCATCTATTGGTGGAGTCCAAATGATCTAACACCACCTAAGATCCTCAATAAACACCACGGACGCTTCATCTCTCCCACAGGCCGGTTTGCATGTATTAGCATGTGTAAGTGTGCTCTATTTGATCCCACTCTGGTGTTTTCTCCACATTATAAAGCTGCACAGCTTGAAGTCTGCCTTCATTATAATATGTGAAAAGGCCTGTTTACAGCTTGATGGGTCAGAAAACAGTGAATACACTCGTCCTGGGTATCATCCTCGTGTAGCATATCTGCAGAGAAAGGAGTGGTTGGAGGCCAAGACATCTGAGGTCCAGTGTGATCTGCTGTCCTGTGCTGCAGTATTTTACACTGAACCTTCCCCGCTCTGTTTGCTCCATGTGACTTTGAGGATGTGTATTAACATGCTCTTCTGTGGCTCCTTCTTCTCGTTACAGCAGGCCAATGAGGCTCTGCATCACCAGCACCAGGTAGCCGGAAACAGTCTGTTGCCTTTGCTCAGTTCTGGAACAGAGCCGCCTGATCAGAAACCGGTGCTGCCCATCCCTCTGGACCAGAAACCCCCCGTCAGTGCTGCAGAACTACTTAAAGACAATGTGGCCAGTGGGACTGGAGGAGGAGGGGGAGGGCCTCCTGTGGCTGTGGTCAAAAAAGAGCCCAAGTCAAAGACGCCCTTCATCTGCGGCTACTGCAACAAGGCTTTCCGGGACAGCTACCACCTGCGGCGGCACGAGTCGTGCCACACCGGCATCAAGATGGTTTCCAGACCTAAGAAGACACAGACAGCCCCCACCATGGTGCCGCTCATATCCACAGTACCCCGAGAGAACAACCCCAACCCTTCATACATCACGACCGTAGCTGGAATCCTGACTACAGCCACCACGTCCACATCCACGGGCACCAGCATCATGACCCCCATGCAGCACCAACAGCAGCAGCAGAGCGTCCCCAAGAAGCCCCCCAAGCCTGTGAAGAAGAACCATGGCTGCGACATGTGTGGGAAGGCCTTCAGAGACGTGTACCACCTGAACCGCCACAAGCTGTCGCACTCGGACGAGAAGCCGTTTGAGTGTCCCATCTGCCAGCAGAGGTTCAAGAGGAAGGACCGCATGACGTACCACGTCCGCTCCCACGACGGGGGAGTCCACAAGCCTTACATCTGCTCCGTCTGCGGGAAGGGCTTCTCCAGGTACGTCTGTGGAGGGTGCATGGAGACAAAGTTTGTGCACCTGGAGGGCAGCAGTAAAAATCTGCCTGCACCGTCTCACAAACTGACCTTTAGGACAGACGTGGGACATGTCTTTGGTTGAGTTGAGAGGAGTATTATTTTTCTTTATTAGTTTGGTTTTAATGTTGAAGATTCAAACAATGGTTCAGCTCAGGTGAAACTGGAGCCTTGTAGCCCCTGTAATCCTTGAGAAGATGATTCACAGCGTATCTGCAGGTGTATTTAAGCAGTGAAAATAGTTTGATCTTGTGATGATTCTCTTGAAAAAGAAAGCTTAAAAACAACGTACAGAACAGCTGTAAGAGTTGTAAGAAGTCGCTACCCATGTAGAATAAAAGCTTTGTCTTAAAGGATTAAAGTTCAGAGACGTATTGATAACTGTATTTATACACTGCTCCCACAGCTGTTTTCTGAGAGGAACATGTACGTATCTTTTCTCCTCCTGCAGGCCTGATCACCTCAGCTGTCATGTGAAGCACGTCCACTCCTCAGAGAGGCCGTTCAAGTGCCAAGTCACGGTAAGACTCTCCTTTCTGCATCCTGCTAATGGTTGTTCTAAGTTTAGACTGGTGTCAGTATTGATCCGTGATGATCAACAACATGGAGAATGTGAAGGACGTAACTCCCACCGAGAAGCACCTTTGATCCACGTTAATACGTTTCCTGCCATTTTATAGAACAAGTAACTTATTGATTAGTTAAGAAAATGATTTGTTTAAAATCTTTAGCGATGAAACAATAATGGACTTTTTTACTGCCCCAGGCCTGTACCTCCGCCTTTGCTACCAAAGACCGTCTGCGCTCCCACATGATCAGGCATGAAGGCAAAGTGACCTGTAACATCTGTGGCAAAATGCTCAGCGCCGCCTACATCACAAGTCACCTGAAGACGCACGGCCAGGCCAGCTTCAGCAACCCCTGCAACAATAAAGGTAACCAAAGAACAGGTGACCAACACGGCAGACACACACAGCGTACGAATCAGCTCCGGAGCTGCCGTTATGGGTTTGATACTTTGCAGTTGGTAAAAGAACTTCAGAGTGGAGCTGTAGGCGTAAGTCTTTGAGGGTGAGACGAACAAATCCAACCACAGGTTTTTTTTATTCCCTTACACTCATCAAACGAGGCAGCCGTGACAGTAATCACTGTGTTTATAAAGAAGTGAGACATGCACACAGTAAGGCAGGACAGCCCACACCTCAATGACATTAAACACCTGTACACTACACTTCATGAGCAGATGCATGATTACTGCCAGGTGAGGACATGAAGGTGAATAATCTGTTCATGTTTAATACCTTGTTAATGTTCCTCTTTAAAGCTGCATTACTCTGAATGATCTGAAAGCTGTTAGACCTTTGTGCTGTTTTTGACTGAGCTGGAGTCACTGTTGGTTTCAGGAGCATCCTTCATGTGTCTGAACGTTTAAACTAGCTGAGCTCAGTGATTGTTTTAACATGAAACTCGTGTGATGTAGAAACGCTGCTCAGTCTCATGTTGCGCTCTGCAGGAGGCTGATATCATCACTTGATCACCGCCTGTAGTCAGTTCTTCTTTCCACTCTGAAACAGGCGTTGTTAAAGACAGCCATGATGCTGCTCAGTGAACAGCTGTTAAACAAGCTGATTCCAAACGAGTTGATATGAATCTGTTAGTAACGATCTCTGATCTGAGCTTAGAGCAGCGTACTCTCTGATCCCAGCAGAGGAGCTTCTGATTCTACTTCATACAGAGACTGTGTCAGTTAGACTTCATGACTCATGCTGTACCATTAAAGCTTTAGTCAAGCCTCCTTAACGTCATTATGAAATGTTCCTCTGAAAGTGATTAATGTGACTTTGGTTTCAGTGACGGCCTTCAAAGAAAAGAGTTTTTCCTGTCCCTCTAAAACAGTGATCCCATTCCAACATGTTTAATCTTGACTCCCCTCCCCCATGAACACTGTTGAAGCTGACCCCCAGATGACAGCCCTGCTGCCCTGATCTCTTGTAACCCCATGTGTCTGTATTTCTGAATAGGCATAAGTGACTGGCAGTGGAACCACTCAGGGCCACGAAAAGGTAATCCAGTAGTTCGTAGCAAAAACCCCTAAACTCTGATTTATAAGTGGCCAGTTTTTCTTCTCGTACCTGTGACTGCAGCACAGAGCTGCTCTGATTTAAGGTTCTCCTGTGTTGAAGATGTTGAGCTCTGCTAATGTAAGGTTAAATTTCATGAAGCAGGATCAGTAGATGTTTTTAATAAACCACAAACTGGACCATAACACTTGAGCTAGATGCACACCACCTGTTTTTTATCACAGGTCAAACTATAATGTCCACTCTGTCCTGATTTTGACCTGATTGATTTATCAGCTCATTGGTCGTGATATCTTATAAACTTGTGCTGTCCCAGCTGAGCTCAGGTCAGACACGAGCCCGCAGACAGCTGACCGTCTCACTGCTGGGTGAGATGATTCTATCAGAACCCTAAACATATGTCCGATGTGAGTGTCGGCCCTGCTGGGTGGTGTGCATCCAGCTCTCCATAGATCTTCAGATGTCCTCCATGATGTTTGACTGTTTAAAATGAACGTGTTGATTGAAAGCAGACGGACAGTTAGCTGGTTAGTCTATTGATCCTGCTTTTTGAATTTACCCCTCAGGTGAGTTGACGGTAGGAGAGATTTTAAATAACTCCTTCCAAGTCCTAATTGACAACTCTCACAAAGGTAGGTTTCTTCATCCATATTCCCACAGTTGACATAATGTGTTGATGATGATGTGTTGACGTTTTCAGTGACCCGGCTTACAGCCTCGGAGCGTAGAGGGCTGCTGGCTCTCCTTGATGTGGAGGGGTGGTTTATTCTGCCAGGCTGATCCGCCCTAAAGTTACTGTCGTCTGTCTCTTTTCTAACACAGATGCCAACAATGTGCACAACAACTCGGCCAGCACGACGCCAGTCACCAACTCTGCAGCCATCACCTCAGCTATGAACCGCGGCCCCAACTCCAGTAACCCCGTCACCATCGCCGCTCAGATGAACATCGCCACCAGCACGGTCAACATCACGTCCCCGGTCAACTTGCAGCACCCCGTCACCATCACCGGTCCCGTCAACCTGGCCTCCGTCAACATCCCGACAACCGCGCACATGAATATCGCCCACCCGGTGGCCATCACCACGCCCATGCCCATGAATATCACGGGGCCGCTCAACATCGCCATGAGGCCCATGGAGAGCATGCCTTTTCTATCCCAAGTCCTGCCTTCCTCCCCGCCCTGGTAGAGCTGATTTTAAAACACGTTAGAGTCGATGATGTTTTAACTGCCTGATAACGGAAGAACCTGACCTCTGATCTGCTTTAAACCTGAAGAGGTGGTAACTGATGTAGTACAGCCGTGTTCTGTAGACAGTCAACAGGAAGTGTTCCTCACAGGAGTCTTTTTACGACTGTTAATTTGTATTTATAGAAGAAAACGTTTATGTATAGTGTTTGCCCTGCACAGGAGAATCAGACTACAGGGATGGATAAACTCATCGTAGTGCATGTTTCTTTTATTAATGTCAGAGAAGAAGAACATTTCTCTGTTACACATCTATAAATACGACAGAGACAGGTTTGATCAGTTCAGTTAATTAATTAGCCGACAAATCAAAGTACTTCATCACATTGATGCAAAAAAGACCTGAACCAGGCCTGCTCTTGGATTTAGTCCGTTACCCAGATTTTAGAGCCTCCACTTGATCCGATCTGAAGGCCGAGTCGGAACCTTTAAAAACACGGGGGCGCCGTGAACGCGCCTCAAAGTGTCCCGTGCTTCAGATTTAGTTGTTGGGAATGATCTCTGTCAGGCAGATGAACTCAGTTATTCTCATGCCTACAT
Organism: Semicossyphus pulcher; assembly: GCF_022749685.1. Classification (NCBI taxonomy): domain Eukaryota; kingdom Metazoa; phylum Chordata; class Actinopteri; order Labriformes; family Labridae; genus Semicossyphus; species Semicossyphus pulcher. The sequence continues at coordinate 304,533 of NW_027211700.1, read as the reverse complement.
GATGTTAGTGGGGTTGAGGTGTGAAGGTGATCTATAGTGCAGATATTCTGTGATATTCCATTTAATGCCAAAGATTTTCTATGTTTTGTTTCCATCTGAATGCTCAAATTAAACGGACAAGGGAAAACTTTAAACGGCAATAGGACAATTATGAGACGCTAAATTCTCCCTTTGGAGCCCACGTACTGAAACAAGGCCCTCTCAGCCCTCTGCCCCTCACACCCATCATGTTATTGATCATGTTATTTAAAATCTCATCATGTGTTTATTAGTGTTACTGGAGGTTCATCACGTCTGCAGGTTTCTCGACACGTTCAGACCAAGTATTTTCTTCCACTTTGATAAGGTTTAACATTATTGGGCAGTTAAGACAGAATCAGCTGCAACATGTTCACCCATACTGTGTTTGTATTTATCCCCTGCTTACTCCTTTTCACACTCGACTAGTTTCACCCTGACAGAGAAGTGAGGGTGAGCCGGCTCGTCGCAGCAGGAACACGCAGCCTGCTGCGGGGAGGCGAACCCTGTTAGAGCCCTTTTCTGACTTCTTTTTAAAGTTCTATTTAGCCACCGAAGGACCGCGTAGGTTTTGTAAAAGCAACTAGTCGAAGAAGATTTCTTCAGCTGGTTGTGTGACTTCAAACGTGGGTGATGCTTGACACCTGAGGCATTGTTTCACAGCTCCTTAAATGGAAGTGTATCGCTGGACTTGTTCTTAAATGCTTCCTTTTTAAGGCAGATTTTGTTTCATGTTCTTTTTTTTCTATTGTTCTTTTAGTGGACTTATCAGTATTTGATAGTTTATGTATTTTAAAGTTAAACAAAGCTTCCATTTTGGGGGAGGGGAGTGAGTGCTAATGTGGTGGTGGTGGTTCAGAGGTGGTCTTTGATCCATCAACCATCTGCTCCCTCCATGTCTGTATTTCAACATTGCTGGAAACCAGTCACTCGTCACTGCTGGATATTCTGCACAAGTTTATCTGTGACATGTGTTTGTATGTATTTATATATCAGGACAAGACGGTTGAAGGTACAGCAAAGAGGAAATGTCTCTTACTAAAAGCATGTCCCCAAGGTTTCGCCCTTAAAATGGCAGTATTATCAAAGGTCAAATGATTTTAAGTTTTGATTACTGACGACTTTTTTTAACTGTAGAGGTCAAGAGCGCCACCCAGTGGCTCATTAGACTGTGCTACACAAGCAGTCCCAAAGTTAACTCTTGTGCTGTGTTCAGTTGGTTAGTTTACGTAAGCAGGTGTAGGATCCCATCACTGTCAGTCAAACTCAGGAAGGTTACTGAGAATTGTCTTCAAACATTTACACACTGACCGTTTCTTTGTAAATATCAAACACTATTTTATTGCCTTTCACCTGTGGGAGCGGGAGCCTCTCTCTGCTCAGCACAGGCTAGCAATGCAAGAACTGTATCACCACTAATGTGGCCGTCCATGCGGGAGAGGACAGAGAAACAAGCGGAGACCAAACAAAGGAAAAGGCTGCAGTCAGGCACCAAACTATTGATCCTTCCAACCGACGTCGTCTGTGTGGCTGCGGCTTGAGACAGTGTATGACTCAAACGCAACAGAAATGCATTGTTGTCCAAAAACAACAGAAAACGCATAAAAAGGGATTTCCTGTATTTTTATACCTGGGCCTAATTTCAAGACTAAAAGGTACAATGAGTTTTTAAATTTGGATGTCCTCAGCTGGCAGCTTCAACGCCTGAACATTTATCCTTGGAGTCAAATGTGACTGATCAAAGTAGGGCCAATAAAAGTGCTTATTTTTTCCACTGATAGGCTCAGGTGTTTGTCTGCGTCTGACAACATAACCAAAGGAATCTCTACCCCACTCTCTGATTCAACTCACATTTCAACCACCATCCTCGTGCAACAACTCAACTCAGAGTTTTCAGAGAAAGACTGGTCCTCAGGACGGACTTTCTTTATGCCAGACTTCTTGAGCTAAACCTGAGCCAGAGTTCTCCTCGAGCAAAACCTCTTCTCAAGGAGGCGATACTTTTGTTTGAGGAAGATTTCTTCTCAAGCCAGACTTAGACTTGACATTCTAGCCAGAATTCTCCTTGAGCTATACTCTTCTCAGGTGAGACTTGTTCTTGAGCAAGACTTGCCTTTGCACAAGTGTCTTCTGTGTTCAAGCTAGACTTGAACAGGACTTTTCCTGTGAGACTTGATTTTAAGGGTCCTGGTTCCTTTAAGCTAGACGTCCTGCTGGAGCCATGCTTGTCCTTGATCAAGACTACTCTTTGATCGAGGCCTGCTCTTGAATGAGGCTGGACCTTGCAGGATACTACTTCGTGATGGCGTTGCCTTGATCGGGACCTGTCCTTGAGGGAGGCTTGTCCTGGAGGGAGGCTACTCAATGATTGGGACTTGTCTTTAATTGAGACTTTTCCTTGAGAAAGACTTTCTGGACTTTCTTTAAACACCAAAAGCATCTGTTCACCTAATATGCCTACGGATCCTTTCCATGATGTTTTCAAGCATTATCACACACAAAAACAAGCACTATTATTGGACATACTTTAATTGCGCCCAGTTGACCCAAAGTATTACATGACAGTCATTACAGCCCATTTAGCAGCCATGGGGAGGAATTCTGAAATGTATTCACTCTGAAACGTGAGAGTATAAAACTCTGAGATTAACATATTGAGACAGGTAAAGCAGTGCATGTCACCTGCTCCACAGGTGGCAGTCTGAGAGAATTCAAGACTTTAATACAAGGACAGCCGCTTAGAGTCTCCTCACTGAAGGAGCGTATCAGTGCAGCGGCATGACTCCCGTTTGTGTTCAGTGTTTGAAAAACTGCATAGTGATGTTGCTGTATACCGTTTAACACGAGCAGCTCGTTGGCTGTATTTCTTAAAGAAACAGAATCACTCCAGCCTTCTCCTTTGTTGGATGAATTGTTCCTGCTCATCTCACTTGCAAAGCTTGGAATGTTGTTGTTTTTCATCTTTACAGGACAATTGAGGCCGTGATCACAAAGAAGGCTTTTTATACTGTAGGTAAACTGAAAGAGCAAGGGCTCATAAAATAATAGTTTGCCACAAGTTCCAGCCCCACACGTCTCCCCTGTGGGGGTAGGTTGGTGGTTAGCGGTGCTGCATTGGCTCATGTGTTCGACCAGTCTACTTGCATTACTTCACTCAAGGCTGGGAGAGTACCTACTCTTAAGTAGGAGCTTAAAAAGTTCCCCCAAACAGCGTTCTAAAGCTCTGTTCAGACCAGTAGGTAACTTGCAAAAGTTTGACTGTGGGATCATTTGTGTTTAACAATGTTGGTTAAACACAACCTGAGAGTTTCGTCCTTCTAGATACGTCAGAAAACTAAACCCCGTCATGTCTGTGTTCATAACATCTCCTGTAGTCTGGCACAGCTGGGGTAGTCTCCCCTCCTCCTCCTGAGCTGTGTCTGGGTGAACTCGCCTGCTGCTTCCAGCTCCTTGAGGCTGACCAGTGCTCAGGTAGGATCAGAACCAGGATTTTTCTGATGGTTCTGATGGTGGAGCACCTGTCCATCTGTCTCAGCTAAGTGGCAGTTTCACTGTCACCAGCATAAAGCTGATGCATTCTGATGCAGCCTCAGGTAGTCAGGAGAAACTCTGAACATGTTTGAACATTTCCGAAGGCGTCACATGAGTCCGATCCTTTTTTAATCGTCTGAATCCCGAAATGAGTTTGCATATTTGTGTGATTTGAGTTGTCCGATGCGATTTGATGTCTTATCACTTAGTCCGTATCGATTCTCACCTCACATAGATTTGCTTCACTCGTGGTCTAAACATGCCTCAAAAGCTAAACTGGTCTCCAGTTCTTGTGGACAAGCAGTGGGCTCGTCCCCTCGGGCGGTCCCTGTGAGGGCTCTGATTTTGTGACTCATTCAGAATTGGTTTGTCGAACTCACCTGGTCAATAACTCACCTGGTCAATAACTCACCTGAACAGGTTGGATGTGACTCGTCCGGGTCCCTTGATACAGTGTAGTGTTGAAAAGTCTCTTGTGATCTCAGCCTCAGCGGTCCTAGCACCAGGCTTGCATCATGTCCCCAGTTCCCTGACTGTATGTGTCGTCAGCAACACAGGTGAATTATTTTGTAGATGTGAAGCCTTTTTGTAGTGAAGGCCTTTTTTCAGTGCAGGATCTCTGAAGCACTTGCAGCAAACTGTAGGATGTGCACACTACAGAGGAGAGGTACTTAGAGGGGCATTCATGTTGGGTGGAATCACATTGTATGCATGCCAACACTGTCCACTGAGGGAGGCGCTCTAACTAAGAATGGCATTATGATCCTGGAAAATGACTCATTTTTTCTCTTACTTTCTTTTGTTTCCAATGTTGCATGTGGGCGACGGAGCACGTCCAGTGTAGGTTTGAGTTCAACGACCGTTCTTAGAAGGCTAGTGACTTTTTATGAAAAGAAAACACTAAAAAAAGTAGGATGACAGGGAGTGTGTGGTGTCATTTGTCCTTCTCCAGTGGCCGTAAACAAAGTGTGCCTGAAATACTTCACCAGACTCTTCCACACGTCGACTCTTCCATTGGATGGTCTGTGTGATGGCGAGGTCTGTGAGGGAAGCCTTCATCAGTTCAGATGGCCGAGGCCCCCCGGGTCTTAGCTTTTTTATTTTCAGCCTGATCGTATTTTACTTCAGGAGCAACATTGAAACATGAATTGATCTTAATTTGTAAATGTATCCGTGATGTGGTTTAATTTGACTCCAACCTAATGTGAAAAACAAACACTTTATTTGGCCAAATGATGTTTTTATTGTCTTTGTTTTTCTAAGTTTGTATGATGAATTTGGCAGATGTGAAGGCAAATGAATGTATATCTTTGTACAAACCATTTAGTTCAGAGGACATGTTAGCTGAGAGACTCAAGAAAAACAAACCTTTTATAAATCTTTTGTATTAGAACATTAACAATGGTAAGTTTTGTATATACGAAGGCTAGGCTTTCTGATTAGCAGAAAGGTAAAACATTCCTACATTTTTTTAATGTATGTCCATTGAGAAGAATTATGGAAACATATGCGCAATGTTTTATGTGCCTTTATTTGGGTTTGTCTAAATAAAAGCAAACAATAAAACATGATTGTGGACTGTCGATGCTGAGTCGATCCTGTCCGTCTCAGTTGCACGCAAGACTCTCCTCACCAGGAGAGAAGCTCCTCTTCGTCAGGAGAGACGCTCCTCTTCGTCAGGAGAGACGCTCCTCTTTGCCAGGAGAGACGCTCCTCTTCGCCGAGAGAGACGCTCCTCTTCGCCAGGAGAGACGCTCCTCTTCGCCAGGAGAGACGCTCCTCTTCGTCAGGAGAGAAGCTCCTCTTTGCCAGGAGAGACGCTCCTCTTCGCCGAGAGAGACGCTCCTCTTCGCCAGGAGAGAAACTCCTCTTCGCCAGGAGAGAAACTCCTCTTCGCCGAGAGAGACGCTCCTCTTCGCCAGGAGAGGAGCTCCTTTTGCCAGGAGAGATGCTCCTCTTCATCAGGAGAGATGATGCTCTTCGCCAGGAGAGACGCTCCTCTGCAACTGGATATATGCTCCTCATCAAGAGAGACCCTCCTCTTTGTCAGGAGAGACGCGCCTTGAACAGGAGACATGCTCCTCATCAGAAGAGACGCTCCCCTGCAACAGAATAATGCGCTCCTCTTCATCAGGAGACTTGTGCTCCTCTGTGGTCTCAGTTTTAGCTTTAGTTGAGGGCTGAGACGGTTGCTCTGTCCCCGCTCTGTTGGACATCTCTGCGTGTCTTTACCGGCTCACTGGCTCACAGTGGGTCGCTCATGATGAAAGTGCCTCTGTGACTTCGCTTGCAGGAGTGGATTGTGGGGATTTTGTGCCAAATCATGGTCTGTATGTGACGACAGAAACATTTAGGTGTTTTTTCATTCTTTAACTATTAAACTTGGAAAGTGGGATGGGCCTTGTGAAGTGTCTTTTTTAGGGACATCTACAGGAACAAAGATTTTTGGGGGTTAGGTCCTTTAAGTCCAGGGAAATCTTAATGGTCCAACAATGTTAGGCTTGAGGACTATTTCTTCCTTTTAATCTACACAAATACACAGAATCAGTTTTGGACCCACATAATGACAAAAAGATGTGGATGTAGGTTTTAAAGCCTGCCTACCTACCTACCTTTCACCTGTATTCTCTGTAATACCAAGACTCCAATGGCTGCAAAAGAAGTGTGATATATAGATGTCTGTGACAAAATCTCCCAATTTATTCCCTCAGTAAACATGTTCCTAAAGACTTTATGGTCTCAGTCTCTAGTTTCAAGTCTTCAACACAGCATGATGTTCGTTTAGTCACTGATGCTCCCATTGAGAGTCACAGGGACTTGTGATTGGCATATCTCTACCACAGCAACGACATCGCATTGTGTACCCCCACTTGTCCAAATATGAGGTATTGGTCACCAAGACGTGAGCAGCAGATCCTTTAAGTCCTGTAAGTATGGAGGTGGGGCCTCCATGGATCGGACTTGCTTGTCCAGCACATCCCACTGATGCTCGATTGGATTGAGATCTGGGCGACACCTTGAACCTGTCGTGTTCCTCAAAACATTGCTGAGCAATGTCTGCAGTGTGGCAGGGCGCATCATCCTGCTGAGAGAGGCCACCGCCATTAGGGAATACTGTTTCCATGAAGGGGTGGACTTGGTCTGCAGCAATGTTCAGGTAGATGGTAGGTGTCAAACGGCAGGACCCAAGGTTTCCCAGCAGAACATCGAAAGCCTCACACTGCCTCTGCCGGCTCGCCTTCTTCCCATAGTGCATCCTGGTGACGCACACGCACCCTGCCATCCACATGATGTAAAAGAAAACATGATTCATCAGACCAGGCCGCCTTCTTCCATCGCTCCGTGGTCCAGTTCTGATGCTCGCGTGCTCATTGTAGGAGCTTTCAGGGGTCAGGGGTCAGCATGGGCACCCTGACCGCTCTGCAGCTACACAGCCTCGTACAACCTGTGATGCTCTGTGTGTTCTGACACCTTTCTATCAGAACCAGCTTTAACTCTTTCAGCAGTTTGAGCTTCAGTAGCTCTTCTGTTGGATCGGACCACACGGACCAGACTTTGCTCCCCACATGCATCAATGAGCCTTGGCCGCCCGTGACCCTGTCACCGGTTCAACAGTTTTCCTTCTTTAGTCCACTTTTGGTCGGTACTGACACCTGCAGACCGGGAACAAGATCTGCAGGTTTGGAGAGGCTCTGACCCAGTTGTTTAGCGAGCAGAGTGACAGCGAATATTTGCAACTCAGGTCCAACGTGGTGGGAAGCCTAAAACAAACACATGAATTGCCATGATGTCACATTCACGTTTACTAGCACTGTTCAGGTGTCCACATAGTTTAGGATGTTTAATGCAACATGAAGTTTAATGAACAAAAACGTGCAGAGTAAGTAGGCGGGCCTGACACTTGGCCTGTGGTTTGATGGAACTCCGTCTGTGTCAGTCCCTGGTCCAGCTCCTCAGCTCTGAATCCTTCTAGAAACGAGGTCACATGCACAAACCGTTTAAGTGAAAGCTGTTTTAAAGGCTGCAAAAGCTGTTCAAGGTGACTTGATGTTACACTGCTGTTTCATATTTCTGTATCCTGTGAAGCGTGACGCCCCTGCTCCAGTGGAAACAACTCAACATGATCCTCATACCTTTAATGGACAGAGAGAGACGTGCTGATCTCCCGCTGTGTGCATGGAAAGTGTTTGTGATGAATCCTTTAAGTCATTTTTGAAGCAGAAGCGTCAAATTTTTTTGTTACAGCTTCTTAAACGGGAGGATTTTCTGCTTTGTGTCATTTCTGACTAAGAACAAAAAAAACAAGTTTATTAATCAATACTAAAATGATCATTGGTTTCCGCCCCAGTGACAACAAAGCTTTAAAAGAAACAGAAATGATGAGGTGTTAAAAATTATCTGTTAAAATATGTAACACTCGTAGGATCACAACTGCTTTTGGAAACATTTGGACCTGGTTCCGTCTGTCTTTGTTGTTGTCTAGTGGAGTTGTACATGTGTCCACCAGGTGTCCTCAGAGCTCCTCTCTCTGTGTCTGCAGACGGCCCGGCCCCCCCTGGTTTTCAGCCTAGTCTTAGGAATGACAGAAAGCAACTGAATAGCGGACCTCAGAGACCTCAAGGGGTTATAGACATGCAGGAGGTCAGAGATGAATGGACGTGCTAACCCATTTAAAAACAAACATTTTAAAATGGATCCCAAAACAAACGGGGAGCCAGGCACTTAGAATGAAACAGAATACTGTATGTGTGCACTTAGTTTATTGGCTGTCACTCTAACTGCAGACTCACCTGTGAAAAGACACAAACATTCATTACTAAGAGATCATGATGGTTAAGATACCTGTGTAGATGATCTTTGTCTTGCATGAGATGCTGTTAATTATTATAGGTTTCTGGTAGCTCATGAAGTTCGACCTGGTTGAATTCATGGATCATTTATGTAACCTCACTATAAAGTTTGAGCCATCAGATGGTGCTCGGTCTTTAACCTTCATCTTCTGGCTCACACAAATGATCCCAGGATAAATCCATGACGTGACAAAGAAGGAATATCTGACAGTTATAACCTCCCCTTGTTTTCTGGGTAACACTTTACATTAGGGGTACAATTTATATACTTAAGTAAATCCAATGTTAGCATGTAAAGCTAGCTAACGTTAACCCACTATAAGCTTTGATGGGTTAGCCGATGTATTGTGTCATTTGTGTCATATTTGCGGGAGAACAAGTTTGAGTTTATTTATCACATGCTTCACAACACAATATACAATATATAGGTTAACCCAGCAAAAGCTAATCTGTACTGGGATAACGTTAGCTAGCTTTACATGCTAACATTGCATGACATGTTAGAAACGTTTAGATTTAGATATCATATTTAGAATGTTAGATATAAAGCATTAAATAAGTATATAAATTGTACCCTTCATGTAAAGTGTTACTGTTTTCTGGATTACTCTCCAATACACTCTTCATCATCATGAACAGAGAACAGACATAGATCTCCAAATAAACAAACATTTAACACGATATCCTTTAACAACTGAGAGAAAAGCAGCTGCTGCTGCAGGTAAACGTCTGCTCTGTCTCTGTGTGTAAACATCTGCTCTGTCAGTGTGTGCGTGTAAACGTCTGCTCTGTCTGTGTGTGTGTGCGTGTAAACGTCTGCTCTGTCTCTGTGTGTAAACATTTGCTCTGTCAGTGTGTGCGTATAAACGTCTGCTCTGTCTGTGTGTGTAAACGTCGGCTCTGTCAGTGTGTGCGTGTAAACGTCTGCTCTGTCAGTGTGTGTGTGTAAACGTCTGCTCTGTCTGTGTGTGTAAACATCTGCTATGTCTGTGTGTGCGTGTAAACGTCTGCTCTGTCAGTGTGTGTGTGTAAACGTCTGCTCTGTCTGTGTGTGCGTGTAAACGTCTGCTCTGTCTCTGTGTGTAAACGTCTGCTCTGTCAGTGTGTGCGTGTAAACGTCTGCTCTGTCTGTGTGTGCGTGTAAACGTCTGCTCTGTCTGTGTGTGTAAACATCTGCTCTGTCAGTGTGTGTGTGTAAACGTCTGCTCTGTCTGTGTGTGCGTGTAAACGTCTGCTCTGTCTGTGTGTGCGTGTAAACGTCTGCTCTGTCTCTGTGTGTAAACGTCTGCTCTGTCAGTGTGTGTAAACATCTGCTATGTCTGTGTGTGCGTGTAAACGTCTGCTCTGTCTGTGTGTGTAAACGTCTGCTCTGTCAGTGTGTGTAAACATCTGCTATGTCTGTGTGTGCGTGTAAACGTCTGCTCTGTCTGTGTGTGTAAACATCTGCTATGTCTGTGTGTGCGTGTAAACGTCTGCTCTGTCTGTGTGTGCGTGTAAACGTCTGCCCTGTCTGTGTGTGTAAACGTCTGCTCTGTCAGTGTGTGTGTGTAAACGTCTGCTCTGTCAGTGTGTGCGTGTAAACGTCTGCTCTGTCTCTGTGTTTAAACGTCTGCTCTGTCAGTGTGTGTGTGTAAATGTCTGCTCTGTCAGTGTGTGCGTGTAAACGTCTGCTCTGTCTGTGTGTGCGTGTAAACGTTGCTCTGTCTGTGTGTGTAAACGTCTGCTCTGTCTGTGCGTGTAAACGTCTGCTCTGTCAGTGTGTGCGTGTAAACGTCTGCTCTGTCAGTGTGTGCGTGTAAACGTCTGCTCTGTCAGTGTGTGTAAACGTCTGCTCTGTCAGTGTGTGCGTGTAAACGTCTGCTCTGTCTCTGTGTGTAAACGTCTGCTCTGTCAGTGTGTGTGTGTAAACGTCTGCTCTGTCAGTGTGTGCGTGTAAACGTCTGCTCTGTCAGTGTGTGCGTGTAAACGTCTGCTCTGTCTCTGTGTGTAAACGTCTGCTCTGTCTGTGTGTGTGTAAACGTCTGCTCTGTCAGTGTGTGCGTGTAAACGTCTGCTCTGTCTGTGTGTGCGTGTAAACGTTGCTCTGTCTCTGTGTGTAAACGTCTGCTCTGTCAGTGTGTGCGTGTAAACGTCTGCTCTGTCTGTGTGTGCGTGTAAACGTCTGCTCTGTCAGTGTGTGCGTGTACACGTCTGCTCTGTCAGTGTGTGCGTGTAAACGTCTGCTCTGTCAGTGTGTGTAAACGTCTGCTCTGTCTGTGTGTGCGTGTTAACGTCTGCTCTGTCTCTGTGTGTAAACGTCTGCTCTGTCAGTGTGTGCGTGTAAACGTCTGCTCTGTCTGTGTGTGCGTGTAAACGTCTGCTCTGTCTGTGTGTGCGTGTAAACGTCTGCTCTGTCAGTGTGTGTAAACGTCTGCTCTGTCTGTGTGTGCGTGTCAACGTCTGCTCTGTCAGTGTGTGAGTGTAAACGTCTGCTCTGTCTGTGCGTGCGTGTAAACGTCTGCTCTGTCAGTGTGTGCGTGTCAACGTCTGCTCTGTCAGTGTGTGCGTGTAAATGTCTGCTCTGTCTGTGTGTGCGTGTAAACGTCTGCTCTGTCTGTGTGTGCGTGTCAACGTCTGCTCTGTCAGTGTGTGCGTGTAAACGTCTGCTCTGTCAGTGTGTGCGTGTAAACGTCTGCTCTGTCTGTGTGTGCGTGTAAACGTCTGCTCTGTCTGTGTGTGTGTGCGTGTAAACGTCTGCTCTGTCTGTGTGTGCGTGTAAACGTCTGATCTGTCAGTGTGTGTAAACGTCTGCTCTGTCTGTGTGTGCGTGTCAACGTCTGCTCTGTCAGTGTGTGAGTGTAAACGTCTGCTCTGTCTGTGTGTGCGTGTAAACGTCTGCTCTGTCTGTGTGTGCGTGTAAACGTCTGCTCTGTCTGTGTGTGTGTGCGTGTAAACGTCTGCTCTGTCTGTGTGTGCGTGTAAACGTCTGATCTGTCAGTGTGTGTAAACGTCTGCTCTGTCTGTGTGTGCGTGTCAACGTCTGCTCTGTCAGTGTGTGCGTGTCAACGTCTGCTCTGTCAGTGTGTGCGTGTAAACGTCTGCTCTGTCTGTGTGTGCGTGTAAACGTCTGCTCTGTCTGTGTGTGCGTGTAAACGTCTGATCTGTCAGTGCGTGTAAATGTCTGCTCTGTCTCTGTGTGTAAACATTTGCTCTGTCAGTGTGTGCGTATAAACGTCTGCTCTGTCAGTGTGTGTAAACGTCGGCTCTGTCAGTGTGTGCGTGTAAACGTCTGCTCTGTCTGTGTGTGCGTGTAAACGTCTGCTCCGTCTGTGTGTGTAAACATCTGCTATGTCTGTGTGTGCGTGTAAACGTCTGCTCTCTCTGTGTGTGCGTGTAAACGTCTGCCCTGTCTGTGTGTGTAAACGTCTGCTCTGTCAGTGTGTGTGTGTAAACGTCTGCTCTGTCTGTGTGTGCGTGTAAACGTCTGCTCTGTCTCTGTGTGTAAACGTCTGCTCTGTCAGTGTGTGCGTGTAAACGTCTGCTCTGTCTGTGTGTGCGTGTAAACGTCTGCTCTGTCTGTGTGTGTAAACATCTGCTCTGTCAGTCTGTGTGTGTAAACGTCTGCTCTGTCTGTGTGTGCGTGTAAACGTCTGCTCTGTCTCTGTGTGTAAACGTCTGCTCTGTCAGTGTGTGTAAACATCTGCTATGTCTGCGTGTGCGTGTAAACGTCTGCTCTGTCTGTGTGTGTAAACATCTGCTATGTCTGTGTGTGCGTGTAAACGTCTGCTCTGTCTGTGTGTGCGTGTAAACGTCTGCCCTGTCTGTGTGTGTAAACGTCTGCTCTGTCAGTGTGTGTGTGTAAACGTCTGCTCTGTCAGTGTGTGCGTGTAAACGTCTGCTCTGTCTCTGTGTGTAAACGTCTGCTCTGTCAGTGTGTGTGTGTAAACGTCTGCTCTGTCAGTGTGTGCGTGTAAACGTCTGCTCTGTCAGTGTGTGTGTGTAAACGTCTGCTCTGTCAGTGTGTGCGTGTAAACGTCTGCTCTGTCTGTGTGTGCGTGTAAACGTTGCTCTGTCTGTGTGTGTAAACGTCTGCTCTGTCAGTGTGTGCGTGTAAACGTCTGCTCTGTCTGTGTGTGCGTGTACACGTCTACTCTGTCAGTGTGTGCGTGTACACGTCTGCTCTGTCAGTGTGTGCGTGTAAACGTCTGCTCTGTCAGTGTGTGTAAACGTCTGCTCTGTCTGTGTGTGCGTGTTAACGTCTGCTCTGTCTCTGTGTGTAAACGTCTGCTCTGTCTGTGTGTGCGTGTAAACGTCTGCTCTGTCTGTGTGTGCGTGTAAACGTCTGCTCTGTCAGTGTGTGTAAACGTCTGCTCTGTCTGTGTGTGCGTGTCAACGTCTGCTCTGTCAGTGTGTGAGTGTAAACGTCTGCTCTGTCTGTGTGTGCGTGTAAACGTCTGCTCTGTCAGTGTGTGCGTGTCAACGTCTGCTCTGTCAGTGTGTGCGTGTCAACGTCTGCTCTGTCAGTGTGTGCGTGTCAACGTCTGCTCTGTCAGTGTGTGCGTGTAAACGTCTGCTCTGTCTGTGTGTGCGTGTAAACGTCTGCTCTGTCTGTGTGTGCGTGTAAACGTTGCTCTGTCTGTGTGCGTGTAAACGTCTGCTCTGTCTGTGTGTGTAAACGTCTGCCCTGTCAGTGTGTGCGTGTAAACGTCTGCTCTGTCTGTGTGTGCGTGTAAACATCTGCTCTGTCAGTGTGTGCGTGTAAACATCTGCTCTGTCAGTGTGTGCGTGTAAACATCTGCTCTGTCAGTCTGCTGCCTTCTGTATTCTATAAGAAAAATGTTCCTCTGCACTTGATTTCCCTTCACTATAGGTGTAGTAATATACCTTTTTGGACCTGCTACATGTCCAATAAGAGGCTGCAGGTTGAATTGCTTTATTTATGAGCTAGTTATATTTTAAATGCCGTGTACAGAGTCAAAGCCCTCGGTCTCTGCAGGTCTGTAAAGGTGGACGAAGTGATTTCAGTAAAAATCAATATTCAGCTCCTCTTCAGCCTCGAGCTGCTGCTCCTGTCAGCAGATATCTGACTCCTCTGCCACCCTGCAACTTAAGTAATGTTCGGTCCGACACAGGCAATTTGTATGCATTAATCTCCCATCATGCCCCAGGCACTGCTCACAGAGGGAGGCAGCTACTGAGCATGTGCAGAAAGAAGCAGGAGTGTGAACAGAGTGCAGGTGTTAAAGAGTGATAGAAAGTGACAGCAGAGACGAGCGATAAGAACAGACAGAATGTCAAAGATATGGAGTTATAAATTAAGTTAATTATAAGTATTATTAATACATTTTTAATCTGTGAAGTACAAACTTCATTTGTGAGTGATTTCCAGTGACAGTTTAACATGACGGCACCCTGAAGTAGCAAATACTAAAACATAATGCAGCGTTCGATGTTCGAGATCATTCCTTTGTTTATAGTTATTATCACATTTGAACAGAATTAAAGAAACAAGTTCAGAAAATTAAAAATTATATTTTTTATTTATATTTTATATTTTAACTTTTTACAGTTTGAGACTTTCCATCATATAATCAGGTCACAGTAACAAAGACATACAGAGTCTCTTTCTCCTGCTTAAAGGAGCACTTAGTGATCAGTGAGGGCAATATATTAATAAAGACACATCAAGTTTTTAATGATGCTTCATAAGTTTGACAAAAATGTGTCATTTTGTTTAAAGCCTAATTTACGCTAGCCAAAAGTAGCATCCCAGTTAATGTCACAGTTTACAGCACAAGCATTACAAGATAACATTCGCTAACCCCTCCCTCCTCTCAAGCCCCGCCCTCTCTTCCAAATGTTTTCAAACATGGGCTAAACTTGAGGCTTCAAAACTGTACGCCACAAAGACAATGGCTTACATCATTCTTATATACAGTCTATGACACGTTAGAATGAGTTAGCATCAACAGTAAGTCTCAAAGAGGAAAATGTGGAGTCTTAAAGAACCTCAGAATAAAGCAGAGGACTTAGAAATAAAGGCGTGTTTCTCCAACCAGCTTCTGTTTGACCTCTTATGGTTTATTCTAGTTACTCATGAGCTGACCTATTACACTTCACTTAGTGCTCCTTTAACACAACATCGTTCTTTTCCTTTAACCACTCACAGCAGACATATTTAATATGCACCATCAGTTCGTGCTCATTTCCTCATCATGGTTTCATCATCATCATAATCTTAATCAGCAGCAGTTTCTCAGTTATCACAATATTCCTCCATAAGTAAAAGCAGGAGTAGTAAAAGACATTTCAAACATAATCAATCAGAAAACTCATGCACATTCTTTACCAGCGTCAATGCAGCGTGTCAGGCCTGCAGAGCCACCTGTACATTGACCTGCGGAGCGACCTACAGAGTGCTCTGCAGAGGGACCTGGGGAGCATCCTGCAGAGGGACCCTCAGAGCGACCCGCAGAGCGACCCGTGGAGGGACCCGCAGAGCGGCCTGCGGAGGGACCCGCGGAGCGGCCTGCGGAGGGACCTGCAGAGTGACCTGCGGAGTGCTCTGCAGAGGGACCTGCAGAGCCACCTGCAGAGGGACCCACAGAGCGGCCTGCGGAGCCGCCTGCAGAGGGACCCACAGAGTGGCCTGCGGAGGGACCTGCAGAGCGACCTGCAGAGGGACCCACAGAGCGGCCTGCGGAGGGACCTGCAGAGCGACCTGCAGAGGGACCCACAGAGCGGCCTGCGGAGGGACCTGCAGAGCGACCTGCAGAGGGACCCAGAGAGCCGCCTGCAGAGGGACCTGCAGAGCGACCTGCAGAGGGACCCGCAGAGCCGCCTGCAGAGGGACCCACAGAGCGGCCTGCGGAGCCGCCTGCAGAGGGACCCACAGAGCGACCTGCAGAGGGACCCACAGAGCCGCCTGCAGAGGGACCTGCAGAGCGACCTGCAGAGAGACCCACAGAGCCACCTGCAGAGGGACCTGCAGAGCGACCTGCAGAGGGACCCACAGAGCCGCCTGCAGAGGGACCTGCAGAGCAGCAGACCTGCTGCTTGTTACTAAGATAAACTGGATAGAAACAGTGGAAGCTTTATTCACAGGTGTTCAGGAAGCTTGGAGCTGTCGTGCTCTGGTGATTGGGAGGAGAATGAAATGCATAGAGAGGTCAGTGATTCTCATCGTTACTAAGATTCAAACGTTACTAAGATTTTAACCTGTAAACTGCATAAGTACTCTGTCACCCGGGCGTCAGGAGAGAATTGTGCTTTAGATACCATCAGAGTGAGTTCGATGACGTAATGCTGGCGTACAAAATGTCAATATTGTAAAAGTTTTACAGAGTTTATAGAAGTGGTGTTAAAGGTGTGATCAGACTGAAGCACTGATATAAAACTGACTTCCTGTATCGAGTGAACACACCCAGACGCTGCTCCATCAGCTGCTGAGTGACGTTAATAAAGGTTAATCATTATAAACCTTCTTTAGCCTGTTACTTTGTTTTTGGTAAAATCATTTTCATGAACATCCATCAGGCACTAATGGAAACGTCCATTAGAAATTTGAGGCATCCACTAACAAAGTGAAGGTTCATCATGCTGGAGTGCATTTAAACAATCATAGAAAAGAGAGATGAACTGTTACACAGCTTTAAAAAGGTGCACAGTGGTACATTACTAATACAGTACAGAAGCCCAGGAGGACTGTCAGACCTCCATCATGGACTTCATCATGTTCAACACTGTAGGTGCTAATCTCTTGGTGCCTCCACTTTCACAAGCATGTCCCTCACAGAGGAGAGGAGGCAGGCACCCTGAGGTGATCAAACAGAAGAGCTTAAATACATGTGACGGGCTCATTTTGGTTTCTTATTCAAAGAAAGAAGGAAAGTTATCCATCATTATTAGAGTAGGGATGTCCTGACCAGAGCTTTAATCTTGATTACCTGCTGATGCAGGTCCTGCTCTGATTCTTTTCTTATACAGCTGCAGAGCGCACACTTCAAGTTACTCAAATCTAACCGTGTGTGCTTTAACAAAGAGAAGCTGTGTGATGTTGTCCTTCATGTTCATTATTTTCACAGAATGACAAAGTAAAAGAAACGCTGTGATGTGTTCGACCTCGTTGCCGTCTTTAGGGAGTGTCTCGTTTTAAAGTTTCCTCCAGGATTTGTTGCTCTGGTTTTGTGTGTCTTTCTTTCTCTGCACATCTTTGTCACGGATTAATGGTCATCTGATCTGATTTTTGCTTTGTGTTGCACTTGCAGCTGTGAGAAACACGAAAACACGAGAGACTCTCAAACTGCTGTGTGGTGTCTTACTGTGGGCGGAGCTTAGCCGCTGCTCTTACACAGATGGAGCTCAGCTGAATGGAGGTGAAACAGATGACGGCTGCACTGGTTGTGTTTCTGTATGAAAGCTTCATGTGTGACAGCTAGCAGTGATCAGATCAGGCTCAATACATTGCATACAGATCAGAGAAAAATGCCCTGATTGGCCTTCATATCAACTTTGAGTTCGGATCAGGACATCCCATCTTTCAAATACTACAACGCAGGAAAAAAGCTAAGCTAACAAAAAACGATTTGGAAGCAAGAATGAAACAAAGAAGCCGGAGGTCCCTAAACTCTCGATGCTTACTTCATCAACTTTACAGACGTGTTGGAGAAATGAACACGTTGCCTGTTTCCACTGAAGGAACTGAACCAGGAACCAAAGAACCTTTAAAGGAACTCAGGAACTTTTTCTGTGAACCAGGATCTTAGTGTAGTTCTTGGCTCAAACAGCCCCTCGTCTGGAGGTATCAACCTGTCAGGGACTATTAGGGGGAGTGACATCAGTCACACTGAAGCTGTTGGGTTGCTTTTGTTGTGTCTGAGAATTGTCTCTGTTGTTTTATCGGACTAACTTTACAACGTTTTACAGAGTTGGTCTAAAAGCAAACAGGAAGGAGCAGAAGGGGCTGTAGTTCCTGAGATTTTCTCAGGTCATTGGTTCCTGGAACTCTTTGGTTGAAATGGGTTAATACAGACCGTTTAGCTCCTCTCAGAGTCTCAACAGCAGGGCAACTAAAAACATGAAGTTTGTCCACAACCGCGGAAGAGAAGAAGAGAACAAGAGCCTCTATGTATGTGACAATTCTGCATCAGATCACATTCAATGACAGCATTCAGCACACTCTCGCTCCTGCTACATGAAGCTAACACTGCTTCCTGCATTTGTTCTGGGTGTTGTTTGAATGTAACCGTGTGCTGCAGAACACATGTAAACCATCAGAGTGAGTTCATGAAGCGGGGCTCCTGGATGATGTCTATGTGCTCGGTTAATAACAATCTGATGTTTGATTTTCACAGTTCTTGGGTTTCACTTCAGGAAGTTTCAGGATTCATTTAACAAAAGAGCTCAAATGAACTAAAATATTAGACAAACAGACGTGTAGGTGTTTGAGCTCGAAGGATTCACCTCTAATGGATTTTGTTCCTGCAGACTATTGCTCTGTTTTCTCTTCTCTTAATCTGACGTGAACTTTAAATCAAACTGAGATTATTTGAGGCATAGAAACAGGAAACACTTAAAACAATCTGTGTCTTCTTCACATGAAACGTAGACAATCCCTCAGGGTCATGATGGCACTCTGTGAAGAACACAAAGTTTGTTCCACCTGTCTCTCTCTCTCTGGTGTCTCTCTCTCTGTGATGTCTCTCTCTCGGTACCTCAACAGTTCCTGACTTTGGCACTCAGAGCTCAATGTCTCTGACATGTGGACACAGAAGAGGAGATAAAAACAGGGTCACAGAGACTCTCCCTTCACCTGCTCGTTGTTGTTCAGTCCTGGTGATGGTTTGCTCTTCATGCCCTCGGTGCCCCCCCGTGACGTCTCCTGGAAGAACAGGTGGGGCATCCACACGGACATGACGATGCGCTTGTACTCCCTGCGGAAGTTCTGGTTGAGCAGGCCGTAGATGATGGCATTAAGGCAGCTGTTGAAGTAGGCCATGAAGTAGCTGACCACAAACAGCCACTCAGGGATGTGGGGGGCCACGACGTCCGGGTCGATGGCCACAGCCAGCCCGATAAAGTTTAAAGGCGCCCAGCAGATGGCAAACAGCACGAACACAACGAACATGGTGATGAAGTTCCTCAGGTCGCTGGGCTTGATGCGGGGGCGGACCTCTGACTTCACCCGCCGCCTCACCTGTATGACCAGGATCCAGATCCTCAGGTAGCAGAAGGTAACCACGGCGATGGGCACGAAGAAGTGGATGACCACCACAGTGATGGTGTAGGAGGTGCTGACCGTCTGTGCAAAGGTGCAGGAGTAGATGCGGGGGTCATACTGCAGCGAGCCCACAAAGAAGTTGGGCACGATGGCGAGCACGGTGAGCAGCCAGATGAGCGCCACCAGCAGCAGCGTGTTCCTGTAGCTATAGAGCTTGTCGTAACTGAAGCTGTGGCAGATGTAGCAGTAACGGTTGATGGCAATGCCCGTGATGTTGAAGATGGAGCCGATGACACTGAGGCCCATCAGGAAGCCACTCACCTGGGAGGGATGAAGGGGGGAGACAGAGAGGGGGGTGATAGCTCAAACACCAAAATAATGTTCACATCAACAGAGTATGTTCCTGGCGAAGAGCAGCTCATCTTAAAGCTTTACTTTCTTCTAGCCTGTAGAGAAGCTGAACACTAATAAGAGCAGTGAAGTGCTGCTGTTTTTAACAGCTCCAATAAAGAGTAGCATTAGGCTTCATTAGCTTCAGTTTCAAAGTAGTCACACTGCAGGTAAATGAGGATGAAAAGGGCAAAGTTCTCAGCATCCTGCAGCCACTAACAAATTAATGAGTGATGAGCCCAGCAGCCAATGAAGAGGTCAATCAACATAGAAGAAGTGTGCTCTGTATCTGCTGTGCACACCAGAAGAACAGTGAATTGAAGTTCCTCTTCTGCTCTGCACGCGTGACATCTATCACATGTTCATCCAGGACCATCGATCCATCCTGTGAGCTTCCTCCTGGTTTCCCCTGAGTTTTTCCTCATCTAATCTGAGGCTTGACTTGGGTCTATTTAAACAAAGACTAGACTCTGCTCTAAGCTGCAGATATATAGAGTCATTGAGTTAATGCTCACCTTGCACTGCGTGTCACCCAGGGACCAGCCGTCATGGAAGATGGCGTACAACACCAGAGGGTAGGGATAGAATGCCACCACCAGGTCAGCAAAGGCCAGGCTCACCACGAAGACATTTCCTGTGGAGGACACAAAGACAGAGGACAGAAGAAGAGGAGGTTAGTGTGAGGATTGAAAGTGTAAAAACCTTTCATGCATTAGTAGATGGAAGTGTCTGCAAGGCCACAGCTCTCCTGCAGACCTCTAACAGTCAAACATCCATCACTCAGCAGGAAACACTGAGCTCATATTACTGTAATGAATGCACACATTCGTTTCCCCTCACAGCTTCACACTCCATCACAGTTTCCTCCTCCTGACACCAAATACACTGGATTAGAGGACAAAATGAGATCAGAAAAGAAGAGTCTTTATTGTCCTTACAGTCACACTATGGTCACACTACAGTCAGACAACAGTCACACTTCAGTCAGACTACAGTCACCCTACGGTCAGACTACAGTCACCCTACAGTCACACTACAGTCACTCTTCAGTCAGACTACAGTCACCCTACAGTCACGCTTCAGTCAGACTACAGTCACCCTACAGTCACACTTCAGTCAGACTACAGTCACCCTACGGTCAGACTACAGTCACGCTTCAGTCAGACTACAGTCACCCTATGGTCAGACTACAGTCAGACAATAGTCACACTACAGTCAGACAACATTCACGCTACAGTCACACTACAGTCAGACAACAGTCACACTACAGTAGTCGTAGACCGTAGTGCGACTGTAGTGCGACTGTTGTCTGAAAGTCTGACTAGTGTGACTGTAGTGTGACAGTAGTGTGACTGTTGTCTGACTGTAGTGTGACTGTTGTCTGACTGTAGTGTGACTCGTGACTTGTCACACTACAGTCAGACAACAGTCAGACTAGTCAGACAAAAGTCACGCTACAGTCACACTACAGTAAGACTACAGTCACACTACAGTAAGACAACAGTCAGACTACAGTCAGACAAAAGTCACACTACAGTCAGACAACAGTCACACTACAGTAAGACAACAGTCAGACTACAGTCAGACAAAAGTCACACTACAGTCAGACAACAGTCACACTACAGTAGTCGTAGACCGTAGTGTGACTGTAGTTCGACTGTTGTCTGAAAGTCTGACTAGTGTGACTGTTGTGTAACTGTAGTGTGACAGTAGTGTGACTGTTGTCTGACTGTAGTCTGACTGTTGTCTGACTGTAGTGTGACCGTAGTGTGACTGTTGTCTGACTGTAGTGTGACTAGTGACTTGTCACACTACAGTCACACTAGTCAGACTAGTCAGACAAAAGTCACGCTACAGTCACACTACAGTCAGACAACAGTCAGACTACAGTCAGACAACAGTCACACTACTGTCACACTACAGTCACATTTTCTCAATTTTAAGTCTGTAAAATATGTAAAACTTATTCACAACATTTTGTCACCTCTGCACAAACAGGATCTGTTGTTCTCAGTTTCATCTGAAAATGTTCCACTTGTCAACACCTTGATGAAACAGAGCCTTCAGCCTTCAGTGGCTCTTTCCACAGATTATAGTATGTATGTGATAAAGACACAAGTCCTGAATGAAGGTGATTGTGGAGCTTTGTGAAGAGGACATTAACCTGCTTCTGAAGAGTGCTGCTCTAACAGGACATAAATCATCTCCCTCTTCAGGTCTGCAGCTTCGCTCTTCATCACTTCCTGCTCATCTCTAACTTTCCTCCTTCTTGTGACCTTACAGCAGACTCTCTCCTCTTGGAGCTGACCTCTATTCATCATCACAGAGATGAAGAGTCACATGCACGCCCTGAACATGAAACACAACTAAATATAGCAGAGAGCGGAGGTAATCTCTCATCTCTAATCTAGTTTCAGGTGTCAGAGGAGTGACTCAGGAGTGTGAGCCAACGTCTTCCTCTCATGCAGCAGGACGGAGAGGAGAACGGAGCTCTGAGAGTCATCAGGACTCTATAACACAGAGCGTCAGGATCAAACAGCCTGAAGGTCACTGCAGCCCGACACACAGTTTAAGTCCAACACTCCTCAACACCTCTTTCTCTATTTCATCCTCCTCAGGCGATCTGAACCAATCACTGAGCGTCTGCAGCCGAGCTGCTTCACAGACTTTCTCCTGCCTCTGTCAGTGATGCTGAAAAATACCTGACAGCTGCACCTGTCAGTGTTCACACATCTGAAATCTCCCTAGACCTTCAGACGTCCTCTAAAATTCAACATGGCTGACAAACCTGGCAGACGTGGCCGACGGAGCATCTGAGGTGAGCGTTCAGGATCAGCACAGGACATGAAACATGACCAGCACACAGAGAGGACATTCTGAGACCGACATGAGGTCCGCTGCCACGCCTATCAAACACGTCAGAGCACTGATCGGCCCAAACGTTCGGTCACACTTTGTGGGAATCAACCGCCCTGAAGATTCAATATTATCTGCACATTTCTATGTTAACATTTAGAGAAGCAGAACATGCAGAGTGATGCAGCATCTTCAGTGACTGGACGTAAATCATCCTTAAATTAAAACTAATTAAAGTCAGAGGTCAAAGGCGTTCTGACATTATAAAACTGGGCATCAGGCTTTCCTTACAATAAATCCATCAGACATGAACCTTCTAATAACTACAGCTAATGGAAACAGCTCTTAAAACTCTCTATTTGTAGACGCTTGGTAAAATGTTCACTGTCATGCTGTAGTTGAGCCAGAAAGTCTCCAGAGAGCTGAGCAGTGTACTTCCTGCCCATGTCCTGTTCTCCACCTGTCCTGACACACTCAGACAGACATCCGCTCCTGATGTTTCTTAATACATCTTAAATATCTGTACCTGCTGAGGCTCCACTTCCAGCCTGTCAGAGCAGGTAATGGAGACTCAGCCCTCCCTGGAATAAGTCCTCTGTGTCAAATATGAACAAAAGTCCTCCCCTCTCAAGGACAAGTGGAGTTTGACCCCACCCTCCCGTGTGAACAGATTAAACATGTTTCCTTCAGACGTGGTCACAAACACTTTCCTGTCTGCGTTCAGCCTCACAGCTCCTCTGAGGGAGCGGGGAGCACAGCTCTGTCCTCATTAGAGACACAACCAGAGGACGACACGTGATGGAGTAACATCCCCCTGTCTCACTGTAACACACTGTCTGTGTCACTGTAACATCCCCCTGTCTCACTGTAACACACTGTCTGTCTCACTGTAACATCCCCCTGTCTCACTGTAACACACTGTCTGTGTCACTGTAACATCCCCCTGTCTCACTGTAACACACTGTCTGTCTCATTGTAACATCCCCCTGTCTCACTGTAACACACTGTCTGTCTCACTGTAACATCCCCCTGTCTCACTGTAACACACTGTCTGTGTCACTGTAACATCCCCCTGTCTCACTGTAACACACTGTCTGTCTCACTGTAACATCCCCCTGTCTCACTGTAACACACTGTCTGTCTCACTGTAACATCCCCCTGTCTCACTGTAACATCCACCTGTCTCACTCTAACATCCACCTGTCTCACTGTAACACACCATCTGTCTCACTGTAACATCCCCCTGTCTCACTCTAACACACTGTCTGTCTCACTGTAACATCCCTTGTCTCACTGTAACACAGTCTGTCTCACTGTAACATCCCCCTGTCTCACTGTAACATCCACCTGTCTCACTGTAACATCCACCTGTCTCACTGTAACACACCGTCTGTCTCACTAACATCCCCCTGTCTCACTGTAACATCCACCTGTCTCACTGTAACACACTGTCTGTCTCACTGTAACATCCCCCTGTCTCACTCTAACATCCACCTGTCTCACTGTAACACACCGTCTGTCTCACTGTAACATCCCCCTGTCTCACTCTAACATCCACCTGTCTCACTGTAACACACCGTCTGTCTCACTAACATCCCCCTGTCTCACTGTAACATCCACCTGTCTCACTGTAACACACTGTCTGTCTCACTGTAACATCCACCTCTCTCACTGTAACACACCGTCTGTCTCACTGTAACATCCCCCTGTCTCACTGTAACACACCGTCTGTCTCACTGTAACATCCCCCTGTCTCACTGTAACATCCACCTGTCTCACTGTAACATCCCCCTGTCTCACTGTAACATCCACCTGTCTCACTGTAACATCCACCTGTCTCACTGTAACACACCGTCTGTCTCACTAACATCCCCCTGTCTCACTGTAACATCCACCTGTCTCACTGTAACACACTGTCTGTCTCACTGTAACATCCCCCTGTCTCACTCTAACATCCACCTGTCTCACTGTAACACACCGTCTGTCTCACTGTAACATCCCCCTGTCTCACTCTAACATCCACCTGTCTCACTGTAACACACCGTCTGTCTCACTAACATCCCCCTGTCTCACTGTAACATCCACCTGTCTCACTGTAACACACTGTCTGTCTCACTGTAACATCCACCTCTCTCACTGTAACACACCGTCTGTCTCACTGTAACATCCCCCTGTCTCACTGTAACACACCGTCTGTCTCACTGTAACATCCCCCTGTCTCACTGTAACACACTGTCTGTCTCAAAGCAACATCCCCCTGTCTCACTGTAACACACTGTCTGTCTCACTGTAACACATCGTCTGTCTCACTGTAACATCCACCTGTCTCACTGTAACACACCGTCTGTCTCACTGTAACATCCACCTGTCTCACTGTAACACACTGTCTGTCTCAATGTAACATCCCCCTGTCTCACTGTAACACACCGTCTGTCTCACTGTAACATCCACCTGTCTCACTGTAACACACTGTCTGTCTCAATGTAACATCCCCCTGTCTCACTGTAACACACTGTCTGTCTCACTGTAACATCCCCCTGTCTCACTGTAACACACCGCTTGTCTCACTGTAACATCCGCCTGTCTCACTGTAACATCCCCCTGTCTCACTGTAACACACCACCTGTCTCACTGTAACACACCGTCTGTCTCACTGTAACATCCCCCTGTCTCACTGCAACACACCATCTGTCTCACTGTAACATCCACCTGTCTCACTGTTACATCCACCTGTCTCACTGTAACACACCGTCTGTCTCACTAACATCCACCTGTCTCACTGTAACATCCACCTGTCTCACTGTAACACACCGTCTGTCTCACTAACATCCCCCTGTCTCACTGTAACATCCACCTGTCTCACTGTAACATCCACCTGTCTCACTAACATCCAACTGTGTCACTAACACCCACCTGTCTCACTGTAACACACCATCTGTCTCACTGTAACGTCCCCCTGTCTCACTGTAACATCCACCTGTCTCACTGTAACATGCCATCTGTCTCTGCAGCTGCTATAATGAAGTCTTAATGATGAGTGAGGGTCACAAACTGTTGATGGGTCACAGTAAACATCTGTCATTAACGGGTCCACAGCAGGAGCAGCTCCTCCACAGCCGGAGCAGTTCCTCCACATAAGTGTTCTCATGAACACTACCAATGTGTGGAGGGGGCAGCGTGAGTCACATGACCCAGGGTGAGTCACATGACCTGCTCTGAGGGGGACCCAGCAGCAGTTTGTTTCTGCTGAGAGGACACTGAAGCTCACAGATCCGTGAAGTAAAGTAACTCTCTGACACCTCCCTGTGAAAAGTGAAATGTGATTATCTTAACATCTGTTCCAAAGTTGAAGCTTCGACTAAAGGTGACTTTGTGACACCCTGAAACACGCCTGAACAGAGCTGCTTTCAACTCTTCAATCCACTTGAAACTCTATTTTTCTTTTGTCCCTTTTCCTTTGTTGTATCGTGTTTTCCATGCTGTGGTGGTCCATGCTATTAAGCACGTGAAGCACTTTGTAGCTCTGTTTTTATAAAGATACAATTAACATAAGTACTGTTTTTTAACTTTTTAAAATATATTTTAGAACATCTTGCTCCATGTTCTGGTTCTGTCAGCAGATCATTTTACATATTTCCAGTACGATTTTCTTCTCTTGTTCTGAGAGGCACAATGTATTTACTCTCTTAGCTCTTAGAGGTGTGTAGATATGATCTCTCTGAATAACCTGAACATAGTTTATATTAAACATTCCTTACACAGATGTTTGTCTGGACTAAAGCAAGACCAGAAGCAGCTCTATGAACACAAAGCTCTGTCACTGAGTCTGTCAACAATCAACATGCACCAACGATATTTACACACTGTAACTCCAGATCGCTAGCAGGTAAGTTCCACCTCGCTCAGAACGCCTCAGTCTCACCTTGTGTATTAGCTGAGATCAGACGCTCATCTGTGACAGCAGCTCATTAGCTGGTTAGAGGAAGCAGTGAGACCTAAAGCTGCAAGGAGCTAATTCTCATATCACCTGGAGATCAAGTTCACTTCATCTGGTTCCACTGTCGGCTTATTTCACATCCGTCTGTTCATGTTGGATTTATCTATGTTCCCCAACCCTGCAGTTCCTCTGGTGTCCACTTGAGGCTGCCTCCAGCAGTGAGTCAGTCCCCATAGAGCCCCATGTTAAACTTTACAGCAGAAATAAACATGTTTACAGCCTGGTACAAAAAACAGTTTGGGTCTCTGTAGCTCATTTCTCTCTATATCACAACTGTACGGGGAGAATCTTTATACAACTCACCTGTTTACATTATTTTAAGGCTTATAGTGATGCAGCATTAGGGGCGTGGCCCTTTTTGAGTGACAGCTGGGAGCTGTCTGCTAGGTGTCCCCTCAGCTAATTCACCGGTATCCAGCCTCTTCTTCAACTACGGTTGTTTCTGTCTCCAAAAGCAGAGATGTAAAGTCGTTTAAAAGAGTCACTCAGATTAAGGGGTGATGTTATGATGCTACGTATGAGCATGTGCAATACCATCATAGCTGATAGAGATTATGGATGAAGGTAATGAGATGTAACCCTCTGAATGCAGCAGAATGCTCCTTTAGAGGAAGCAGTGAGGTGAGCTCAGAGGTGAACAGTCTGTAGATTGATGTTCATCACAGCTCATCAGCATGAAAACACCAGAGGAGCTTTATTAGCAACACAACTCAATGAGCTCCTCCAGAAGCTTCTAGAACAGGTAGCTCTGTGTCCCCTGGTCCTCTGTGGGGACAGGGCTCTTCTTCTTGGCGTGCCCCCCCCCCGGCCCCGAGGTTTAATTCAAGTCGTTCATCAGAGGAGATCGAGTCATTAAAGCACACACTCGCCTCAGTGGAAGCAAACAGTGAACGCTCGCAGGCAGCACAGGGGAGCTTTACTGCCACATGCTGCCCCCTACTGCTCATTAATGTCACTGTGACCTACAGTGCCCTTCAACCCCCCCACTCTGCTATAAATCACCCCCTCCCCTTTTCCCCTGATTACCTGACATTCATCCCCTCTTCCATCATCTCATCTGTCTCCCTCGTCCCTTTGTTCTCCCCACTAACACACTCTTTATTACACCCCCCCCCCCCTTTGGACCCTTCATGGAGGGACCGGCTCCTGAAATGAAGCCGGTTGTTGGGAGACGAGTCTCTCCTTCAATCCTGCAACACCTCAGCTGGCAGGGACGAGTCCGATGACGGAGCTCGCCACTGATTGATGGTGACAGTGAAGTACAGGGAAGGAGAGGAGGAGGAGGAGGGGGATAAAGAGGGAGGGGAGGGAGAGGAGAAAGAGGAAGGGCGGAGGAGGAGGAGGTGGTAGGAGAGGACAGAGAGGAGAAAAAATGAGTGAGAGTAGAACGGAGAGGAGGACGAGAGAGAGAGAGGGGAGAGGAGGTAGAGGAGGGAGGAGGAGTGTGGGGGAGGACAAAGGAGGACAGAAGGGGGAGAAATCCGATGATGATGGTTTCAATACATATGTATGTCCACATCAAAGCTAATGCTGAGAGTGACACACACACACACACACGCACACACACACACACACACAAACACACACACACACACAAAAACACGCCCACACACACGCACGCACACACACGCACACACACACACACACACACACACAAACACGCAAACACGCGCACACACACGCACGCACACACACACACACACACACACAAACACGCAAACACGCGCGCACACACACACACACACACACACACACGCACACACACACACACACACACACACGCACACACACACACACACACACACGCAAACACGCGCACACACACACACACACACACACACACACGCACACACACACACACACACACACACACACACGCAAACACGCAAACACGCGCACACACACACACACACGCACACACACACACACACACACACACACACACACACAAACACGCAAACACGCGCACACACACACACACACACACACGCACACACACACACACACACACACACACACACACACAAACACGCAAACACGCGCACACACACACACGCACGCACACACACACACACACACACACACACACACACACACACACACTGTCATGTTAAAGCTGCAGAGGTGACTGAAAAGGTCAAACGTTCTGCAGCTTAAAAGACTTCAAATCCATCCACTCTCTACCTGTTCAGCTCACAGACCAGCTGGAGCCTATCCCAGCTGTCATTGGGTGAGAGGCGGGGTTACACTTGGACAGGTCACCTGTCCATCACAGGGCTGACACAGGGAGAACATGCAAACTCCACGCAGAAAGGCCCCCTATGTCTGAACAGGGACTCGAACCAGGAACCTTCTGGGGTTTGACATGAAGGAGAAATGTGTTGACATGTTCATGTTGGAGACCTGAGAGTGTCTGTGTCTGTCTGTGTCTGAGACATAGCAGTTACACCTGTGACAGGTGACATGTTCTCTACTTCTATTAGCACATCTGCTAACTGACTGCTAACAAACATCCACACGTCGTTTGTTTTCATGTCCGTGGATGTAACCTCAGTGTGCTCTCTGCTCCAGCGAGGTGCAGCCTGATCGCCCTCCAGCAGCTCCACTGCAGCTGCTCAGTGTCCCGCATGTTAACTGGTTGTACTGGGAGGCTTCGGGCTGAGTGTGTGATCAGTGATTCACACCACACGGATCATCTGGTTTCACTCCGTCAGACGAGGCTCATCAGCGAGCCGATGCTCACAGAAGGATTTAAGGAGCTCTGATTGGTCAGAGGGAACAGGAACTAAGTTGACTAAATCAATGATGAGATGAACGAGGAAATGCAAAGAGCAATGAGTGAATACATGAGCGCATGTTGGACCTGTGAACACACGAAGCTGAATAAACAACAGAATAAAGAGTCATGTGGAAATATAAAGACGATCAAGTAAATAATAATCATTCAGTTCTGTAAATAATTACTCACACGCCCACAGCCTGATGATTGACAGCCGACCAAGACAGTAAAATCATGAAACTCAATAAATGATAAAAATACATTTTAATATTTAAATGGTCGGTTTCAGTTTAAACAGATGAAGATGCTGCATCACATCCTGACTGTGCAGAGAGCGACACACCTGCTCACTGTGCAGCTTTAACATGACAGTGTGTGTGTGTGTGTGTGTGTCTGTGTGTGTGTGTGTGTGTGTGTGTGTGAGGGGGGCATCTGCAGGATGAGCTGAATGACAAACTACTGACCCAGAACGTTGAACCTCCTCCATCCTGCTTTCTACTTCTCCTCCTCCTCTCCTCCTCTCCTCCTCTCCTCTCCTCTCCTCTCCTCCTGCAGATGTTGTCATTGTGACACTCAGGACGCTGAATGTGGAACCTGCACTTTGCCTTAAAGCTGAGGAGCAGCAGCAGCAGAGAGGAGCTGCAGCAGCTGCAGCAGCTGCAGCAGAGAGGAGCAGCTGCAGCAGCAGCAGCAGCAGCAGAAGAGAGGCGCTGCAGCAGCAGAGAGGAGCAGCAGCAGCAGCAGCAGCAGCAGAGAGGCGCTGTAGCAGCAGCAGAGAGGAGCAGCAGCAGCAGCAGCAGCAGCAGAGAGGCGCTGCAGCAGCTGCAGCAGAGAGGCGCTGCTGCAGCAGCAGAGAGGCGCAGCTGCAGCAGCAGCAGCAGAGAGGCGCTGTAGCAGCAGCAGCAGCAGCAGAGAGGCGCTGCAGCAGCTGCAGCAGCAGAGAGGCGCTGCTGCAGCAGCAGAGAGGCGCAGCTGCAGCAGCAGCAGAGAGGCGCAGCAGCAGCGTCGACACTAATGTTTTGATTCCCATAGAAATCTGACAGAACAGAAATGGACATGAGGAGATTTTTGAAGAAGAAAGAAGTAAGTCACCGTCACTGCTGTTAGCTCCAGCTAACTTACAGCAGAGACTTGTAATCAATGAAGCAGGCGCTCCCTATTCTGACAAATCAGTGTCTGGTTGGCCCAACAAATTAGCATGATGTTGATTTCTGTCACTTGAGATAATTAACGTTAGCTCTGAACAGAGAGCTGGCTGGCTTATTATTATCATCAGTGGAAAAGAATACAATACTTAACTGTTCACTAAATAATGATCGCTCCACCAGCCCTCGTCACATGTAGGCAGACTGAGTCATTTGTGATGCAGGCTCTCTTATCACACTGTTATTGAAAACAATGGGACATTAAATAGGAAACATTTCCGTCCAGGTGCAGCATGTGACCAACACGGACAGAGCATCATTTATTTGAACATCTTAAAGTTTAAATAATCAATGAGTGGTTTCTATTAAAGACGGCTCTGAGTCATCAAATCGATTTCTGTACTTTTAGCTTTTTAATATTTCAAACATGAAGGAACAACATAAACCAATCATCAGATCATTATCAGACTACATGTTCAACCAGAGGACAGGAAGAGACATGTACTCTGTTCAAATGTTTCTGGGACCTCCAGAACTCCCGTCAATTTGTCCCACCCACTTAATGTATGCTTCCTACACCCACGGTAGCATGGCTGCATCATCACACACCTGATTCTCCTTCTTCCTCCTCTGTCCAAACCTTTGCTGAAGCTTCACCTGTCTGCACACCACCCTCTCACCTTCGCAGCATTCACTCTAAATGTGGACTCTGTAGGCAGGGCCGAGGATTTCAGTCGTGGCATGTGTTCTGGTTTCCGTTAGTGCTACGCTTGTAGTCCGAGTAATACTGACCAATCACGTATCAGCAGGCTGTGGCGTGTGCAGGAGGAACAGTCTGTGTGGAGAGCAAAAGCAGGCGGAGCGTTGCCGTCGCAGGACATCCCGGCTCCCATCAGCAGCTCTCTGACGATGATTTAGCTTCTTCTGATCTGATGTCGTTACTTCAGAGCCGTTAATGAAAATAAGTCACCAGAAAAACAGGTTGTTCTTCTGTAACGATGCAGCACGCGGAAAAGGAAGTGGTTTATGCTAACCGCTGGCTACACGCCCGACATGTTCACCGGTGTCCCCAGCATCGTCGTCAGACTGTAGCTGACGGGATCTGAGATTGCCTCAGCATGAACACCAGCATGTTAACTTCATTAATTACATTGAGACACGGCAGCTGGGTGTTTGCATGTGTGGAGGCGCCAGGTGGGCGGAGTCAGAGCCATCAGGAGAATCAGCTTCGTCCTGTCTGTCTGTGACTTGTCTCTGCTGGTGTCTTCACAGTGAGACTTTGTAATATAAGTTTGCAGGAGTCAGCCTCTCTCCTCTTCTGCCCTGTCTGTTTTCGTGGTCCTTTAGGTTTATGTCCAGTTCTCTTATGTCAGTAAAATAAACATGTATCAGGTGACATGTGGTGCAGCCTGGCCTGCGTCCTCCAGCCTGTGACAGAGCTGAACTTTACTCTGGTCCCTCTGTTGTTCCTCTCTCTGCTGACCTTTACATCATGCTGCTGTGCATAGAAACACAGTTCTAACATCAGGAAGGAAACTGCATGTTAAACTTTAGGAGTGCAGACTCCTCCTCCACGTTGACTCACATCTGAGATCTGTCTTACTACAGCGCTCTGAGGCCAAGAGAAACAGACGTTACTGAGAGTTACTGACAACAATCAGGCTGAAAGGATGCTGGAATAACTACACCAGGAAGCAGGCAGTCGACAGGCTGAGTTCATGCTTTGTCAGGTCTGCACACTGTAAACCTGGATTTGACTCTTTTTATTCTCTTGTGTCGTTACTAAAGTCATGGTTCAGGCCATGGTTTGCCCCTCTTCCCTGTGTTTCTTGTTGTCTCTGGCTGCTTCCCAAGTCTCTTAAATTGCATCCATGTTCCCTTCACTTGCGTCGTTCACTTGCGTCTTAGTCCCTCCCACCAGAGATGCATGGAGAGACGCGAGGAAACCAAGAGAGGAGAGAGGAAACGAGGGAATGTTTTTTAAGAGACATGAGACGTCCTTTCCGATGAAGCGTCACGTGCTGCGACGTCCGTTTGTGATGATCGCGTCAGCTGATCACCGCTGGATCAGCTGTCAGTCTGCTTTAACAGCTGTTTGTGTCTGCACACATGTGCTCTGTATTCTAATGAAACACACAGTAACAGTGTTTCCTCTCTGTAACCTGTTACCTGTGTAACAAACACCTGCACATGAAGAACAGGCTGCAGTCTGTGTTCCTGCTGCAGAGCCAGACGGACATTTCTTACCAGCACTTTTTGTCTTTATATTATTTGTTCATTATTTACATTTTTGATCACAGATAATCTGATCTGAATTAATTATTTAATAAGCCCAAATACTGTCTGTTCATGAACTATGAACATTATTGATTAGGCTCAAAGTTTCAGGATAAATAGAAATCACGTCACGCTGATCAAACCCGACCTCACTGATGATCACGCTCACACGTAGTGTTACCTGCTGACAGAGAGACTCTCCTGCTCCCTCTGAATTCATTCATTCATCTGTAATAAAAGTTAGCAGGGGAATAACTGATCATGACGAGAGGTATTTCTTTAGATTACATTTAATAGAAATTAATCTGTTTTTGCCGCTTTTGATTTTTAGACAACTTATTTCTAATCAGATGTTGACCCAGAAAACAAATCAAATCTGCAGTTATTCACTGCATTTTATATATTTTACGACAAGTTATGATCAATATTTAATTCTAAACGATCTCAGCTTGTCAGATACCAACTCATTATACCGACGTTGTTTATAGTCGGTTTCAAGGCGCCCTGTAAAGTCTGTTTTAAGGTCCGCTTCTTCCTCTCTGCGATATGAAACTCCGGTGATGTTGTGAAGTTTCACATCAGTCCGATCTGCTGCAGCGTCCAATCACTGACTGATCTGTAATAAGGGGGCGTGTCGGCCAGTAAAAGACTTCCGTGGAGGCTGCTCTCGTGTATCCTCGCTTATCGCTCCTCGGAACTCCCTCCTCGCTCCTCGCTCCTCGCTCCTCGCTCCTCCGAGCAGCGATAAGAGCTTTGAGACGGTCCTCAATATGGCGGCTCCGGAACTACTTCCGGTTCGGGCGAGGAGCGAGGAGCGAGGAGCTATCAAATAAAAGACTTGGGAAGCAGCCTCTGTCTGTCTGTCTCTGGGCGTGGTCATCCTCAGAGCTCCTCATCTGCTCTGCCAATCAACACCTCCGGACTGCTTCAGCCTGCTCACCTGTTCCTCATCAAGCCATCAGCCTGCAGTCTACAAATACTCTGGTTCTTTGGTCCTTCATCAGCAGATGGT
This sequence comes from Semicossyphus pulcher, assembly GCF_022749685.1. Lineage (NCBI taxonomy): Eukaryota > Metazoa > Chordata > Actinopteri > Labriformes > Labridae > Semicossyphus > Semicossyphus pulcher. Next base: position 271,480 of record NW_027211700.1, on the reverse strand, counting down.
TCAGTCTGCCTCTGTGGTTCTTTGTCCAGGCCGGCCAGTGTTTTCAGCGCTGTGTTTGTTCCTCATGAAAGCTTTAAAGTCCTCTTTTTCTCCTCTCCACCTCTGAAAGCAGCCAGCCCTCCTCCGCTCCCACCGGTTCATCTGCCCAGCTGCTCACTGCCTGCTCACCTCTCAGTCCCCAACTCAGCCACCAACTCAAGTTAACTGTCTGTAACCAAAACCTTGTTAAAGCTGATTCTGCACTTTGGGTCAAAGAACACTGCAACTCATTCTAACAAGTAGGAGTTGTTTGAACTATTTAGCTCAAATGTGCTCTTTAATAATCAGAGATCACTCAGCATGTACCGTTTCTGTAGCAGAGGGGAGGGGCTCAATCGTACTTCTGCCTAGCAACAGGTCTGAGCCAATTACTGTGGTCCTATGGCTGTGCAGAGTGCGGAGTCTGCTCCAGCGGCCCATCATGCATCGTGTCCCATCATGCACCGTGTCCCATCATGCACCGTGTCCCATCATGCACCGTGTCCCATCATGCATCGTGTCCCATCATGCATCGTGTCCCATCATGCACAGTGTCCCATCCTGCCTCGTGTCCCATCATGCATCGTGTCCCATCATGCATCGTGTCCCATCATGCATCGTGTCCCATCATGTATCGTGTCCCATCATGCATCGTGTCCCATCATGCACCGTGTCCCATCATGCACCGTGTCCAATCATGCACCGTGTCCCATCATGCATCGTGTCCCATCATGCACAGTGTCCCATCATGCACAGTGTCCCATCATGCCTCGTGTCCCATCCTGCCTCGTGTCCCATCATGCATCGTGTCCCATCATGCCTCGTGTCCCATCATGCATCGTGTCCCATCATGCCTCGTGTCCCATCATGCATCGTGTCCCATCATGTATCGTGTCCCATCATGCATCGTGTCCCATCATGCACCGTGTCCCATCATGCACCGTGTCCCATCATGCACCGTGTCCCATCATGCATCGTGTCCCATCATGCACCGTGTCCAATCATGCACCGTGTCCCATCATGCATCGTGTCCCATCATGTATCGTGTCCCATCCTGCCTCGTGTCCCACCCTGCCTCGTGTCCCATCATGCACAGTGTCCCATCATGCACAGTGTCCCATCATGCACAATGTCCCATCCTGCCTCGTGTCCCATCATGCATCGTGTCCCATCATGCCTCGTGTCCCATCATGCATCGTGTCCCATCATGCCTCATGTCCCATCCTGCCTCCTGTCCCATCATGTATCGTGTCCCATCCTGCCTCGTGTCCCACCCTGCCTCCTGTCCCATCATGCACAGTGTCCCATCATGCCTCGTGTCCCATCATGCATCGTGTCCCATCATGCCTCATGTCCCATCCTGCCTCCTGTCCCATCATGTATCGTGTCCCATCCTGCCTCGTGTCCCATCATGCATCGTGTCCCATCATGCCTCGTGTCCCATCATGCATCGTGTCCCATCATGCATCGTGTCCCATCATGCCTCATGTCCCATCCTGCCTCCTGTCCCATCCTGCCTCGTGTCCCATCCTGCATCGTGTCCCACCCTGCCTCGTGTCCCATCATTCCTCGTGTCCTCATATTGGGGATAGCTCTTGAGGATATTGTCGATGGCTGATGTTAGACCTCTGTTAGCAGTGAGGCGCTGAGTAGTCTCGGCTGCTCTGTCAGGACCTACAGTTGAGTCTGCTTTGACCCAGCAGCTGTAAACAGGTTATTCTGAGGCAGATTGTATTTTCGGGACCTTCTGCCTTTATCCATCCACCTTGTAAATGTGTTGTCTGCTGTAAGAGGTGTTTGGGTTTTTTTTAAGTGGTCCCTTAAACTGGAGGTTAGATGGGCCTCCGTCCATGAAACCAAAGTGTTTTATATTATTGGATTCTTGGTGATTGAACTCAGCATGTTTTCGTTGATTAAAGGTCGTTCAGGTGGTTGTTTGCAACTCCTGTTTTTCTACCAATCTGCTCTTATTATCTTCTGAGTGTAACCAAGTCCATATGTGTCTAAGCTTCTGGAACTTTGGGAGGTTTAAACCACCTTCTGCATTTGGGCGTAGTAAGCAATGTGTCTCTGCTATTTAGACGGCGCATTATGGACATACATCGGGAGAGTTCACAGCACGAGTCTGCTTGTCACTCACACGGGGACGCACAGCAGCGCTTTGACTCATAAGGGAAAAGCAGTGTGTGTGCAGATACAGTGGAATAACGTTGTTTAATGGACAGACTGCAAGCTTTGGTTTCCCTCGTGTCCTTAAATCATGATACTGCTTTTGGTTTGTTACCGATCTGCTGAGAAGGGCAGGACGACGTTGACAAGCTCACCACTGCCTCCACACACACCTGCTTCACCTCCACACACACGTGCTCCACCTCAGGGAGATTCCTGCTCGAGCCACACACAGGCCAAAAACTACTGATACCGACACAAAGCTCTCCATACTGCACGCTCATTCAGACGCACGCTCTCTGTAATACAGCTGAAACACACACACTCACACACACTCAACTAGGAGGTAAATTAATTATAATCCTCAAACATAACTCCCTGTGGCACCGACAATCGTGCCCACATATTTAAACACTGTCCAGTGTCCATAACGCACAGACAGAACACAGCCGTGTGATCCAGCAGCAACAAGAAGTAACCAAACATTTACAGCCGACCTGTCTTTGATGGTCAGCACACAGAAGTTTAATAAACATCAGATCCTGTCCGTCTGGAGACTTAAATCATTAATGCTGTGCCTCGTAAACGTTCACAGCGTCTCTCTTCATGTGGGTCTCTGCTGGGCAGTGGGATCGCTTCAGTGGCTTTAACATCAATCCGTGCTTCCTCATGTATCGTACAGTGACCAGTGTGTGTTCTGCGTGTTCAAGGACACAATGGACAGAAACAAGCTGAATATGCCGGTCTGAGTCGGTTTATATAAGAAGAAAGACTGAAATCCATCGTGTAAACAGCAACACACCTGCCTGCAGGCGCACTGGGCTCTTAAAGGGAATGAGAGCTGACACTCTGATTGGTTTGATTCATGTTATGCTGAAAACACGCCTATGAATAATCCAGGTACTGAAGCTAACCTCTTTGCACCTTGGTTTGCGCCCAGATTGTGCGCCTTGTAACGATCTAAAGTGCGTCAGACACGCCCTCAATCACTTAGTGCCATATGCTTTAGACTGTGCGCCTTTATGTGATATATAATAATATATTATTGTAATACAATAATAGGGCCTCTTATGGCTATAGAATTATGAATCAGTTCTCCATCCATTCTTGTCTCCAGCTTGGTAGTGATGTATTATATGTGATATAGTGATATAGTATTCTATGAGCTCTCCTGTAAGCTTTAAGAGATTCACAAATAACTGTGATGCAGAGTTCAAGTTGGTCTCTAAAGACACATCTGTGTTGGTATTCATACATTTTATATATTCAGAGTCTTTCAGTAAACAGGTCTGAAAAGCTGACCTTCATCTGCTTTGTATCAGTACACACACACACACACACACGCACACACACACACACACACACACAGTCTTTGATCATTTTCATCATTAAGTCACAGAGAGGCAGACAGCGGGGGACTCGTCCTATAACTGCATTTATCCTGACCACCACTTCTAAGCCTGCAGGATAACGTAACAGGATTATGATCTGAGAGTGAGGCTGCAAGGAAAGTGCAGTTTTGCAGTTTTGCACCAATGTTAGCATATTTTGGGAGATCAAGAACATGTCGAGTTGTGTATATTGGAGAAAAACGTTTACGCCTGTTTAATCTGATTGAGATACTGCTGCTGATCCATGAAGGGGTCCAACACTGAGCTGAAGCCACCATACATACGTAGATCCTCACTCGTATATATGAATGAAAACCTCCCGTTTCTGTCCTTTTCAATACTGTTCAAATGAACCTTCACATCAGCGATTATTGACAGCCAGCCTGCGCGTCTCTGAAGGTC